>NC_090436.1:801514018-801830356 GCF_031143425.1 Pleurodeles waltl
ACTGACCAGTTTTCTATTGACTCCAGTTCATGTCCATGTTAACAGCAAGTGGAACAGAGTTATACTCCCGCTAATGGAACAGGTTCAAAATGTTGTAAACGCTCATACTCTACAGGTCTAAGAACAGTTACAGGCAGTAAACATGATATTACCATGCAACCTAATGTAATGTAAGGAATACATTGCAGTTGGTGCTGATTAATATTTTTTTCTTAATATTCATGGTACTTCCAAATAGACCATATCATAAGATTTCAATTTGCAATCTCTTTGCATTTGTCAGTACAAATTTTGAATGTTTTATGTTTTCTCGTGGCTTATTTGTGATAGTGTCACTTCTTTGGAATAGAGCATAAGTGTGTGCACTTTAATTATTTTAGGTAGACAATTCTAAACCAGTTGGGGAGAAATCTTCATCACAATTGCGGCCGCACAGTTCCAGACACCGCTCCAGGTCTAGGAGCAACTCATTTGATGGACCAGTAAAGAGAGGTATGTTGTATGTTGAACTGATACTTTGATTAAATTGAAGTATTATGGGCTTCTTTTTGTTACTTGTTAAATATTATTCACAAAATCAGCGTATATGGGTACCAAATATTGCTAAAAGATGTAGTGAGTACCTTAAAATACATAGGCCCTCATTACAACCCTGGTGGTCAAAGACCGCCAAGGTTGTTTTGGCGATCGTACTGCCAACAGGCTGGCGGTACGATTTCCCATATTTTGACTGCAGCGGTAGCGCCGCAGTCGCACCGCCCGGACCGGTGGTTTCCCGCCATCGTTGTCCTGGCGGTTATAATCCGCCGCTGCCCTGGGGATTATGACTCCCCTTCCCGCCAGCCTGCCATGGCGGTAGAGACCGCCATGGAAAGGCTGGTGGGAAGGGGAGTCTCGGGGCCCCTGGGGGCCACTGCACTGCCCATACACTTGCCATGGGCAGTGCAGGGGGCCCCAGGCACAGCCCCACCCTGCTTTTCACTGTCTACACAGCAGACAGTGAAAAACGCCATGGGTGCAACTGCACCCGTCGCACGGTCGCAACACCGCCGGCTCCATTAGCAGCCGGCTGCAATGTTACGCCAACATCCCCGCTGGCCCGGCGGGAGGAAACCCTGTTTCTGCCCGCCGGCCCAGTGGGGATGTTGTACTGCGGCTGGCTGGTTTGCGTCCACATATGCGGCCGCTTGGCGGTCCAACCTTGGCGGGCGACCTCCGCTGCCCACCAAGGTTGTAATGAGGGCCATTATGTGGTCGGCTGCCATCAACCAGGATTAGTGTGATTCCTCGTAAAGTATATGGGGTTAAACTGCTTGAGATTAGAACACCTTTAGATGGATGTGTCAAAACCTTGTCAGGTCAATCTAGGGCCCATTCCCTACGAGACAAGGTGGCAGCATCAGCACTCCTGGTAAGGCGCTGACAGAGACTGATGTGACAGGGAGGGTGTGAAAGACATTATAAACTTTTCTTTATACTATGGGAAAGCTCCCATTACATATTCCAGATCGATCCCACAAAGACAAACCCAAGGCTTCTTGAATGTATGCTGGTAATATTCTTCGGTAGTAGAAGTAAAGATAACACTTGCTCTAAGAGAGGTGTTGGGGGAGCTAGGATCAACAACTCAAGTAATAAAAATAAAACAGGAAAAGGCCTAAACCACGTCACTAATGCTGAAAAATTAATACTAATTGGTTAAGAGAAACAGCATGAAAATATGCTTAACTGTTTCATTGTAAGTCCTTGAAAGCCATTGCTATCATGTAAGTTTCTGAAATCGAAAGTTATCCAGCCAAACACAGATAAAAGTAGGAAAATTCAGTAACTGACAGCTTTTTCAGCAAGACCTCGGCTAAAGTGAGGCCAACTCGAAAGTGCACAGAATTGGATAGGTCATGAAGTCAAGAAAGTAACTGAATACTTCATTGTTTTTATGAAGAGAGAAAGGACTACGTCTGTTCAAGTTTACAGAAAGAGCACATAAACTGTGCTTTGCATAACTTTGTGCTCACGTGCACAGAAACACGTTCTAAAACAGGAATGGGAAAGGATCCTGTGTAGCGGTGAGAAAGAGTAAGGCCGAGAATTCATTATGGGCAAAGTTTATGAACTAGAAATCCAGAAGTTATCGAAAGTCATTCAAGTTATAATTTGGATCTCTTCTTGGTAGAACCATTTTTGTAACATTCTATCTCAAAACTGAAAGAAACTTATAGTTTTCCATTTTTTATCTTTGCAGCGTTATCATTTGACAGCATTGAAAACTCAAACGAAGCAAGAAAGGTATATTATATGTATTCAAAATTCTGCATGTTGTCCTTTGATTTACAGTCACTTTGTTGCCTATCCTGACACCTATGGGGGGGCTTGCAAACTTGCTTTAATGAAAATCTAACACCTGCCTTCGTGCATAATAACCTGATGTTCATCCATACATTTAAGGGTGGGTGAAAATGTTGGGATAATTTAGAAAACAAGCGAAATGTGTTTGTTTTTGTCCCACAGAGTGCAATTGACCAATTGGTTGTCATCTGTTGCTTCTTGGTAAAAAAAAAAGGGTAAAAAAAACACAGAGCCAAAAGAACGGTTCCTTTTAGAAGCACTGTGAGGGACTGGGCGCTTTAAAGCAACTTCACCAGCAACTTCTCTAGCAGGGACGCCTGCGTTCTGATCCTACCTGAAATGTCCTCCTAGAGCTCTGGCAGGAAAGCGCTAAGCATAGGCAAAGTTGCTTTGAAGAGCACTATCATTGGCCGGGCAGTGTACCTAGCTGTCATCATAATCAAATTTCTTTATTTGGTCAAGATTGGCCATAAAAGACATGATAATACATTACAAAATACATAACAACTGAATATTCAGCTAAAATTGATTAAAATATAAACAGTCAAGAGAAACATGAATTCAACAATTGATATAATATTAATAGCCCAGCATAAATATGTTTTGTCCAAAAAGTGCACAGAATTAAATCAATAAACGGACAACTATAGGCAATAGACGTCTTTCATAGTACCTTTCTTCTTATGATTCCATACTGAATGAATTTAGCTACAGCCGAACACATATACATTCTGGGTAGTGATTGGATGAAGACCATAGATTGTCTGCATTATCTGAAATAGCATTGTCTTAGAATTGATATCAAATAGAGTTTCCTAAGCTGAGAATAAAAGTTGCCCAATAAAATAAAATGCATTGTAGTCTGTGGAGAATGGCATCACAATGGCTTATAATCAAGACAGAGGAATAAAAACCTAGTTCAGGGAAGGCAGCCATCAGGTGTACAGTATTCAACCACAATCTAGTGAGCACATATCTGTGCGGGGTAGCTGAAACTCGGCAAGATACAGCACCATACCAGGCATTTGTATAATTAGTCTTTAAATTTATTACTGTGTCGTTTGAGAATTCGAACCTATTTTCTAGTATTCTTGCACAGGGGTAAAAAAACAAGACTATAATACATTTTTGATAGGAGACAGATCCTCTGGGTTACTAAACAATTCTGGTACATGTAGACAGCAGCTTAGATTCTATATATGAGCTAGCCTTGGAATCTTCTCTGCTTTGTCTAATTTGGTGCAACCTGGGGCTGTGTTGCTGAAAGTGCCCTGGGGGACACCACGGGCATGTGCATCCACTTTGTGCACCCCTGGGGCACATTGGTAATACAGAAAGGCAGTAAATGCGTGTGTGGCCCCTTCTGTAATACTGATAGCGCTGGTGCACATGTAGCATCTGTGCTTTCTTCAGAGGGTGTTCCCTCATTTGCGTGGGGGAGTGGCCCCATGCTGATGACGTAATCCCTTTGCCTCTCTGCTTGCACTTTGCTACAGGCCCTTAGAAGTTGCACTGAAAGTACGCCGCAAGAATGTGGTACATTGTTAGTGCGCCCCTTGAGGTCAGCCCTCTGGATGAGTTGTGAAGGGTCCCATGGACTCCCCAGACATCCTCCTTCAGCCAGGTGCTGTCACTCACTGCACCTGCTAGCGAAGGCATCTTCCCTCTTCAAAGTACCATCTTCACATAGAAACAAGAATCAGTCACTCCTTATTTGACTGAATGCACTTCCCCCAGGAGGGTGGGCATATTTGTATGTAGCCCAAAATATAATCCAACTCTATTTCTGCATAACATAGGTAAGTGTAATGAATTTGTGTGATTACCATTAAGGTCATTGCATTGCCTGGCCCCTGACTGTTATGGAGTAAGAATCCTCATTCCATGCATCCGTTACTGCATGGAATGAGCAATTCTTGTTTGACAGGACATATCACCTGTATTCCACCATTTTTTCTAACCAGGACAGGTGAAATATTTTAGGTGCACATTTATCTGTATTATAGCTTCATTTTTCGGACGTACCTTTAATTCAGCGTTCACTTACTTTCACACAATCTTCCATTTAAGTAGTTCACCTTAGTGTTAGGAGTACAATAGTGCATGCTGGTTAACAGGTTAACACCGATTGACAGCAGCCCTCTATGTACTTCTTGCTTGCACAATATGCAGTACTTGGTTGATGTGCTTGCATGCTTGACGCCAGACCCCAATCTACAGCCAGATATCACCTGGCACCACTCCCATCAAAATTAAACACAATATAAATATCTGATATAGACTACTAGCTGCAGATTCTTTACCTTTGAATTCTCCCCAGGTTTCATACTGGATCCAGAAGAATTTCATGAGCAGTACCCCTGTGCGTTGGTAGGTGGCGTTGATTGGCTCTGCATCCATTGTCGGCATGGTTGCTGCCAAAAATTACATTTCATCAGTGTAGGAAGGTAGCCTCTTTCTAGCCTTGTTACCCCCACTTTTGGCCTGTTTGTGATTATATGTCAGGGTGTTTTCACTGTCTCACTGGGACCCTGCTAGCCAGGGCCCAGTGCTCATAGTAAAAACCCTATGTTGTCAGTGTGTTTGTTATGTGTCACTGGGATCTTGCTAGCCAGGACCCCAGTGCTCCTAAGTTTGTGACCTGTATGTGTTCCCTGTGTGGTGCCTAACTGTATCACCGAGGCTCTGCTAACCAGAACCTCAGTGTTTATGCTCTCTCTGCTTTCTAAATTTGTCACTGCAGGCTAGTGACTAAATTTACCAATACTCATTGGTAAACTGGTACACCCATATAATTCCCTTGTATATGTTACTTAGGTACCCAGGGTATTGGGGTTCCAGGAGATCCCTATGGGCTGCAGCATTTCTTTTGCCACCCATAGGGAGCTCAGACAATTCTTACACAGGCTTGCCACTGCAGCCTGAGTGAAATAACGTCCACGTTATTTCACAGCCATTTTTCACTGCACATAAGTAACTTATAAGTCACCTAGATGTCTAACCCTCACTTGGTGAAGGTTGGGTGCCAAGTTACTTAGTGTGTGGGCACCCTTGCACTAGCCAAGGTGCCCACACATCGTTCAGGGCAAATTCCCCGGACTTTGTGAGTGCGGGGACACCATTACACGCGTGCACTATACATAGGTCACTACCTATGTATAGCGTCACAATGGTAACTCCAAACATGGCCATGTAACATGTCTAAGATCATGGAATTGTCACCCCAATACCATTCTGGTATTGAGGGGACAATTCCATGATCTCCCGGGTCTCTAGCACAGAACCCGGGTACTGCCAAACTGCCTTTCCGGGGTTTCCACTGCAGCTGCTGCTGCTGCTGCCAACCCCTCAGACAGGATTCTGCCCTCCAGGGGTCTGTGCAGCCCCAGCCCAGGAAGGCAGAACAAAGGATTTCCTCTGAGAGAGGGCGTTACACCCTCTCCCTTTGGAAATAGGCGTGAAGGGCTGGAGAGGAGTAGCCTCCCCCAGCCTCTGGAAATGCTTTGATGGGCACAGATGGTGCCCATCTCTGCATAAGCCAGTCTACACCGGTTCAGGGATCCCCCAGCCCTGCTCTGGTGCGAAACTGGACAAAGGAAAGGGGAGTGACCACTCCCCTGACCAGTACCTCCCAGGGTAGGTGCCCAGAGCTCCTCCAGTGTGTCCCAGACCTCTGCCATCTTGGAAACAGAGGTGTTGGGGGCACACTGGTCTGCTCTGAGTGGCCAGTGCCAGCAGGCGATGTCAGAGACCCCTCTGATAGGCTCTCACCTTTCTTGGTAGCCAACCCTCCTTTCTTGGTAGCCGAACCTCCTTTTCTGGCTATTTAGGGTCTCTCCTCTGGGGTATTCTTCAGATAATGAATGCAAGAGCTCACCAGAGTTCCTCTGCACTTCCCTCTTCGACTTCTGCCAAGGATCGACCGCTTACTGCTCCAGGACGCCTGCAAAACCGCAACAAAGTAGCAAGACGACTACCAGCAACATTGTAGTGCCTCATCCTGCCGGCTTTCTCGACTGTTTCCTCGTGGTGCATGCTCTGGGGGCTGTCTGACTTCACCCTGCACTGGAAGCCAAGAAGAAATATCCCGTGGGTTGACGGAATCTTCCCCCTGCTAACGCAGGCACCAAAAGACTCATCCTGACGAGCGTGGTCCCTGGAACACAGGAACTCTATCCAAGTGACCCTCACAGTCCAGTGATCCTTCAGTCCAAGTTTGGTGGAGGTAGGTCCTTGCCTCCCCACGCTAGACTGCAAACCTGTGTACTGCGTGATTTGCAGCTGCTCTGGCTTCTGTGCACTTCTCCAAGGATTCCTTTGTACACAGCCTAGCCTGGGTCCCCAGCACTCCGTCCTGCAGTGCTCAACCCTCTGAGTTGGATTCCGACATCGTGGGACCCTCCTTTGTGACACTGAGCCAGCTCTGGTTCACAAATCTTCTAAGTGGCTGCTCCGGTACTTCTGCGGGTGCTGCCTGCTTCTGTGGGGGCTCTCTGAGTTACTGAGCACCCCCTCTGTCTCCTCCTCCAAGGGGCGACATCCTGGTCCTTCCTGGTCCCCAGCAGCACCCAAAAACCTCTACCGTGACCTTTGCAGCTAGCAAGGCTTGTTTGGGGTATTTCTGCGTGGGAACACTTCTGCAACCTTCAGCACGCCGTGGGACATCTTCCATCCAAAGGAAAAGTTCCTAGCTCTCTTCGTTGTTGCAGAATCCTAGGTTTCTTCCATCCAGAGGCAGCCTTCTTACACCTTCATCTGGGGTTTTCCTGGGCTCCTGACCCCCCTGGACACTGTGGCGACTCTTGGACTTGGTACTCTTGCCTTGCAGGTCCTCAGGTCCAGGAATCCGTCTTCAGTGCTTTGCTGGTGTTTGTGGTTCTTGCAGAATCCCCCTATCATGACTAGTGTGTTCTATTGGGGTAGTAGGGGTACTTTACTCCTACTTTTCAGGGTCTTGGGATGGGGTATCTTGGACACCCTGACTGTTTTCTTACAGTCCCAGTGACCCTCTACAAGCTCCCATAGGTCTGGGGTCCATTCGTGATTCGCATTCCACTTTTGGAATATATGGTTTGTGTTGCCCCTAGACCTATGTTCACCTATTGCATCCTATTGTAATTCTACACTGTTTGCATTACTTTTCTTACTGTTACATACCTGTTTTGGGTTTGTGTACATATAACTTGTGTATATTACTTACCTTCTTACTGACGGTACTCACTGAGATACTTGTGGCATATTGTCATAAAAATAAAGTACCTTTATTTTTAGTAACTCTGTGGATTGTGTTTTCTTATGATATTGTTCAATATGCTATAAGTGGTATAGTAGGAGCTTTGCATGTCTCCTAGTTCAGCCTAAGCTGCTTTGCCATAGCTACCTTCTATCAGCCTAAGCTGCTAGAAACACCTCTATTCTACTAATAAGGGATAACTGGACTTGGCACAGGGTGTAAGTATCACAAGGTACCCACTATAAGCCAGGCCAGCGACCTACAATCAGTTCTTTATTTTCTGCGCCGGCTGCTCCAATTCAAAGAGAGCTACCCATCAGTCATTTTTTGACTGGTCTTTTCTTGACTTTTGTCAAACTCTATTTAGAGAATTTTCTCCTTGTGTGTCGACTTATGTCTTCTAGGAAGACAGCTTTCAAACCCTGCTGGTCCTGTCATTGTGCAATGTGCATGACGTATCCTCACTTCGTGTACGACAGTAGTGACAGAAGTGTCACTCCTGGGATGGGGTGGCCATCTGGGAGAGGTGGATATCAAAGGCATCTGGTCTACGCAGAATTGGGACTCCACATCAATATACTGGAGCTCCATGCAATCCAACTGGCATTGAAATCCTTTCTTCCCTATGTCAAGGGAAATATGGTGAAGGTATTGACGGTCAACACCACTGCCATGTGGTACTGCAACAAGCAGGGCAATGTGCTCTTGTAGACCCTTTGTCAAGAGACTCTACGTCTTTGGACATGGCTGGAACAGCAGGGCATATCCCTGGTCGTTCAACATCTGGCGGGTTCTCTGAACGCCAGGGCAGACAAACTCAGCTGAAAATGCCTAGCGGATCACAAATGGCATCTCCATCCGGAGGTGGTCTGCAGTGTGTGTTAGAGAACCGCGATTGGGCACAAGGTCTCTTTCAGCAGTGGGGAGAGTCTTGGTTAGACCTGTTCACATTTGCAGAGAATGCGCAATGTTAGCAGTTTTGCATGCTGGAGTTTAAGGCGGCAATCACTCTGAGACACTTTTCGTCTCAAGTGGGGCTCAGGTCTCCTGAACGCTTTTCCTCCCATAGCACTCCTGCCTAGAGTTGTCAAGAAGATCAGGAATGACCAGGCCCAAGTCATCCTTGTGGTTCCGGACTGGGCATGGAGAGACTGGGATACCGAGCTGCTGAGCATTTTCATCAATCCTCCAATCAGATTGCCCCTTCAGGAAGATCGTCTGGCACAGCAGCAGGGGTGGGTTCTTCACCCAAAACTGTCCAGTCTCCACCTTCTTGCATGGAGGCTGAGCAGTTGACAGCTTTTAACCTTCCTCCTTAAGTCTGTAACAGAATCTTTGCGGCCAGGAGCCCTCCACTAAAACGGTATATGCCGGTCGTTGGAAGAAATTTGTGGCATGGTACACAGACAAGTCTGTTGACATCCTTTCTGTCTCTCTTTCTGAGGTTCTATTGATCATTCTTTCCCAGCAGGGCTCTGCCTTGGGCACTCTTAAGGGATAGTTGTCTGCTAAATCTGCTTTTTTCTGGTTGCCTGATCAACCTTCCTTAAGTCTCCTATTGTACATAGGTTCCTTAAAGGCCTTACTCATCTCTTTCCTCCCTCTCCATTCATTATTCCCTAATGAGATCTGGATTTTTTTCTGTCTTTTATGATGTGCACTCCTTACGAGCCCCTCCACAACTGTCCTTTCAAGCTTCTTACATTGTAAATATAATAATGTATAAATGATAGATCATTGTTCTGTGAAGTCACCCTCATGAGCCACAAGGCTCCTTCAAGACTGACCAAATACAGGGGGTAATAAAGAATATGATGCTTCTAAAAAGCCAATACAACTATAAATATATACTTCTAAAAACAGTTTGTAGTCCGACATTCCCCTAGTTGTCCCATAGAGAATGTTACCTGGCTTGTAAATTATAGAGTTACAGTGTACAAGGCGAAGAGCAGCTTTTTCGCTCTGGCTTAATACAAACACCCCTTGTGGACAATACACAGTAAAGTGACAATATCATTTTATGTCAGCCTGCATGAGTACTGCAAAAACAACAAAGTAATGGATGGAACGCTTGAATTAATCTCAGCCACTGGCAATTATTTGGGGCCACATCCCAATCCATTGTTTTTTGCCCACCATGCCACCCAAGTTTGGACCCAGCCATATGTAAACCAGTCTTGACCCTGCTCCCCATGGGAACAGTCAACCTGAACTGCAAGGCCAGGTCCCCCTGGACTGGAAAGAAGCATACTGCAACCTGTTTCGGTGTATCACCTTTCATCAGCCAGGCTAGCTTGAATCCATTGGCACAGTGAACCCAGGACCCATGTGCGAGTATACCCAGCGCACTTAGGGAGGCAAATGCAAGAACAACACGGTGATGGATGGAATGTTTGAATTAATCTCAGTCACTGGCAATCGTTCCGGGCCACATCCCAATCTATTATTTTTTTGCCCACCGTTTCACCCCAGTTTGGACCCAGCCATATGCAAATCAGTCTGGGTATGCCCAGACGTGGGTCCCAAGCTCACTGTGCTACTGATTTCAAGCTAGCCTGGCTGTTGAGAGTGATAGCCCAGGATGCTTGTTTCTGGTCCAGGGAGGGCCTTGCCTTTCAGTTTGGGCTGGACGGTTCACATGGGGAGGTGGGTCAAGACTGATTTGCATATGGCTGGGACCAAACTAGAATGGTGTCAAAAGCAAAAAAATAATTGATTTAGGGCTAGATCTGTGACTTGGGGTGAAAGTTTGACATTGTTCATTATTCCGTCCATCATCTGTTCTTTTTGCACGAGTACTGAGCACGTATATTTTGGCATAGAACAACGTTACAACAAAAACAATAAGGTACCAGCAGTACCAATTCATGGCTGCTTTAAATTTGGGATTTATGACCTAGCCTTATTAATGAGCTGCACAGGTTGTCTCAGATGTGGTAGCTCTTATTACTCTGTGCTCTCTCCTGTTGTTTCTTCGCAGGCACCACACTTCGGCTCCAGAATGCTTGATGTTTTCATATCCCCCCTCTCTTCATATTTTAAGTGAATGAGCAACCGTCATTCTTCGCTGGCTTCAAATTTTCCTGTCTCTATTTGAACCTTTCATTGCAGTCTCCTTTTAAAATGCATAACTGCTTTGCATGGCATCCGACCTCACCCAGAGTGACGTACGTTTAGTTTTCTCAAAGGCCACCTTGATATAAATGACACTATCTGGGTCGGGCTTCAGTCAGCTTTGAAAAGTGCTTGAAGCAATTACTCTGTCAGATGTGCTTTTGATGTTTTTTATTAAATCTGAATCGGGCCATTTGCGAACAGAAAAGTGCATGGTACATCTAGCCCTATCTTCTTTGCAAATGTTTCCTAAAGTTCACAACTGCTCTGTGCAAAAATTTTATAAATGTTGTTTTTAAAGTGAGAGTACCAGTAAAAATGTTCGTACTGATTGTATCGTATTTGTGTGAGAAAACCTTTGATAAAGAGCTGGTGAGTTGTTCTTTTCTATTAAGCATATTTTGTTTACAAACATTTAACTACATTGGCTATGGATGGCAAAGAATGCTTATTAACCCACGTCCTTACATGTCTGAAAAGGCTTTAAAAGGATCAGAGACTTAACTGAACTGTGAATGACTTAATGAAGAAAATCGTGATTATTAGATGGATGGTCTTTGAAAATGTAACGATAACACAGTAAACTAACAACTGCTTCAAGAGCTACAAGATGTGCACCGTATCCATGAACTGGACCGTACATGAAACAAGGACTCACGTTTAAGTACATCATCAAGTTTTGTTTGTAGTTCGTGCCTTGCATAGCACAAGTTGTTTGGTTGTGAAAGACTTATTGTGAACTTACAGTGTCTCGGAGCCAGCCAATTACTTACCATTGGATGGCTTTATTGTCACTTTCATTACCTTGTTTATTATTTGTTGCCTTGGGTGGGTTTGCCTGCCGCTTTCGTGTTTGTCCCTCCCTGGGAGCATTGTCTATTTACTTGTGTCCTTCCACTGCTTACTTTTTGGAAACTATTTTTTTCTTTTTGTTTAAGCACTTCATGAGAGTGCATGTGTTTTCAAGGTGTCTCTCTAGTGTACACCCCCCAAGCTCTTTGTTTCTCACCTGTGTTCTTTTCCACATCATGTGCTCCCCCGCCGTTGCTTTCTCATTCGTGCCTTTCCCCATGAGTGCTGCTTCCCCCTTCCAACAACATTCTCGCTATTGCTTCCACCTCCCGCTCAGCTGCTCCCTGTTGCTGCCCCCCCACCAGCAGTCTTTTTTTTTTAATTCATGTTTTTTTTGGGGGGTGGGGGGGTTGTTAACAGAGGACCAGGCAGCAAATTCCTGCCGGCATGTCTGCCTTAACATGCTTTTATGCTACTTTATTTTCTTTCTTTTTTATTTACTTATTCATCTATGTTCTGTACATTTATTTAAAAACTGGCCCGGCGTCATCTTGTAGGCGTGCATGCATAATAAAGAATGCCTGCATCTGACAAATGATGTGGCTGGGCAACCTTACCATCAGTTTTTTTTTAACCTTTCTTGCGATGCTGCACACTGTCTTGCTCATGCTGTACAGCATGGCGAAAAGACAATTTGCAAAGCCAGTGACCTTTGCCAGTGCTTGATTAGTTCGCATTATGGTGCTCACAGTTCTGTATTTCTAATCAGAAAAACAAAAGAAACACATAATGCAAGAAAACAAATCTGCACTGCATGAGGTACTCACTTTGCCATGGAGAAAATTGCAATGTCCTTATTTTAAATGTTTTAAAAATATTAGCTTTTGCTTTAGTACGAAAACATATTTTTTACTGCTCCGTATGTATGTGTATTTAAGCTAAAAAGAAGCACTTTCATAGTCCTGGGTATGTTTCTCTGCGGTAACCATGTTAACTTTCTGCTACCGCAAACTTTGGGCCTAACTTCTTGAAAATCTTTCCCTGATATGCAGGTTTCAGGGGACCCAGGAGAATCGAGTACATCGGAATACGGGTCCTCATTTCTTGATTCGTTTGAATTTATGAATTTTCCGGGCGATTCTAGCATTCGAGGAGCACCAGAGTTTCAACTCACATCTTCACCTTCCGACCTAAAGTGGGACAAGCCAAGTTCAGTTCTGAGCCGCTCTGCCCTGTCCCAAAGGTTAGCAGTATGTCTGAAGTATGTTGACAAGCTGAATAAAGCAAGAAGTGTGATGGGCCACTGATTATATTTTTAGGCCATAACAGCAGGTCATGTTGATGGGCTGTCGTTGTTTCTTCCCTTCTGTAGTCTCTTTTAACTTCTTTGTGTAAGGACTGTGCAACTAGTCTTGGAGAAAATAATTACATAATTCTCAAGAACGATGAGGACACGATAAAGCAGGATTCGGTTACCGAAACCAACATGCAATGGTATATAAATGATCGCTCCATATCACTGTAATATATTACACCAAGCAGTAGTTTTTTTATTTACTGTCTACAGTTAATTGAAGTGGGTAGATTAAATGCTTTGCTCCTTCTGAGCAGAAGTACTCATCTTTTACATTTTCGTGCACATAATCGTAATGCTATAGTATTTAAATTACAGAGCAGTTTTGGAAATAAATATATATAGTATTAGTATATCGAAATAATCCTTTGTCTTCAAGGTCCAGAATGGAGAAGTGTGCTTTAGTCGCCAAATGTGTTGTATAATTTTTATTAGTAATCTGTATCTTGTTTATTCAGTTTGAAACAGCCAAGGCAAAATGTCTCTTTTATGTGAGGATGTTAAACTTTATTGGCCAGTCACTGATATTCGTTGAATAAAGGACAACCCCTCCCTCCACCTCTCTTTCAATAAGCTCATTTGGCAATAGAGAAAATCATGAATTGGATTGGTATTAGGTTCCTCGAGCCACTTCCATGCAATAGAGCCAACATGGAGGAGCCTGATATTTTACCTCAGCACTGATGAAGAGGCAAGTATAGGTGTCATCCAGATCCTAGTGGTAATATTCCATGTGCAAGTTATGTGTCTTTGTGTATGTCACCTGCATGGTACATGGATGCTGTTTATGAGTGAACCAGAGTAGTGGAAGCCTGTGGGATCCATTTTGAATACCCCTAGCCTCGCCTTGTGCACAAGATGGAGGTGAGGTTTGTTTCCAGAGAGTTGATGTGTATTCTTGACATTCTTTGAGCTTGAAGGAGGGACCTAGACACTGAAGTGAGGAAAGGGAAGACAAGACTCCTTTGGAAATTATATTAGGACTTTTGCTGAGAGGAGCTGCTGATTAGTCTTCCTGAAGGACTACCATTTAGTAGATGGTGGGATGAAAGATGGGACTTCTGTGTCGGTTGTTCAGTTGAAACGGATGCCTTAGATGCGGCTAGCCTTTTATCTTTCACTTGCTCACTCTTTAGTGTGGCTGATGACAACCAGGTGCAGGAATGCACACCACACTGTGTCTCTGTTGAAGTTTCTCCAGGCTGGAGAATACCCTGCTATAAGGAGCATCACTGTACACAAAGGCTGTGTTTGGACAACAGCTTGGAGAGAACACTTGAAAAGAGAACCACCTCAAACCGTTTCTGAAAGTGCAGGCAATGGATCAACTTATCCTGCCTGCTTTAACTGTATAAATGTGGAACCCCTGACCCACTGATTATTTAGTCTCCAGGTTCTCTTTGCCAAGGAAGAGCGTGCTGCACAGAGTACTCAGAGGACTGCTGTCCAACCAGATCTGGTGTCTGCTAGACAACTAGCTTCCCAGAGGTGAGAAGGCATCACCTCAGTCCTTCGCTTTTGAAAGAGATGATTAGCCATCCTGAAGCTCCTAGAATCCAGCCTGCCTTCTGAGAGAGGGAACGAGCCTGCCAACGCCGAAAGAGTAGTGGCCGTCAGGAGGAGCGAAGTGCAGCGTGACCCCCTGCAAAGTGTCTGGAAAAGCAGAAAACTGTGGAGAATGATCTGTGTGCCCTAGTGCGGTGGTCTCCAGGGTATCCAGTGCAATTCCTGATGGGAATTGTAAAGCTAAAGCATGAATGAAGCCACTGAGCTAAATCTGGAAAGCTGTGGCGTGGCCCGAGCTCCTGATCGCAGAAGGTGAATCTGTGCCATGATCTTAGCCCTTGAATCTGATAAGTAAAGTTGAAGTGTGGCCTGAGCCACTGAGCCTGATCTGTGAAGTTGTAGCATTGCCTGAAGCCACTTTGTCTTTACAGTTTTGCAGCATAACCTAGATCTTCTGTGTGACCTGGGACCTGAGCATGCCTGAAGCTCTAGTCCACCATCCATCTAGTGTGGCCCCACCATCTGTTTCAGCCTGGTCATCTGTGACCGCACTGATCAGGGCCCAAACAGCTTAATCAGAGCTGCATAGAGCAGGCGCTGGACCAACTGTCAGAAGATTGAACACTCCCCTGAGTGGCCGCATCCAAAAGAAGGTTCATCACGTAGACGCTACCTCTGAGGAGGCAAAGAGCAATTGCAGGCTTTTGCTGTGCCTAGGGGAGGGAGAGCAAGCAAGCATCAGAGGTGCCTGGCAGCCCCTGAAAAGTGCTGGCCCATTCACAGACTGAAAGAGGCTCGTGGGGGGAATACCAGTGAACGGAGTTCAAACAACTGCGCACTATTACCAGAGTATGAGGGTAAGCTGCATCCGGCCCTAATCACGATAGAACCAGACCTGGGGAGGGACTGCCTGGAATGTAATAGGAGACTGGGGTAAACAGCAGGAAGAGGTGCTGGCATACTGTAGTGCCAGGACACTAAATTGCACTCTGTGTACTATTTAGTTTTAACATGCATCAAAATTATTTTCTTCTTAAAGTCAAGCACTGAGTTGGACATTCATTTATTTACAAATATGTATGTTGTTTAGTGCTGAGCCCCTCTACACTACCTCTCTGAGAAGCCTGTGACAGCTTGCCATCGCTACCACTGAGAGTTCAGTGCTGAAGGGGTTGTATTGGCCCATTTTGCAGAGCCATAGTACAATGGACCCCCGAGACACCAGAGGCTAACAAGCTCAATCCCCATAGCTGAGGTCCAGTTGCCTATTCTTGACCCATGGCCAACCTGAATGGGGTCTGACATCTTGAGCACATTAGAAAAAAATGATTAGTACAGAAGTTATACCCAATCGCAGGTTAATGAAAACTCCATGATGGCTACCTGTGGTGTCCACCTCTGCCACAAATTTGACCACTGTCTCGCCTTCCTTCCAGACTATGTCCAGGGAGAGTGCAGGTTCTTGGTCATTCTGGGCAAGGAAGCTATTAAGCAGAAACTATTGGTTGTTGGCAAACATCCTTGTTGACATAGCTGTCAGGAACATGACATAGCCAGAGGCCAGGGAATGGCATTGACACCCCCTTTGATGAAAATAACTTCTTCGAGCCCATGATGGATGAGGTCCTGTAGCAGAACAAAATAGACCTAACCATGGCCAAATGAGTTCAATAATACCTGCCATACCTCACTTATTCCAGCAGACAGAGTCCTTTCAGTCAGGCAAAGCTAGGATCCATTCCTATTGATCTAGCCCCCTAGCTGAGACTCTCCCTTCCTAGGGAGCAGGCAGGCAATGCAGAAACAATTGATGGGTGAAGACAGGTTCAATCCTCCAGCCTGAGCTTAGGCCAATAGATTTAATTGACGTCCCTGTGGATCTGCTGCTCTCCTCTGCAACATCTCATTTGGCTCTCTCCACAGATTGGGGTAACGAATTTCTCTCAACCAGCAGGTGCAAAGATGAATATCTGTTCTTATTGGTAAAGGAAAGCTGTGCTGTACTACTGTCATGGCCACTGCTATTCTGGCTGCCTCTTCCCCAGTCACCACACCAAGAAACTAAGCAGGCTATAAACGCACTCCTTTCTTTAAGGGCTGTTGAGCCCATACTGCCAAATGAATGGAGGCAGGGATAGTATTGCCACTACTGCTTATAAGGAAAAGGAATAGGGTATTCACACCCATCCTGGATGTTTACAGTCCCAACCAGGTCCTCCTGCCACAGAAATTCAAAAGGCTCCCTTTGCCTCAGCCACTAGCATCTGTGCATTGCAGCCATTAGGGTTGCTTTGTGGATCTTCAGGACACCTACGTTGACATATGATCCTAGAAGTAGCATATGAAGTACCTCTGGTTCATAGTGACAAAACCAACTCTCTGTACAGAACACTGCCATTTTTATCAATGTGACCTGGTGGTGGCCTTCAGCCATTAGCAGAGGATTCTCTGCTACCTATACCTGGATGACTGCCTTGGTTATATGGTTTCCAAAGTGGTCACAGCATCCATGTTGGTCTTAATACTGCAGGCCTTGTACAGTCATTGGTTTTGGTTGTGCCGACAATGGTGAACACTTTGATACTTGTGAGTAAACTAAAGAAACTGTTATCATGCACTGTGTTTACCATAATGCATCAGAGAGTTGGTATTCCAGATGCATGCTTCCCTACCCCTTTAATTAGCTCCTTCTTGAAGTTACTAGACTGACAAGCCCAATAAATTAATCTGCACACTCTGAGTGGTATTTAACTTGAGAAGCCTTTCAGCAGTATTTCCGAGCACCCCCAAGCTGACAAATTACTCTCTGCAGCTGAAGGACAAAATCAGGAAACATATTGTCCAGAGATACTCAGCATTGGCTTTGCCAACAATGGTGACAACTTTGACACTTGTTAGTTAAGTAAATAAACTGTTATGCTCTGCATTTACCATAATGCATCTGGCAGGAATGAGTGCTGGTAAGCCGGGTAGCTTGCTGTCCCTCCCCTTCAATCCGAGGTTCTCAGTGAATTACCCAAAATCCTTTATGAGCCCCTCCTGAAAGATTCAGTTAGGCGGTGCAATTGTGAGCTACCGCCTGGCGTAGGCGTACTACTGCCAGAGAGACAGCCATGATCATATCATTGGGTCATTCCTTAACCAGCAACATTGTGACATCCAGCTGTTTTCAGAGGCTTCTCAGACTACAAGCAGATTGCATTGGGGTGATATAGCACGGGTACTCCAAATCCATTACTTGCAGTTGTATAAGGTGGAGCACTGGGACAAACTGGAAGACCATTCAAAACTCATCATATTCCTCCCATCCTTGACATTGGTATTCACTAAAATGACAGATAAAGGCCAAAGCTGACTTAATTAACAAGTTAACAAACAAGATGCATTAAGCCTATTCATGTCTGGAATCGCTTCTTATGTATCAGAGTTACCAGGTCTTTAGGCAAGATGTTATGGTTATGAAGGAATGATTAGAGATCAGTAGTGAGAGTTGTGGTAGTTCTTCGAACTCTGCCTTTAAGTTTGCCCTACACCTGATGGTAAATTAGTCCTTAAAAGAAGGAGGTGGTAGAACTGGTTGTAACGATCATTGTGATGTGCTTAAAATAGGTAGTATATTTCCTGCACTTACCCATTTCTCTATTTTTGCAACGGCCATTGCAGTAAGATGGCAGAAGATCATTGTGGACAGTAACATTTTCATAGGAGAACTAGGTTTCTGTGATATTTAGGAAGTAAATTGGTCAGTGGTAATGTTTTAGGTATTGATGGCCATGTTTGGTGGAGATTGAGCATTTAGCAAAGCCTCTTAGAGAGTAACATCAGTGACTCAAGTAGCATCCATAAGTGGTGTACTCCTACATTTTTCTATAGATGCAAGATGTTTTGAAGTGACAGGTGGAGGATAAACAAGAAGAAAACTAAGGGACATATTTACAAGGAACTGGTGCATCGGCTCCGATGCAGCAGTTTTCTTCCGTCGCCCTGCGCCTACCTAACAATTCCATGGTACAGCGCACCATGGCGCACATTAGGACAATAGCGTCAGAACTTTTGACACTATTATTGATTTTTGCTGGACTAGCGCTAAAAATGTTGCCTCTAGTCCAGTAAAGCACAGGGAGGCCCATGGGCTAATGCACTAGCATAACTTTAAAGCCTACCTGAAGCTGGTGTTAAAAAATGATACTAAAATGGCACAGTGAAATTGTGTAAATCACACAGCACCGTTTTTTTGGGCCTCCCTGCGGGGTAACGCCCTCCCCCTTGCATACATTATATCTGGCGCAGGTATAATGTGGCGCAAGGGGTTACAACGTGGTGCAATGCCTGCATTGCACCACTTTCGAAATATGGCGCAGGGAAGGGGACTGGCTAGCGCTGCCTTAGCGTAAGAAAAAATCATGCTAAGGTGGCGCTAGGGGCCCGAAAAATGCTCCTATGTTTTGCAGGTCTTAAGGGTGCAGCTGGTGCCAGCGCTGGTCTGTTTTTTATAGTACAGTTGAATGAGCGAGGACTCAAGTGGTCCTCTTTTGGATAAGGTCTTGGAAATATCAGCAGGTACCATGCAAACCTGAAAGGCAGGTAGAACCACCATAGACACTGCTGGAGAATCTTCAATGGGCTGTCATGTACAGCTGAGATCTTTAGTGGCCAGTTGGGAAGTATGGAGGACAATCTTGAAGGTGATCAATGGAAGAAGTTTTGATAATCGGTTTTATCAGGAGCAGATATCCAGCACTTTATTATAGCCGTGGCCGCTTTGACCTCATGCAGTCATTAAGTACCAGGATATTCTTATTTTGTCAGAACCGTTACTGTGCCATTGTAGTAGAGACTGATTGTGCGAGTGTAACATTTATTATCGGGAGGTAGCACAATCAATGCAGTCAACCAGGATTCAATTCCCAATCAGATGGGTTGTGAAATATACCCTCAGAGTGAAGTGTAGGCTTTATGCAAACCAAAAGACTGCCAAAGCCAGTACATCTATGTTTTCACTTTGCTAGTTCTATGTACTTGGACAATCAGCAAGGTGTACTTGTCCAATACTAGTCAGGCACTTTGCACATGTTTCATTAGTGGTCCAAAGAACGAAAGCAAATACTTGGTAGGCAGTTAAAGGTAGTAGTAAGATAAGGCAAGTGCAGATAGGATTTCAGAAAAAAACAGAGAAATGAAGAAGCTTGTGCAAGTGACAAGATATTTTTGAAATATTAACTATGAAAGCCTGAGATGTTCTGATGAAATTAGAACCTTTTGCTTGTATGGTGTACTCTGGTTGTGATGCAGATATTTCAGCCTACTAAACAATATACAAACAGTAGAATGGTCTAGCTAATTGAGAGAAAGGCAATAGTCTTGATACGAGCTGTGACAGAGCTCATACAAAGCCCAGTCAATCTAACTCCTAAACGTTAAGCTGATTTCTATGAGGAATACCTGGAACACTTTGACAGCTAGGCTCAACAAGCAATGTTTTACTACACATGTAATGTCTGTATGTTAGATTATAGATCACAAAAATATTGACATGCAAAATTATTGTGGCCAAAAAACGATTACTGGAATATTGTGAAGGTGAGTATACGTTAGAAATTAGAGATGTATTATTTGTAACTCCACATTTATGTACCTTGAAAACATTTGTCAAGGTACATATATGTTCAGTATTCTGATAGTCAGTATTCTTGTGATGACATTTTTGCATGTTGACATTTAAAACGTGGTACTCTGGTAGTAGACCCATGCAGTGACACAAAAATAACAATACAGCTAGGAACCAAAGACCTTGACATTTCCAAATCAGAGTAGTAACAACCTCTAATGTTATCCATAGTATTCTCATGGAGCAACCCTATATTGTCTTCAGGTGCCAAACCACCTACCCTTCTTTATCCTTGGTTTTCAGCCTCCTTTTCTCCTTCCTTTCCCTCAGATTAATGGCCAGTTTTTAATAGAATTTTGTCTGCTTTTATGTTTATGATTCATTACTATGCACTTCATACAGTGTTTTGCGGATGAGATACATCGTCAAAAACTGGCCGCTATTCTATCTGCCAAAGTCACGGGTCCCCGCTGTTAGAGTGGTAGGACATCCCACATCTCTGATGGTGATGCCCATGCTGGCAGAAACGTTTGACAGGTTGTTCATCAGATATTGGGCCATTAAACAAAGGACCTCCAACCGTCCACCATATCTAGGGCAAATGTTCTGACGTGCTTTTTTCCTGTTTGAGGCTCAAGGAAACGCCTAACTAGCTTGACCAGGAAAGTCAGGGAATTACCCCAAACCGCTTGGAGAAAACTCCAAGCATGTTAGGACCTTTTCTGTATTTTTGAATAACAAACTCCAGCTCTGGGGGTTTTGTTTTGAAGAACAAAAACGTTGATAGGTAGCACATTAAGCATGGCAGTCCTCGGAAAAACTTTCAATGCCTGCTGTACTGCTGAAGGCCTGCTGAAATTGATACTTTTGGCACAAATTTGACAAGTCTACTAGTAAAAAGACAGTCACGAGTTTGCATTGCATTTGGCTGAAGTTAAAGAATTGACAGCAAGGTATGGTTGGCCTTATGTATATATTTTTAAAGAATATGAGCCGCATATGTTTCTTTGCTTTTGTGCACGATCAGATGTAGGTAACGCACCAAAATGCTATTTTCTTTGTATTGTGTTTCATTGTTAACATGCTTACTTGATTACTTGATTGCCATGGCATGCATGCAAATGTTAATCTAAAACAAAACACTTTTTGCTGTGTCTATTAACAGGCTAGAGAAAGATCAGTCAAATACCTGGGAGTCCATTCATGAGAGAGTGAAGAATCTTTTAACGTCCAACCGTGCAAAACAGCGACTTCTATGCGTGAGTAATGGGAATAATCCATGTTTCTCACTGGATAGTATGTATATTTATTGGTGCATGTTCATGGAGTCCTTTATGTGGAGGTTCCCTTTTTCTAAGAACACCTATATATCAGTGCCAATCTCATTTTCGGGGACTCATTTACTGCACTATTTTGCAATTACAGCAGACTGATGCCGTCAGTAAATTTGTACTAGGGGAGGTAGGTGTCCTCCAGGGGCTTTTGCCGAGTTCCTGTAATCTGTGCATGCACTAGTTGTATTATATGGAAGGGATACCAAGACATGCCCTACTTTGAGCAGCCATCCTCCCAATTGTCCAGTGTGTCCATTACTCTGTGCTTCATAAATGTCCCTTGACGCCAGGTGCACTGTAAATTGGTAATTTTCAAATAATCGAATGCTTATCCAATTGTGCACCATGATATAGCTATATATGTTCTTGTTGCTAAGTGGACTGATTTGCTTACTGGAACAGGGTTAAAGTGGAAATAATGACTCCCAAGGTCAAAAACTATCTGGATTAAAAGTTGTTAGATTTTTCTTGAAAATGACGAATATGAACAGTTATCATAGGAAGATGAAAGACATTTCGCAAAATGGGTATTAATGGGGAAAAGTATCTTCTGCTTTCCTGTTACCACTGCGAGCAGTCGGGCTGTGCTGATCAGAGGGATGAGAAGGCACATAGAGTGTCTTCCAGCATTAAGAAAACTGTGATAATGAACCGTTAGAGTTGCAGATATTGTGATAAGCTGCGGTCTCACACTCTTTTCATATGCCAACAACATCCAGATTGTGGTGTTCCTGTCATTTCAGGCGATTCAGAGTGTTGAGTCTTTAAACATCTGTCATACTGAAATTTCATCTTGGATGAATGCCAGCTCCCTTAAACTGAATGGGGATAAGGCTGAGGTTCTGTTGGTGGGCAACCTCGCCCACCTTTGGGGATTCCATCTGTTGCCTGAAGCTATGGATGCTCCTTCTACTCGAGTACTTGTGGTCAAGAATCTTGGTTTTTTGGCTTCACAACAGGTTGTCTATGAGTGATCAGATTACCAAGACTGCCTAGATCTGCTTTGGTATTCTAAGATGGCTCAGGAAAATTCTTGGCTGTCTTCCTGTCTCAGTCTAAAGCACAGTAATCCAGGCCTTAATTATCTCCAAGCTTGACTATGGAAATATTCTCTACCTAGGTGTTCTGGAGGTCTTGCTTACGTGGCTGTAGATAGTGCAAAACACTGCTGCAAGATGTTTACTACATCCCCCAAACCCCCCAATTTACGTCCATGATCTATACGGGCTACCAATTAAATGACAAGTGCAATTTAAAGCACTATGCTGCATGTATAAATGTTTATCTAATTCTGGCCTGTCTATATCAGATCCATGGTATCACTGTATAAACCTAAGCGTTCTTTGCGCTCCAGCAATTTCGATCTTGCTGTAATTCCAAAAGTAAGAAAGTCCTATCTAGAAGGTCAAGCTTTTTTCTACTTAGGTTCTACACTATGGAACTCCTTATGTTTTTCTAAGAGAGCATGTCTTTCTCTATCGGCTTTTCGCAAACAGTTTAAAACTTTTTTTGCTTCAATCTTCTGTCGTAGCGAAGGCTTGACGAAGTATTGGGAGGGGCATAATGCTTGGAAACCGTTTTCGGGTACCTATGCGCTGTCAAATCTGTGTAATAATAATAATAATAATAATAGAGGCCTGTTAGACAAACAACGGCCATTATCCCTGGAGATCATGAAGAAGAGGTGTAATGGAAACAAACTTCTAAAGTCCGATAATAAGGCATGCTGGTGCATATGGAATAAGTTGGAAATTAGCTAAAACATATTAAGAGGCTCTAAAACTAAAATAACAAGTTAGGGCAAGCCTGGAGGCTATATGTCCCCTTACTTCTTACTGCCTCTTGTTTCTGAAGTTATGCAAGGAAAGAGTTATTGTATTATTTCTATCCATAAGTGCTAGACAGACACATGCCAAGATGTTGAACCTGGAATGGTGGGAGATTTTGAAAACAAAATTGGGAGAATTTATTTTCCCCACTGTCTTACGTTGAAATGGAAGAGGTTGTATGTGGGAAGCAGCTAAAATAAAGCCATTTTAGGCTTAAAACAGGAAATCTTATGCCTGAAGCGGGTCTGTTGGCATGTATGGCATGTATGCAGACCGTCATGATTATTGGTTTCAGAGTGAACTCAGACCAATCTTTAAAAATATCCAGCACTGCTGCAGGTTCATGGGGCACATGACTGTTTCCTCTAGTCAGAAAATGGGAACCTAGAGATTGTCACTGCCATCAGATTCATTGCTTTTTTCTTGTCAGTCTTATGCAGATTTGATCATGTTCAGTCCTGGTTCCTTCATACACTGAAAGTTGAAAGAAACATGACCCCCTGACACCCAGGGCACCTCCTAACTCAAGGTGTTCTTGGATGCATCACTGTAAGTGTAGACATGGAAACCATTGGACCAAAAATCATGGCTAAAGTCTGTATGTAGGAAAATGGTGATGGGGGTGATAGTGCCTTTTCTCCCTTAGCCACCTTGCTCATCTACTTGTTTAACGGCAGGTTAGCTAAATTGAGGGGCCGCACTACTTCGACCATTATTTGTGCACACTGATCTCTGTTGGGTTGCTTCTTCATCACAACTTACAATAGATGGTACCTGGTCACTAATAGAAGCCTGCTTCCTTCCCAGGACAACCTCTACAGGTCCCCTCTCCTGTGGCATTCCACCTGGAGCAGTAATGCTCAAGACTGCCCTCAGGTTTGTAGCATTTGCAAAGCATATTGCATGAGGAGAATAATATTACTCAATGCAGGCACTGAAACGCATTTCCTGGCCTCTGGGATGCAGGCCCGAGTTAACTGCCCTCATCGTCCTTAGTAGACCAGACCACTAACCTTGACTTCTTGTTCACTACTTTAAGTCTCAGCAACCTGCAACATACAAGTTCAGCTGTCGATCCAGAATGACCATTAATTCCTTTCTCTTGCTCAGAGCCTGAAACGTAGTCATCTTACAGGTGCTCTTCATCGCTCTGCTAATCCTCCTACATCTAGCCTCCATTTATGTGCGACATAAAAGTGTGGCTTTCTATCTAGCTAGAGAATCGCTCCTTCCATTTACCTGTAACCTGAACTCAAGCCATCTTACAATTTCCCTTCATCATGCTGCATCTTCTCTTGCACATGAAGCACTAGTAGGTGGCAGTTATCTAGTGTGACTTTCTGTCAAGTATGACACTCTTCATGGCTCTATCAAAGTCCACATGTTCACCATCCCTCCAAGGGTCCGTCTTCTGGAATAGTGAATATCTGATCTTTGAATACAGTCTTGTGACCTTAATTCTGATACTGAAGGTATACAATGTTTAGAAAAAAATATAATGAAACCCTGATAATGAGGCCAACTCCTGAACAATATGAAAAAAGTACTAATTTCCTCAAATCATGTGACGTACTGGTGTTGGACCTCTTGCAAAGTAATTCCACTGCCACCTGGCAGTCATAGGAGTTAATGTACTCTCTCCGCAGGCTGTTTGATCTAAATATCAACAATAGGATATTGATATTAGGGGTGCACAGAACTGGTTGAATTTGATGCTGTGAAATTCTGCAGAATTACATTAGATTTCCATGAGATTTCGCGGAATTCTGAAGGTGTGGCTGAGTGGGTATTTGACACTATTTTATTAGTGCAAAATGCAGAATAACGTCCAAAAATGGATGCGAGGATGCATTTTGCGCTAAGAATATAATGCAGCCAAACACCACTCGGCACTCTTATGTACTCTTACGGGATTAGTGCATAGTATGTAAGGGCACCTCTGCCTTATGGTATGCAGTGGCTTCTAAAGTTTAGAAACCACTGAATATCAGTGCATACCCCTGGATGCCCTTACATACTCTGCAATAACTCCTGTAGAGTATGTAAGGGCATCGAGGGGTGTGCACTGCTGTAGTTGTTTCTAAATAGGGTGGCAGAGGGAGCAATCCCTCTATATTTAAAAACCATTGCAGATTAAACTTTAATCTGCAGTGATTTTTAAACATAGATGGATGGCTCCCTCTTCCAGCCCTCTTAGAATTAAACAAATAAATTACTGCATATTACTCCTCCCGGTGGAGCAGTGGAATTTAAGAATAATTCCACGCTACCAAAGATTCCGCTGTCAGAATTAATTATTCTGCCCAGGCCTAATTGAGACCACTATTAGTTGTCTCTTTTAGAAGCCCCTTACTGATACCTGCTGACTTTGGTATAACAACGTTTTAGACATTGCCTTCCCCTGCTACTACACAGCTCCACACCCAGTAGTTTGGGTCTCCAAACACTCTGAAGACTGCATTCCTGTGCTTTCTAAGCAAATAAACCAGACCAGCCAAACAATGGCATGGCCGCTACCTAAAACCCAGTCTATATAAAAACCTCTCCTATGCAATGCACTTCCACATCGCTAAATACCATCTTAGAACAACATGTCAATTAACGCCAGATCCACCCAAGGTCATGCACCTAAAACTGTAGACTATATATGAAGTCTCAATTGGGACTTATGCTTATTCACTTAATCTTGGTTCTCTGCTTTCTCACCTCTGTCATTAGATGTCCTTATGTTCCGAATGGTTATGCCTTTCTCCACAAAGACAGATCCAATGAAACTGGGAGGCCTCGCACTAACACTCAAAACCTCATGGGAATGTGGATTCCTAGCTCACCGTTGTACACCTCCTTTGTATGATGGCAGTTAGAAGCATCCTTGCACCTAGAAACCTTTATGCTTGCAGACAATCTACCACCCTACTGGCCATACTTCTTTTTTCTTATTAGAGTGAAATTACCCTCTTCATGATATCTGGTTCTGGTGGCATAGTGGGCTTATACATCTACTGCAGGGATCTGTGTTTGACCTCATGCCACAGGTTCAAATCCTTACAGGCCCTCTCCACCTTACATCCTTCTTAGGTTGATAAAAATGAATATCCTTGAGTTGGGTTTTTGGACACCCTCAATATCGACCCCAGTATGTAAATGGGATTTAGTATTGAGGAAAAAATATTGAAAAAATTTCAATAGACGAGTAAGCCTAGATTTCTAGATTTTCTATATCTAACCCCACATATGTATTTACGAGATATATATTCTACAAGATATATAGATGTGGAGTTAGTAGATGGTAAATATATACTTCCCCATATACACTCACGTTTTGATAATTTCTTCCTCATTATTCTGGCCTCGATATTCTTGTACCACGATATTCTGGGACCGATATTAAGTAGTACAGTCAGTTGGGCAACAAAAAACATCTGTTATTTCATCCCCAAGATAACCTTTAGAGTTAGTGTGTGTTTTCCAAATACACCTTGTATGTTATCCTACTATTCTCCCAAAATCTTTCTGGATACTTTATCCTTGAAAATCGATAAAACCCAGTGGCTCTTAAACCTGGAGATATCAGGAATTTATGATCCCACTCAACTAATAAAGCTCCCATTTCATAAAAAAGTACGACCCCGTAACTACAGAGGAGCCCATCTTATTAGAAAGGACTGATAACCATGCATTACCATTTCCCCTTTAGATTCACAAACTGGAGCATCCAATGCTGACATTGGAGGAGACATCTAACCAACAATCTCTCCTTCAACAATTGGAACAACTTAGATCCTTGACTTAAGACATGGATAGGCCACTCTCTAAATAAGATCTTGTTAGCTTTCATAATTCCTTAACACATAATATCATCAACAAGTTTGTCTTGAGTACAAAGTCTTTACAAAAAGCCTTCTACTTCCTGGTATAACAAAGATCTGAACACAAGAAAATCGATCACCAGAAAGTTTGAAATTATCTCACCAAAATGACAAATCCCTGAGGCACTAAAAGCTGAGAACTTACTTGGCAAATTCAGAAACATAAGATGATTGCCAATAAATCCAAATTTTAAAAGAGTCAGATTTATGGAGTAGCATATCGCCCCAAATAGTTTTTTTCATACTGGTCCAAAATCACCAACTTCGTCCAAGACCAGATATTAAAAAATCAGTAATCTGTGGCAGAAACCTAGACCTCCAGCTGGAAATTGTAAAAGAAACATCAGAGTGATATTGATTCAAAAACCTCGAAATACAAAATATACACTAGATTAGTATGTCAACTAACCCATCATTGAATGTAGATGATAGAAAAGCAATGCATTTGGGGCCCAAGCTATTGCTCTACTAATACTCAAAACAGTAAATGACTCCTCTCAGAAAGAAATTCTTTCATCTGCACTGAAATCACCCCTTACTCAAAAAGCAAACTTAGGACCTGATTTATAGATACCGGTATGTGTACTCCATTGCTTTGGTGCTAGAGTATATGCACCACCAAGATAAAAGTCCGCCTGCCCGATTTGAATATGGGCTGACCAAAGCACCTAAACACTGGCAGCAAGGAGCAGTGAAAACTGGTAAATGCTCCCCTCGCCATTGGAGAGGACTCCCATAGGAAGGGGAGCATTTTATTTTTTATTTTCAAAAAGAAAATCCTTTTTCAGGATTTTCATTTTTTGAAGATAGAAAAGAGACCAGTTTTGGCAAGGCTGCCTCATGTTAAAGCAGCCTTGCACAAAACTTCAATAAGCATTGACAGGAACCGCTGTGACGGCAGTTCCTGGCAATACATTAAGAAATAACTGCCTGCTTGCCAGACATTTCTCAATTTGGTGGGCGGCATCTCCATCAGGGCACAGAATAATTCACTCTGTCTTCCTGACTTTCAATGAATCAATCAATCAAGATTTGTAATGTGGCTAATGACGTGACAGAGTTTTCAGGCAACTACAGGTCCTGAAGGCTCATTTGAACACCCTGATCGTGAGAGCCCTTCGGAATTCAGGAAGTGAGGTGGTGGTCTGGAGTTGTGTGGGGAAGCTGCACAAAAAAACGGGAGAAAAAGCAAGGAGAAAGCAGTGAAAATAAGGGAAAAGCGAGGGGAAGGCACACAAAAAAAATGGGAAAAAGCAAGATGAAAGCAGTGAAAATGAGGAAAAAGCAAGGAGAAGGCACACACAAAACGGGGGAAGCAAGCAGAAAGCAGCGAGAGTGAGGGAAAAGCAAAGGAAAGGCATTAAAAAGGACTGGGGAAAAAACAAGGCGAAGATAGGAGCAAGAATTATGCAGCAGCTAAGGGGGGCTTGGGGGCCTTAAGGCTTTAGATCTTAAGGTTGGTCTCTAGACAACCCTTCCTCAGTAGAATCATTGAGAAAGCAGTCTCACTACAATTCATGTCAGACATCTCTAACAATGACCTTTTGGCATTAGTGCGGTATTTTTGTTGCCTTTACTTCTTTTGTCTTACTGTGTAGGATGCAGACTTCCACGGGAGGTTGGTGACTGCATATAAGACTAAATTAAATGGCAACTGTTTTGCATTCAATGTTAATATATGTATATACATTTATAATAATATATAAATAGGCCTTCTATCCCTTTTTATGCTTGACCTACTTTGTACATCATTCCTGTCTTTACACCAAAAAGCCAGGGGCGTTCCCTGGTCTGCTTGTTCCATTTAGTAGTACACGGTTTTATTTGCAGGAACTTTCAAGACCCTACCTGGCAAGTAAATACTCCTGTTCCATTCAAAGTGGCATTCGAGGTTGTATTTTCTGTGCTGTGGGATACCTATACACAGAAGAAATCTGGACATCCTATTGCCAAATGAGAATGTAATGAAACTTATGAAACAGACGTGAATTGCTTTACATTGTAAAAAGAAACCTCTGTTATGCAATATTGATCATCTAGATATATAAACAAAACTGAGCAGATCCTGGCATGTAATTTTCCCAAAAGATAACAACCCAGGTTAAAAAAATAAGTGCCATTTTCTGGACCAACCTAGATTTTGATTGTATGTCCATCATGCTTAGGTGGGACTTTTGGCGGCCCTTGTTTTCAGTAAAATGTCGTAAGTACCACATATCTATTTCACTTCGGGAATGAGCCCCTTGAAGGCAAAGAACCTGTAATCAAAAAATATGATTGGCATGCAAAGGGCAATGGAGAGAGCATGCAGCTGTCATCCGCACCACTTTGTGCTAAATCCAATGCCAACAGCCAACATTTATGGTTCGGGAACTTCCCCTGGACAGCTTCCACTTTGCAAATAAATGACACACCCTTTTCGTGGCTGGTATCCGAGTCTTGGTTTTCAACTACAATTAGCATTCAGCTCATCTTGAGTTAGATACTTTTTTAGGTTTGACATAATCACGTTTGCACCATTCATGCCAGATTATTGCATATGATGTACACGAACGGATTAGGAGACTAGGTGTGTAGAGTTGCTTTGCTTTTGGTCGCAAAAAAGAGATATGCAATTATGCTACCCAGGTGCTACATATATGTCGGCACAGAAGAGTTTGAGGTAACCTACAACTAACCTTCTCAACTCAGATGGCTCTGAAGCCTTTCTGGACAATCTGTGTCACAGTACATTCACCGCTCCCTGCTAGTTGGCCACAGCCAAAACAAAAACCCGTAAAGTCAGCATTAAATCCACAGAAAATGGTTCAGCAAAGTGCCAGTGGAGCAAGCCACTCTCAACCGGTAGTGTAAGTTGCACGTCTCTTTCAACTGAAAATAGCCCCTCTCTTAGGAGATGTACAAAAAGGCCTTCATAGTGACATAAAGAGTGCCAAAAAAGTCTTAATTTACAACATTCATGTACAAGGTCTCTAAATGATTAAGGAAATCTTCAGCGTCGTTAAAGAACTGTCCTGCACTTCACACCAATTGCAAGTTTCAAGGAAACACCCTGCACTTCACACCAATATTGTGAAAAACTCCTGGATTTTTTTGTCCAAAATTAGCATCATCCAACTTTACAGCCCTATACCATCTGTTATACTGCACCCGTCCCCCAGTGCCTCAAACCATTCTCATGAGCCTCGAACTGTTGGAAGCTGATGAGGCTCTGAAACTGGCCTCAAAGGGAAACAGATTTACCTTAGTTATATAACCAAGCCCCGCCCTCATCTGTTAAACAATTCTCTCATTGTTCATTAGTGATGTCACAAATGTGCTAACACCTTCCTGTCCCAGGGAGTCAGTATTATCCTTCTAAAATATGCCACAATTATTCAGTTCCTGAAAAACATATTCAGCAGATCTGAAGATCCTGGCAAATAAGTGAGCAAATAATCTTTAAGACATCATCCCTCACCAAGGTCATTGTAAGGTAAGACGTGTGGACCAGACCCAGCTTCTCCATGTTCTCCAGTCAAAATGCCGACATACCAGGGGCACCCAATTTGCTTCAGTTTTCATGAAACATCTTCTCTGCTTGGGTGAAGACCACAAAGCCTTTATTTTCCTTACCCTCTCCAATGCTTATGACACAGTGGACCATAGAATCTTTCTGGTAAGGCTGCAAAATTGAGCTGGCATGTTTTGGAACTGCCTTAGCTTGGATCTAATCCTTATTTTCCAACAATATTCAAAACATAAAAAATGGCTCAGTGGAATCATCCTCATGAGGCATATGACAGGGATCACTGCTCTCCAGTCTGCGTTTTTCATTCTCTACATGCTAAGTTAGTATCATGGTGCAATGTGGCTCCTAGAGGAAATGCTATGTTATTTAAATAATTTGTATTGTATGTGTCTGCCACAGATGTGTGTAAATACACTTGACCCGGCTTGCCCTAAGGATGAGTTGTCCCATAGGCCTGCCTGCAAGCTACAACTGGCTGGTTTGTGCATTAGATACATGTAGTGCAGGGTTTTCCAACCTTTTCTGTAATAAGAGCTACTTATGTTCAATAAAAATCACCCGAGCTACTAGTATTAGTGTAGTAATATTGACCATGTCAAACAAGATTACAGTAGTGGCCAACTCATGAATGATTATCAGCACTGATCACCTCAGCACATCAGGCAGGTTTGCCCGCAAGCAATAATATGGGATGCTTCTACATGGCCAATACTTAACAGCCATAGATGCAATGTCACTTTCATCAGGGAAACGTCCTGAACAACGCAGACCTTTCCCATGCAAGCGTATCCACGCATGCCAGAACAACACATGGCTTTTTCTCTGCCTTCCACGCATGTGCTGAACTATGCATATGCATGGTTAAGGTAGAGAAAAAGGCAGAGTGGACCGGGAGAGACGCATTCAGGTAAGTGGGGTTGGGGCAGGGTAGGAGGGTAGTTTTTAGGGGTGGGTGGTGGATAAAGGGCTTGGGGTGGGAGTGGGGGGTTGGGCTATTTTTTTTTAGGGGTGGGGTGACGGGGTGTTTGGGTTTTATTTTTAAGGGTAGGGCTTAGGGTGGGGGTCGTGCAGTGTTGGGGGTAGTTGTTGGGGGTGAGGGGGAGAAAGGGCGTGGGGTGGGGGGGTTGGGCTATTTTTTTTATAAGGACAGGGGTTGGGGGTCGAGGTAATTCTATTTTTAGGGTGGCTGGGGTGGTCGGGCAGTTTTGTTTTTAGAGGCAGGGTTGGGGGGTCAGGGTAGTTTTGTTTTTAGGGTTGGGGGTGTCAGGGTAGTTTTGTTTTTAGGGCGAATAGGGGGTTAGGGGAGAGTTTTAGGGCTCCGGGTGGGTGAGGGTGTCGGGATAGTTTTGTTTTTAGGGGTGGGGGGATTGGTGTAGTTTTGATTTTAGGGGCGGGAGGGGGTCAGAGTAGTTTTGTTTCAGGGACAGGTTGGGGGGTCAGGGTAGTTTTGATTTTAGGGGTGGGAAGGGGGTTGGGGTAGTTTTGTTTTTAGGGCTGGTGGGGGGTCGGTTGTTTATAGGGTGGGGTCAGGGAGGTTTTAGGGTTTAGGGTGGGTAGGGGGTGTTGGGTAGTTCAATTTTTAAGGGCAGGGTGGGGCGATCAGAGGAGTTTTGTTTTTAGGGATGGGGTAGTTTTGTTTTTAGTGCTGGTGAGAAGGTTGGGATAGTTTTGTTCTTAGGGCCGGTGGGGGGGTCAGGGTAGTTTGGTTTTTAGGGGTGGGGGTGGGGTTAGTTTTATTTTTAGGGCAGCTAGGGGTCGTGGTAGTTTAAGTATTAGGTGTGGGGTACTTTTGGGCCTTAGGGCGGGTAGGGGGTAGGGGTAATTTTGATTTTAAGGGGCGGGTGGGGGGGTTGGGGTAGTTTTGTTTTCAGGGCAGGTGGGGGTTGGGGTAGTAACCACTCATGCCGTTCCCACACATGCCTTTACTAGGCATGCTCTTACAATGAAACATTTTTGTAAAGGCATGTGTGGTAAAAGCCTGCGTGGAAACAACACAGTTGTTGCTCCGACCGCAGTGTAGAGGCATGTGTGGTTCCCGCATGCATTGTTCCATCATACATTCCTTTCATCAAGGTAATTATATAGGTAATACATTTCCCAAATGCCCCTCACTAAAATATCAGCTTTAAATATATTTTGGCAATGTCACAATTTTTCGCTAAAACTCAGCATATGAGTTCTGAAAATACACACATTTTCATCTCAAACACACAGTTTTCAAGTATTATATAGATATATTAATTTAGCCAGGGAAAAAGACATCTATGGGCCTTGTTACGAATTTGGCAGTCATGAGACCGCCAAACTCATGTTGGCGGTCAGACCACCACGGTCCTACTGCCAAATTATGACTTTGGTGGTCGGACCAGCAAAGGACCACCATCCCCTCCAGGAGCCTGGTTCTCGATGGCATGATGGTGGTCTGGCTTGCAATGAGCCATGGCGGCGCTGAACTCTGCTCCGCCTACCTGATTAAACCCCTTTTTCTGCTAGCCACAGGGGGGCCCATGTAATGCCCACTACCATGGTGTGGGCAGTGCAGAGGCCCACCGGCCCAGCACCTTCGGAATGCACACTGTCTGATTTGCAGACAGTGAGCATTCCGACGGTGCTGAGTGTTAGGATATTGGCCTCAGCTCCCTTAAGGGACAGCCTGATGGGGACGCATTTTACAGTGTTTCCTCCAGTCAGCCCGGTGGGAAAATTATAATACACTCGTACGGAACGTCACCGTTATGGTAGTGGCATCCTCCCCATGAGTTAAACACAAATGATGGACGGAATGCGGAACCAATCAAACATTCACCCCAGTCAGATCTCGGTTTAATCCATCAATTCTTTTGCTCACCACGCCACCCCAGTTGTGCCCATCCATACACAAATCAGCCTTGACAATGCTCCACATGGGAACAGTCCAGCACGAACTGCCAGGCCAGATCCTCCCTGGACCAGAAACAAGCATCCCAGGACTGGTTTCAGGGTATCACCTCCCCATGAGTTTGGCTGTCCCATCATGGGACGGCCAAACATGTATTGAGGCCCTATATCAGTATAGTGTGCTGCACACAAGAGATCTACCAGTAGCTCACAAGCTACTTGTTGGAGAAGCCTGTGTTAGCGTTATGAAACCTTTTGGTGTACTTGTCCTTTATAAGTATGGTTTAACAAAACACAAAATAACTAAATATAATACAACATTGTGGTCTATGTGGCTTCCCACGCTAAGGGTGAAGCTGGTTAGGTTTGGGATAGCAAACCTTTTGAAGATGGGATGTGGGTTTAAAAATAGCTTACATGTGCACAAGTAGCCGCAGAGAAAGTTTGGATAGATGAGAAACACCTAGACCATTGTTATTCTCAACAGTCTGGCTAGACACTGGGGCTGCCACCAATTGAATGTATGATTTACCCAAGTGTGTTTTATATTGTTGTTCCTTCTGTTTCTGTAGCCTCTCAGTTGAGAATCATATTCCACAAAAGGGAACCCTGCATATTGCAATTGAGAATATCTGTAACATAATGGGCCTGATTTAGATTTCGGACGAATGGGTTACTCCATTGCAACAGTGACGGATATCCTGTCTGCCAAAATGTAAGTCCCATAGGAAATAACTGAATTTATATGTGACAGAGTAACCTGTCTGCCAAAATCTAAATCAGGCCCAATGTCTATTATATTTTAGCTTAAGCAGGTTGGTCATTATTGTTTGTTGTGTTGTTTTTTTGTTGTTCATGAAACAAGGTGGCGGCACTATCCCAGCACCAACATTGCTGGAATCGACCACTTTCTGTACTGAAAATGCCTGTTCTGTTTATTGCTGAGGTTGCAGGGCCCCTGATTGTTCATAGCGGGATGGGGGCTATGCCCTCTTTCATGGCTAAATGGTTGAATGTCCCTGACACTATGACCATGTGACAACCTGCTCCCCATTTCATCATTTTGGCAGACTCAGTATGTTTTCTGGTGGTGTATGTTTTCTGGTGCCAGGAGTCTCCTGACAAGATCCTAAAATGATTATTTCTGATGGATACATCTAACGATTCCTCACCTTTTGAATACTCCCATTGCACCAGCAATTTAAGTATTTTTTTTCTAGCTCTCCATGTCGATGAGGACATCACAATGGAACGGCTCCACATACGACTCCTTCTGATGTCATTGGAGCCCTAAGAAGTCCTCCCTGGCATGCTGACATCAGTCCCTTTTTTTCTGTACCTTCAACGCTAGCGGTTTTTCTGCCTCTCTAGGTGGTTACACTGTATTAAAGAGCTTCTTTGTCGAGCTTTTCTTCATGCAATAATGTCGCTGCCGAAGAAGTCAGTCTTTGGGCCTTGTAGAGAGTGTGGCGGTCACATGTCAGTTACTGACTCTCACGAAAACTGTCTCTGGTGCCTAAGTTCTAACCATGATGTCAGGGGATGCTCTTAATGCCAAAGCATGAGCTCGAAGGCACTTAAAGAAAGAGAGGTGAAACTGTTCGTAGTGAAAGCTAAAAAATAGAAGCAGGCTGTCAAAGATTCAGGCCTCGAGAGGAGTCATCGTCCCACAGGTCTTCGAGTTTGCACAGGAAGCGCCGCCACCACAGCTCATGGTGTCACTCATTCTGAGATGACAGCCCTCGGTCTTTGTCTCCAGCTTTAAAGTCTCGGCAGCGTGTGAAGTGAGTCAAACACTATCGCCTCCTCAACTTTCTTTGGTGGAAATCTTGGTGTCGCCGTCGAGTCCTGTGGCACAGTTTTCTCCTGTAACTCCATCAGCTCAGGAGATAAAAGAACAGACGTCAGGTCAGGTCCAGCTTCCACAACAGGAGCAGGAGTATCCAGCCTTTCCGGTCCCGGAAACTGACCCATCCAACTTCTTAAATGCCATGTATAGCATTTATAATAAAGCCAAGGCCCCTCTAGTGCAACTGTGGGCCCCTAAGGGGCCTTTGGCCTTTAACCTTCGAGGCTTCCCGGCGCAGTATAGGCAGTCTCCCTTCATGCCTCTCCTGCCTACGACTCCCTATCAATGATCGGGGACGATGGCGAGAAAGATACCACCTCCTTAGGGGTTGTCTGCACCAGCGGCACCAAGTCCGACGTCGGACAGATCTCTTCAGGCATCAGGTCAATCTACATCAGCCTGGAATAAGCTCCCTGGCTTCACCGGCGCTGCAACAGGCTTACTCGACATCAGCGCATTCATTGTTGGCTCCGCAGCTAGAATTCAGGTTAAGGTCGAGGATGGAAGCCGTGAAGCTTTTGGAGGAGCAGCAGTTCTTCGAAGGGCAGCAGGACCTCGAGACAGGAGAGATTATTTTGTCTTCCCACAAATTTGAAGGTATTGAGGTTGCAGGTGGGTTGGTCACTTCTCCTGAGTGGGAACTGTTGTCGCCTGGGGGGTATACAACCTCTGGAGGTTACCTCATGTCATGGTAATCAGGAAGGCAGGAGAACTTCTGGACTTACCTCTGCCAACTACAGAACTAAAATCGAACGTTCTGACTGAAGTGCTTCACTCTTCTTCTGCTGCATCAGAACCTCTCCTGCCATTCAGTGAGGCTTTGTCAGAGCCAGTCTTGGATCTGTGGCAGAAACCTGTTACTACTCATGCAGCTTCCAAGTCTATTGCCAGGAAGTATAGAGCTGTAGCAGGTGACCCACAGTTTGAGTCAGCATCCAACACCTGAAAGCCTGGTGGTACAGGCTTCATGTTCATTCAAAGATGCACCTGGGTCCTTCCCCACGACTCCTGCAGACAGGGAGTCAAAACACATGGAGTCGGCGAGGAAGATTTTTTCATCAGGAAGTATGCCATAAAAATCGGTGAATTCTACATGCCTGCTGGGCAGGTTTATCTCTGCACTAATGGATTCAGCCAAGGAGGTTATTCCCAAAATGCTGCATGATGTGCAGGGTCATCTTATGGAGCTGCTGCAGGACAGTCAGGCAGCAGCAAAACAAGTTATTCAATCGGGCCTGGACACTGCGGACTCTGTTGCCAGAGCCATGGAGAGTTCAATTGCAAACAGAAAACATGCATGGCTTAGGGGGTTTGAGTTCTCCCCTGACGTACAGTCTACCTTAATAAATCTACCATTTGATGGTTCCAGATTGTTTGGAGCCAAGGCAGATACTGCCTTAGAGAGGTTTAAGGAGAGTAAAGCTACCTCCAAGTTTGTAGGACTTAAGTCTCTCTCCTCGACCTACAGGCCCTTCAGTAGGTTTAGGGGGTTTGGCCTCAGCAATTCCTTTCACTGGTGGCAGCAATTCCAAAGTCAGCAGTCTGTCATTCCCCTTTATAAATCCTACAGAGGTCGGGGAAGACCTAGACAGCGTGGTACTCTCCATCAGCCTTCCTCCTCCTCCACCTCATCATCCACTGGAAACCTTTCTGGGAAGCAACCCTAGTTCCCCCTCCTTTCAAGGGCACGTGTTACTCATGGGGGTTTAATTAATTTCCTCCAAAAGTGGGAGTCAATAACAGACTGTTGGGTGTTAGACATTGTAGGAAATGGGTATGCCCTTCCCTTTTGGGAGTTTCACCTTCCCATCCCTACTCAGCAAACTTGGTGTTCGGAAGAACATCGGCTGCTGCTTCAGCAGGACGTAAAAAATCTGCTTTTAAAGGGCGCAGTGGAGTTAGTTCCAGAGCAGGAAATGGGCCAGGGATGTTATTCAAGATATTTCCTTAACCCCAAGAAGGATTGCCGTTTGCACCCCATCCTGGACTTAAGGATTTTGAATAGGTTCCTCTAACTGGAAATATTCTAAATGCTGACCCTAGCACAGTTGCTTCTTGCTCTGGACAAGGAAGACTGGATGGTTTCTATCGACTTGCAGGATGCGTATTGTTACATCCCCATTCTGCAGTCACACAGGAAGTATCTCCACTTCACGGTAGGAATGCAACACTACCAGTTTGTGGTCCTTCCTTTCGGTCTTACTTACTCACCTCAAGTCTTCACGAAGGTGATGGCAGTGGTTGCAGCGTAACTCAGAAGGTGTGGAATACAATTTTTCCCTTACCTAGTTGATTGGGTGCTGAAAGCCAAGTCTCCAGAGTTGGTGCAGCATCACTTGAAATTGAAGACGTATCTGTTGTTCAGTCTGGGGTTTTCAATCAGTGTTCCCAACTTTCACCTCGAGCCCTCTCAGCGCATCCTGTTCATAGGGGCGGTACTGAACACAAAGGATTCAGGACATTCATGCTGTGATGTCAAATGTTTCAGAATAAATTGCTTGTCCCAGTCCTAAAGGTCTTGCGTCTGCTCGGTCTGTTCGCTTCCTGTATTCTGTTGGTCACTCATGCACGCTGGCACATGAGGGCCCTCCAGTGGTCCCTCCGCAAGCAGTTGTTTCAACACAATGGACGCCTCAAGGAGTCTATATTGATCTCTGGAAGCACTGCAACTGACCTTCAATGGTGGTGGGTGGACAGCAACGTGACTCAACGGAGGCCGTTTTACGTACCACCTCTGATGACCACAGTGATAATGGATGCTCCTATTCTAGGGTGGGCTGCTCATCTGTGGGATCTCGAGATCAAGGGTCTTTGGCCTCCGGAAAAACAGATGTTTCATATCAATCTGTTGGAGTTGCAGGCCATACGTCTGGCTCTCACCCCTTCCTCCCCTCCATTTGCAGTCAGTCGGTACAAGTCTTGACGGACAACACTACTGCAATGTGGTACATCAACAAACAGAGAAGAGTCTGGTCGTATCCTCTCAGCAGCAAGGCTCTACAACTCCGTTCCCGGGCACAGGACCATCGGGTTTGCATAGTAGCAAACCATTTGTCTGAAGCTCTCAACATACATGTGGACAGTCTCAGTTGGTGCTTTTCAGCCAACCCACGAGTGGCAACTTGATCCGGAGGTAGTTCTTCATGTCTTCCACTTATGGGGGACGGCTCAGATAAACCTGCTTGCCACTTGCGAGAACGCGCACTGCCTGTTGTTCTGCAGCAGTCAGTATCCGGTGCAGGGAACGAGGGGGAACCATTTCAGTTGAGCTGGTGCAACCGGCTGCTCTATGGCATTTCCCCCCATACCCTTGATTCTTTTAGTTCTGAGGAAGATTCCCCAAGACCAGGCCCAAGTCATATTGACAGCTCCGGACTGGCCAAGAAGGTTGTGGTACACAGACCTTCTTCAACTCCCTCTGTGCCCTCCGCTCTGTCTCCCTCACAGGGCAGACCTCCTCTCGCTGTTGCAGGAGCCAGTTCTACACCTGCACCTTCAGAGCCTGCATCTACATGCCTGGAGATTGAACGGGGCAACCTAATTTCCTTTTCTCTTCCCCCTGAAGTGCTGGATGTTATTTTATCGAACAGGCGACACTCCACCAAGACTGTCTATGCTAGTAGGTGGGCCAAGTTTGTCAAATGGTGGGAGGGCAGGCATGTGGATCCTTTAAAGGCCCACTTATCTGATGTTTTGCAATTTGCCCTTTCTTTGGCGCAGTTGCAACAGTGAAGGGCTATCTCTCTGCACTGTTGGCATTTATTTGTTTACCTGACCAACCCTCTTTGTTTAAGTTTCCTGTAGGTTTTCTTAAGGGTTTGACTAATATGTTTTCTCCCACTCCTTTCATAATGCCTCAGTGGGATTTAAATTTAGTTTTAACTTACCTGATTGGTACACCGTTTGAACCATTCCATAATTGCCCATTGAGGCTCCTTACGTTTAAAACTGTTTTTCTCATAGCAATCACGTTGGATAGACATGTTAGTGAGCTGCAAGCTCTGAGTTTAAAACCCCGTTTACCACTTTCCAAGCCAACAAGGTGGTTTTAGGAACCAGGGCCACTTTCCTGCCAAAGGTAGTGACTCCTTTTCATTTAGGGCAGTCCATCACCCGTCCGTCCTTTTACCCTCCTCCCCATCCCTATAAGGAGGGGGAAGTCTGCATCGCCTGGATCCAAAGAGAGTGTTGAGTTTCTACATGGACAGGACGAGCTAATTTAGGACAGACAATCAGCTATTCTTTGGCAAAATGAAGGGAAAAGGCGCCCAGAAAAAAACATTGTCAAGGTGGGTCATGAATTGCTTTAAGATATGTTATGCACTTTCAAAGAAAGACCCTCCTGAGGGCATTATGGCTCATTCCACAGGAGCTAAAGCTATTACCTGGGCTTTAGCTTGTGTTGTACCAGTTGTTGATATTTGCAAGGCAGCAACCTGGGCTTTCCTCCATACTTTTGCATAAGATTACTGTTTGGACTCTGATGTGAGGAGGGACAGCCATTTTACCCATTTGGTACTTAAGGGTTTCTTGGTATAGGTAGACAGGCACCCACCTCCGAGTGCAGGAAAGCTTTGGGACTCTATTCAAAAGGTGAGGAATCCACAGGTAGATGTACCATCAGAAGAACAAGTTACTTACCTTCGGCAATGCTTTTTCTGGTGGATACAGTATCTACCTGTGGATTCCTCACTGACCCACTTGCCTCCCCGTTGCCTGTCTGAATATACTAAGAAGGAAATGTTTGTGTATATTTTGTATATGTTGCAAATTGTATATACAGAATGTGTGTTTATAAATAAATGTATATAAATTCTTGAGTTGAGTTTGCACATGCTGTGGTTGCAATGTTGGTGTTCACCCGTTCCCCTCGAAGGCACAAAATAAAGTGGGTGAAACTGACGTCAGCACACTGGCGAGGACTTCTTATGGCTCAGATTATGTCTGACAGAGTTGTGTGCAGAGCCGTTCCATTATGACATGCTCATCGACGTGGAGAGCTAGAAAAAAAAGAATTCCAACGATTGCTGGTGCAATGGGAATATTCAGAAGGTGAGGAATCCACAGGTAGATACTGTATCCACCAGAAAAAGCATTACCGAAGCTAAGTAACTTGTTCGTTATTCACCAGCAGAGGCCTAGACCCTGTTGGGTTATAGAAGTCCACCAAAAGATTTACTGGTTTTATTGTGGATGTGTACGGCCCCCATGACTAGCCCATGACAGTCCAGTTGGTGGCAGCTGATTATTTTAGTAGGGTATTTACAGCTGAAACCCAGGGATGTTCTTGACCTCCATGGAAAAAAAAAACAATGTGGTATGACTGGTCCCTTGACATGTGCACAAAAACGTGGGATGCCCTTGTTTAGGCCTCCCCAGTTGTTTGTAGTCCCCATGGTTGTCGGGTGCTCCATACTGTTTAGTGTTAGAACTGCTGTTTCTCTTCATTGTTTGTCCCCTGACACTGCTTCTCCGCTCACCTATAGCCTAAAGAATGTTATGTAAAGCCAAGTGCAACTGTCTGGCCTTAATCATTATCCTAGAGAAAAGAGCTGGAATGTGTTTGTATTCCTCACAGGACCTAGACCGTGCCAGTTCCAGCATATGAGCCTGTGGCCTTACAAGAGAAAACCCTAAATAGTACACTCGTTCAGAGGCAGACCCACAACATCACAAATTATAGAGAGAAGTTAGTTAACTTCCCGTTCCCTATATCCTGTGATGTACACTTCTGGCCAGAGTAGTTGACTTGGAGCAGTACATAAAGTGAAAATGTCAGTATTAAATAAAGCTGATTGCCATGGAGATGTGGGGGCCCTGAAAGGAAAGTTTTTTTTTTTTACTGAATAGTCCCCTCAATGGTTTAGGGCCAACTCTGAATCTGACTGGGCACTTCAAATAGAAGATTGCACTTTTTAGTTGCAAGCCTGAGTCAGTGTTCAGAACCTTATTGTGAGGATGCCTGCTGAGTCTGGGAACCTGCAACTGCTGCCCAGCTGTATTCTCCTTGCAAGCGACCTGAAGCCCATTGCTTTACTCCTCTGTCCCTGCATAAAAGCTGAGCTGTGAAAACTGTCGTCCATGTGAGGCCCATATGCTAGTACCCTGTATTACCATACAGCTTCTTTCAAATAGTGTTGATGACTGTGTGAGGCCTATCTGCCTACATCCTCTTTTTCTGCATTCATTTCTGTGTGGGAAATGGATGTTGTTGTGAGGCCTGTGTGCCTGCACCCTGCATTATCTTGTACCTTTCTTTGTGCAGTGCTGATATCAAGATGAAGGCTTTGTGTCTATATCCTACTTTGTTATGCACCTTTCTTCTGCACTGATGTCTGTGTCAGATCTGTGTGCCTTTGGCCTGCATTGCAATTGTGCCTTTATTTGTGTTGCATTGATGTCCATGTGCGGCCAAGTGCCTGTACCCTGCATTGGTACCAAAATATCCTCAAGTACCACAGCTATTCGTGTTTAGCCGTGTGCCTGTGCTCTGTGTAGACATTCAACTTTTCTTTATCTGAAGGTAGAGACCTTAGTGCCACCTACCTTCCCGCTGTGAACATTTTCCTGTGAATGCTGGTCCCGAGCACCAAGGTCCACACATCAGCACTACCACTTATAGACTTACCACTGCAGCCTGGTAGTTCTGCTGCTTTCTTGTGCAGACAGCAGTCTCAGACAGCTCAACCATTGCCGACTACCATTAGTTAGACAGCACTGTTCCTGTACTTGGCTCCTGTGCAGCTGTGCATGAGATGATTGAAGAGAGGTGAGACAGCTGTCGAACTGTGCCAACTAGAACACTCAGGGGCATATTTATACTCCGTCTGCGCCAATTGTGCGTCAAAAATTTTGACGCACAATCAGCGCAAACGTTGCCCCGTATTTAAACTTTGACGCCCGAGCCCGCGGACGACAAAATTCCGCCGTGTGCGTCATTTTTTGGATGCGGCAACCCGCCATGCGTTAATTATATACAAGGTAGGCGTTCCCGTCCAAAAAATGGCTTAAAGGGCCGTGCGTCGTATTTATGCTTTCGGGCAAAAATGACGCACGGCCGGGAGGCGGAGCCAGAAAAGGATGCACAGCCCGATTTGCGTCAAAATTTAACGCCTGGGTCAGGGCAGGCGTTAAAATGGGGCAAACACACCTGTATTTAATCAGAACACACAGAACAAACAGCAGAGCAGCAACAGGGAGCCATGGAGGTGATACTAATCCAGCGTGCACGCAGACGCAGAGCCCAGCAGCAACAACAGCAGCTACAACACCACCAGCAGGGACCCCAAAGGCAGCGCAGAAGGCAGGAGAGGATATTCCGCCCAAGAACAACCCTTCAGGGCCTCAGGGAACACAACATCATACAGAGGTACCGGTTGAACTGGCAGGCCATTCAGCAGCTGCTGCGCAACATTGAACAGCAGTTGGCCCCCACTTTGGTGACACCCTGCACCATCCCAACAGAAACAAAGCTGCTTGCCGTACTTCAGATGCTGGCAAGTGGCTCTTTCCAAACAACTGGTGCCCTGGTTGGCGGAATATCACAACCATCATTCTCTGCCTTTTTGCCCAAAGTACTGGATGCCATCATTCGACTGACACCCCGCCACATCTGCTTCCCTAACACACTGCAGAAGCAGCAGGAAACAAAACAGGGGTTCTACCTCATCAGTGGCTTCCCACACGTCCTTGGTGCAATCAACTGCACACATGTACGCCTTGTGCCACCTGCTGCAACTGAACACCTCTACCGCAACAGGAAGCACACACATTCCATCAACGTGCAGGCCATAGTCGATCACCAGGGATTGATCACCAACATCGTGGCTAAATATCCTGGGAGTGTACATGACTCATACATCTTCTGTCACTGCACCATCAATGAGCACTTCCAGGATGGACGGTATGGCAATGGACTACTTGTTGATAAGTACAAAAACCTACTTATATACACACTGCATAGCAACCCTCTAGGACACACAACACATACACCACAACAGCAACATGTCAACAGGAACACACTGAGGTCGTGACATCACTAGCCATGTTTCTTAAGTCACCATTGAACCTGTTACACATCTGAAATTACTGTACAGCCTAATGTTAAGACGTCAATGAGTGTGGTTGCCTAAATGTCACCTTGCAAATTGTAAGTGTCCCAATGACCTTTACATTAATACATTGCATAAGTTTCAAGGTACGGGATGTCCAGGGTACTTTGATATGAACGTGTTAACAACACTTTCAGTTTTAACTGTGCATGGAACTATCATCTCACCCCCAGTGAAAACACACGGACACCTGTATCACAAGTCACAATGCTAGGGAGGGCACACTACTGCAAATCCCAAAACATACTGCTGACAAACGGTTAGCAGACAAACACTCGTTCAGGCAAGGAAACAACACAATGCAGATGGGACATCCTACAAGCATAGGATGCGACACTAGTACACAAAAGAGTCACAGACAACACAAGACAACTACTGCCATGAAAGGTCTTTTAAATAGTGCCAGCTACATCAACATGATCCCATTCATTTTCTCTTGCAGCTGATCAGGGGTATGGCATCCAGCCATGGATTATGACACCATTTGGCAACCCAAGTACTGCTGCAGAGCGTGCATAAAACGACGCCCATAGGAGGACACGCAGCATTATCGAGAAGACCTTCGGCATCCTCAAGTCAAGGTTCCGCTGCCTCGACATCACTGGTGGTAGCCTCCTATATTCCCCCAAGATGGTCTGTAGGATCATCCTCACATGTGCAATATTGCACAACATTTGTATCAAAAGAAACATTCCCCTCCTGGAACCAGAGCCACACATGCCTGAAGAGGAGGATGCTGGCCTGCAACAGGAGGGGGAACTACAGAACACAGCTGCTGGTATACGCAGGCGGAAACAGATTGTAAATAATTTCTTCTGAATATGATCACCTTCACCACTTTAGTTAACTAATTTAAATAAACACCTATTCTAATCACCGTATCATGGTTTGGCTATTCCTTTTTGCACACCTTCATCTCTACTTATCAGAATAGGAGTGTTGCCTCATGGAGCATTGCTGAGATACTGAGTAGGACACGGAACATCCCAGAGCTAATGTGATGCCTAACATACACACACACTCTTAATGACATATATCATGTACATATCTCCTTTGAAGGCCAATAGCAGAGGACCACAACTATTTCACACATACATGTTGAAAGCAAGGTCCAACGCAGCATATGGCACACAACTAAGACACCATCACTCAATAAGGGGAAAACAAGCCTCATACATGAGGCAGTCAATGTGCTTTGGCATCACTAACAGGAATGCCTGACCGGACCCTTGACAGCAGTTAGTCCAACTGCATCCAATATTTGCAAGGACTATCTGTGACTAGAGTTCCATAGAAGCAGAACATAGACAGCACAAGTGCCACACATATGACATGCATTGCGCACATGACATTCCATGTATATGTCAGCCCATTTCCTAACTCATTACACACCCATGCACCTGGTCACAAACCACCTGTCGGAAGAGGTCCCTGGAATACTAAGATGTGTACCCTGATAATACCTCCTCTACACACACAGACCAACATTAGCAAACCAGTGTGCTACACCCTTTCCTATGGTATGCCATTGTCATAGAACATCTGACTGCAAGGACGTCAGGTCAATTTATACACTGTCTTCTAGTTTCAAAGCCCTGTTAGCACATGTAGATTGCTTCCCCTTGTGAAAATGTCTGTTGGCCCTTAGAATGCAAGTCTCACCTACAGGACTGGTGAGAAACAGATGCAGCCCACACCTATGATCGCCTCCATGCACACCACCCATTTCAAAAAGCACTGCCCCTGATGATGCCTGGAACAGCATAGGAGTTGCCATTATGTCAAATACATCGTCAACCATTGATACTAATTAAGCCGTGTAACACAGCCACTGGGTTCATTTGTCACCTTCAAAAACTTGGAAAAGCAAAATTCATGGCCCATCCCTTGTCTGGGTTGCATTTATGCATGAATGACAAAGTGTGACAGTGTCCCAGGGTCGTAGGCAGGGATCGGGTACGGGGCTTTCAGCGCAACCAGCAACCTCTGATAATGTCCATGAATAATACACAAATGTCAGGACCATGACAGTTCACACACAGCATCACAGTGCGCACAACTTAGTAATGGGCTGTGTGTGGTGAATAGCTGCGAGAATAATCAGCACAGAGGCTATGATGTTCCCAGATGCAGTGGGAAGTGCAGAGGCCAACCTGCGTACAAATGTTGTAATGACACCTGCCAGAACATGACACCTGAGACATTATCTCACTCCAAGGTTGCCTTGTTGACTGTCTCATTACACGTCTTTAGTGACAGGGTGGGACCATCCACATGTTGGTTCACATGTCCACATCTACTTTACTCACATTGATCAACCAAGGATACTCAGTAGTTACAGGAATAGCTGCCACTGACTCATGATGAGTCCTGGACCGAACTGTGACAAATTACACCCCAAACAATCTACAGGATCATCATTGGACCACACACATGAACAAGACACCTATGTGCAATTGATCACTGGAAATATGTGGACACGTGCTGTCTTGTATGCTGGTCCACCACAGCCACTTGATAGTTGGGGCTCACTTCTATGGCCTCAACTGTGGTGTCATCATACATATGAGATTCACCCTTGCCTGTCTGTGCAAACAACATGGTACCCACTTCCTCAATGCATGTGTATGACTCACTGTGGGATTCACCAACTAGTGCCTAGGAAGCTCTTACCAATACTCTAGGACATAGGATGTAGAAAATGTGGACCATTGACATGAACAAGCGTCTGCCATCCATCTGGTGCATGCTATGTCACATGTGGTGTCTACGTGACCCTAAAACTTGGAAGTACACTTTACGGGTGTTGTTACATGTATGACTAACACATGCCCTTGCTCATTTTCAATTTGACTTGCATCTAAGGATTGGACACATGGACGTCACATTCATACAACCATATGTACAATTATGCTTCATGTGATACACACACACTTGGTCAACCAACACATTAGTTGTCAAAGCACACACTTTGAGCCAAAGGCATTTAGGCATTTAGGTATTGTACATATGTGCGTCACATTGCTATCCTCTCCTTATGCCAAACATGCACAATTTGTGCAACACATATATGTAGGCCACACTTATGACCATCTATTGCATCAGCCAACTGTAAAAATACTGTGAAGGGTGTAGTGGATGATGTTCCGCTGCAGTATGATGTCACACATGTGAACATACACCATAAACAGCATACTGTCTTCAATTAGCCAATCTCTGATGTGTTCAAAATGTAAAATAACCAAAAAACAAGTAAAAATGCCCCAAACCAGTTAATGCACTGTAATTTTGACGTCCCTAGCGGTGTGCGTCATTTTTTGTTTACCAAAACTGTATTTGTGTCATTTCTTTTGACGCACAGGAGTGAAATTCACGCCTGTGCGTCAAAAAAAGTGACGCAAATACAGTTTTGGTAAACAAAAAATGACGCATAACGCGAAAAAGCCGGGACTTTTCATACAGGAAGTGATGTAATAGGATATCCTGTTTACAGATCATGTACAGTGGGTGTACTTTCACTTTGCAGTCTATGATCCTTCTAGACTGTGTGGCTGTGTAGAGAGTGTTGTCCTGAGATTTTGTGCTGTTTTTGTCCTGTGTGCTATCTGTGAAGTCCTTTTGTGAAATAAATATTGTTTGTGTATACTGTAGTACTGTGTTTTGTCTACATTTGTCCATTTATCTTGTGTTTTTCTTGTTTGTGGGAGTCTGTTGTGGGTAGTGTTAGTTTGGGGATACTTGGGCTCTTTTAGTGTTTAGGTTTACTTTTTTTCTGTCTTTGTACCCCTACTTTCACCTGTTTCCCCTTTCTATTTCTTTTACCCCTATTCCTTATCGTCACTTATAAGTATGTCTGGTAGGCCACGTCTTGGCAGGATGGGCGAAGAGGAGTTGGGGGGCTTCATCTGGCTGGTGACGCATTTCTTGCCGCTCATGATCCAGGCAGGGGGCAGGGTGATACAGGGGTATCCGACAGAGGCGCGCAGAATCCGGTGGGGAAAGGTGCTGCATCACCTGCAGCGTGTGTATGCCAGCTAGAGGAGTGACCACCAGCTGAAGCACCGGTGGGCTGACCTCATCACCAGGGAGCAGGATCTCTTGGACCACCTGGGAATCATGATTGGTGGCACTGTTGGTGAGTATGACTTATGTTAATGTGCACGATTAAATGTTCTGTAGTGACATCAGGGGATTAGTGCAATGTCTGCCAGCTAACTTGCTGACTGTGTGTAATGCGGGTGAAATATAAGGGGATCATTGATGCACCATGGCAAGGATCACAATTGCTAGCTGTCAGTTAGCACGTGCTCAGCAAACTTACTGGTTCCTTTTCCATGAAGGAAATTGGTGCGGCCTTTTTGTCAGAACAGCTAACAAAATAGAAGCCAATCATGTCTATATAGGGTACTATTGACAGAGAAGTACAGATGTACCAACATTTAGGCCAACTATGTTGACGCAATTGCTAGACTGACTTTAGAATCACTACATGATGCAGAAAATTAGTGCTGCCTTCACGTAAATTGATAATAGCAAAGTGGCTCAGACATATTTCTCATGTGAGTCTGGTGAGTGTGGAAGGAAAGCGGTTACAGAAGTACTATGAATGTGTGGGATTATTGTGTTCCTTGATCTTTTTGGATACATGTCAGTTCTTGATTTGAAAACATCGTGAAAAGGTGTAAGGTGCCCTCAGCTAACATCTTAGGATGTTTGTTGGAATTAGTTGAGCCACAATCCAAATATGGATGGCAGTCCAAGTGTATGCACATGGCTTCACATCTCCATGGTTGGTGCAAATCACCATAGCTGGGCCACATCAATTGACTATACTGTAACAACAGGATGGCTTACAAAAGTCCCTGCCCCTCCCTCTGTACATTGGGCCTATGTGCAATAAATGTGTCATGGCCACAAGGCATGTTTGACTGGTAATGCAGTCCTCAAGTAACCAGGCTTTGGATGTCTCTCTTAGATGCACATGATGAGACGATTACACTCCATATTTCTTAGTGCTCACCAATTATGGGGCATGTTTGCAACCACATGATAATTAGGGCCAATGTATGTGTGCAGATATGTGTGTAACTGTCACAGGAGACCCATGCTATGTACAAGTTGGCCGTGATATATCAGATCCAGTACCATCATGTCTGAATGGCTGCCATTTCATTATTAAGCCTACACATTGTAAATGATTATGAAATTATTGCACTGTGCTCAGATTTTGAGCACATTTCTTCCTTCCATACCTTACAGGTGGACCGGCACCCTACACTGTGGGAGAGGTGGCGACATTTGAGGACCCGACCACTCCAGTAAGTGTTGATATGTCTGTTATGTGTTGTGTTTGCTGGTTATGGACTCGTGTGAGTTGGACGCATAGCAAGGTGTGATGCGTTGGGCAAGCTTTGCACTTGTTCCATGAGTGGGAATGCAGTTCTCACATGTTTTGAGTTTGCCAATGCGTATCCAATGGTATCATGTAGGGATTGTAGGACATCCCTGTAGGCCCCACTGTGAGTACAGGGGATAGTCATGTGTATGACACTTGTATCACCAAGAGTCGCAATGGAAGTCGGCCCCAATTTAGTCAGCCTGTCAGACCCACATTCTCTATGATTGGTACAGCAAATAGCTTTCCAATAGACATCTGCTTCCCTATTTACCTACGTAATTTTGAAACAGTAGGTAGAACCTCCTAGCAGCATGTACTTCCACATGTAGTGCATCAAGTCTGTGGAACCTGAGTGCAATGGCCTAGGTGTGCATGCAATTCATGATCATGGGTGTTCTAGCAACTCTGTGTCTGATGTAAGTCCGGCCTCACTGGAAGTATATGTTGTGTACTAAGTTCTGCATTTCCTGACATGTCTGACCCTATGAGTGCTCTAGGGTTTGCTGACTCCTAATTGTAGATAGACCTTACCTGTGGTGTGTCTGTAGAGACAAACATTTGTGGAGTTTCCTATACACTCCTCAGTGTACATGTTGTTGGCAAATTATAGTTGTGTATCCACCGCCCCCCCTCAAACACGGCCATGGGTTTATGAATGGGGTACCTAGTACTGATGCTACCAGTATGTTACACATACATGTGAATAAGTGATGGTTTGGTTGCATACTAGTATACACACTCAGATTTGGCTCTTGGTACTATACTGGCAAGTCCAGTTACAACTTGCAGACCATGTGGCTTTAGTTTTGCTTTCCGTACACTGACATTTGTAGCCCAGCTCTTGGCGGAGGATATGCAGCATGATTCTTAGATGATAACTGTCAGAACTCAGATTGCAAGTCAAAGCCAGTTATTACCCATCTTGTAGGTTATGGATGTGCTTTGTGTGATGTGACCTTTGTAGTCTGGCCTGCCATATACTTCCTCAGGGACATTCAATGCTCTGTATTGTGATATGAGCTGTTACAAGTACAGTAGATGTAATGTCTGATTAACTTGCTGTGCCGTTTCACACAATGCAGTTACTAATGTAGCATATCTGCATTTGTCTTCACAGCTGCTAACATGACTCCAGACCAGGTCCGTGAATTTCAGCGCCGGGCCATGCGATACCAGCTCATCCTGCTGGTGGAGTCGGGGTTCCGGAGAATGGCCCGGCGATATCGCCATGAACGGGCCTCTGGGGCATGGCGAGCCTTCCCCCAGGGTGGGCCTACTTTGCCCACCACAGCCACCACAAGCACAACCACCAATCAGAGCCAGGTGGCCCCACCCACAGCTGCCACTGTTGGTCCAACATCTGCAGGACTTTCTGGCCCCAGCATTGCCACCGGTGCAGGACAGCCTACACAGACCTCCTCCACCGGTACCCAGACTGCCACTGCTCCATCTGTTGACCATGCAGCCTTCAACAGAATGGAACATAAGATGGACAAAGTGCTGCGCAAGTTGAGCCACCTGAGCCGGGACGTGCGGCACATTAAACGGCGGGTCAAGGATATTAAGAGGACCCTCCGTAGGACCAACCTCTAGACACTTTATTTGATGGACATGATTCCCTCCCCTCCCTCCTCTTTCCTTGTTCTTATAGTTAGTGGGCTTAGGGGGCTTAGTGTTAGGTTAGTATAGGCTTTTAGTATAGTTAGTGGGTGTGGGGTGGGGGGGCCTTCTTGTTTCTTTTTTTACTTATTACATGTGTGGGTGGGTGGGTGGGGGGCTATGTTGGGGTTCTTGTGTGTAAAAAAAAAAAAAAAAAAAAAAAAAAAAAAAAATACACAAAAATATATATTTGTTTAGGATAGTATAGTATGTGTTTAGGTTAGTATGTGTTGTCCTCCATGTGTCCCGTCTCATAAGGGGGGTGGGGGTAGATGTTTAGAACGTTTCGTTACATGTGATAAGTAAGTATAGCCTAGGTTAGTTAGGGACAGTTGTGGGTAATGAGTAGTCAGGGTAGATTAGGGTAGGCAAGATTTTTCCTTCAGTTTCCGAATCTATGGTTAGCATTTAATAAATATTTGGTTACCCCTTAATAGTATGTGTTGAATGGTACTTGATCGTGGGTTTGGATTCAGTGTACATCAATTTGGTACTATAACATCTGTGTCCTATGCTACAAACAAATCCCAACTGAGCTGTACGATTGGCAGCTAGCCCGTAGCTACCCTGCAAAGTGTCGACCCTTTGTTGCAACCACCAATCACAGTTAATATGGATCCCAATGTGTTTCTGTTGATAAGTGTGTTTTCAAAGTCACTAACAGTGCTTCCAGACTTGATATTAGGGAAACAGTTTTAGGTCTGACTTCAGTGTGATGATCATGCACACCCTTATAAGATGAGTTCTCATTGGCAATCTTGTATTCTTGTCTTCATGACCCTCATACATCATTTGTGACACAGTTCGGCATGATTACCTATTTGTATGCTAACTCAGACACCTTCATTTGTGCAGTTTTTGTAGTGTTTACTTAGATTAGTGTGGCATGTTTATTGTGTTATTTTTGCATGGTGACAACATTTTGCTAACACTATTTGATGACTTAGTTATCCCCTGAGGAAGCATTCTTCTGTCCAACACAGCATGATGGTGTATGGTTTCTCACTTCATGAGATTTGTCCCTCAGGATGGGCAGAGTATGATGCAATCATGGGCACTGTGCAGATTTCTCTGACTACATAATATCAGGACAGTAGTATTGACAAGCTACGTAATTTGACAGTAGGCACATTTCAGTTATCTACTGCACAGTTGATATGTCACATTACCCAGAGACAGATTTGTTGTGTAAGTGCTATTTATTGAAAAGTGCTGTAGTGCTATCTGTACATTGTCCATGATTGTGAGTCCATTATAGTGACATCTTACCTTGTGATCCAACACAAGGGTTTACCAAAATGCTTTTGTCATGCTGGGGTTGCTGTTTCAGACAGTGCAGAGGGACAGACTTAGCCAATGAGTAGGAGAGAGACAATCACTGGGCTGGGTGACAAGATAAACTGTGGTTTGCAGAACAGTACTTGAGTACAGTTGCTTCAAGACTGGCAAGTTACAAAGCGCAGGGCCTTGGTAATAGTTGGTCATGTGGCAGGGACTAGTGCTTCCGGGTCATTTTCCTTGTGAATGTGATCTGTTCCATGTCTTCTTCTTCTGATGTGTGTGTTGCCTGCTTTGTCCTTGTTGTTGTTGGTTGTGAAGGGGCAACACACACCTCAGTGTTAGAAGACGTGGAGTCAGACATCCCGGTCGCTGCTCCCTGTGAAGGTCTTAAGGGCAGTACTGCAGCAAGGAGGGCCTGCTGGTTCTTGAGAATAGCAGCCACATCACGATGGTAGGCAGCCAGGTCGGCTCTGAGGGGTTCAATGTTGCATTCGTGCACGCGTTGACAGGATTGCTGTTGTAGGTGTTGGGTCAACTGTATTACAGCTGTGCTGATTTCCTTCTGGGTTTTCTGCAGTTCCTGCAAGATAGATGTTAGGGCTTGCATAGCTGCTGCCTGATCTGCAGATGACATCATGCACGAACGCATCCCCTCAAGGCTGGCTGCCATATTTTGCATCCCCACCCGCACCTCCTTGGCCAGCTCCCACTGTACTCCAACTACAGTTCTCTCAAAGCTGGTGCCAGTGTCGTCTGAGTCCTCAGCTGTATTGGAGCTGGCAGGTCTTACAATTGGGGTGGTGGGTGGTTCCTCTGCTATGGCTGCTTGTTCTGTGCTCCTCCTTGTGACAGAAGGTGGGGTCTGGAGGGTTTCAAGGGCCTTTTGGATGGTCTCCTGGGGAATGTTTATCGGCTCATCATCAGGGAAATCTGGGACAGGCATATCGTCAGGAGATCCATCTTCCTCTGCAATGAAACAGGGTACAATTAGTGTGTCTGTGTTGTGGCAATTTTGATGTGACGTGCCTGCCTTTTGATGAATTCACTTTGTGATCTTGTTTTGTGTTAATTTCTTCAGTCCTTCAGATGGGCATTTTTCCAGGCCTATGGCCCACCTGTGTGTCACATGTATGTTATTGAGTTATCAGACTTTTCAGCCTCATCGCCTCTAGGTGTTGATTTATGCCAAATAGAGAATTGCCACCTTCTTTTCCTACTCGACCCTCCGTGTACATCCATTCTCATGGTGAGACCTTTCACTGGCTGTGGGTGTACTGATGGCCCTGGCAGCACACTTAACAATCTGGACCTGCCCCAATCTCTGATCGTTCACATCCACTTAAATGTCATTGACATGTGGCATATCCTATGCATGGCAATATTATGATCCGATATGGATGTTGACATTGTTAATGTTTCCTACTGATGTTGGGGAATGTGTGTTACATTGGATTGCCCTGATAGTCGTATCAGTGTCCTATTTCCTCCTCTGACTGTGCAGGTGTATTTCAGTGACCAGTTACATGTGTCCCCTCCTCAATGCTGTTGTCTGAGCAGTATGACATTTGGGATGTTGCCTTGTTACCCAGGCACAGGATGGACCCTGACATATGCAGCATGGGTGTGTCCTTAGTGCTGTGTAGCTCCTATTGTTGTTTACATTGGCTGATGTTTGTGACAACTATGGGCATTGACATATGAGAGTACTGAGGCCTTTGTCTTGTTTCTGGGGATTGTTGCAGTTGTCATCCTCACACCCTAATTTAGGTGTGTATGATCCATGGGGAGTTTACTGCCATTGGCTACTTGAGCTGCACATAGAGCAGAGGTGGTAGTGGCAACTGTTGTCGCAGTTACATTGAAATTGTCGGTATGGCTAGAGGATTGCTAATAGGGCCCTAGTTAATGTAGGGGGTATGTTGGCTGACGTGTGCCAGGATGTCAGTTTGACGTAGTGGCCTTCCCTCCTGTCGTGGCTTTCCCTTTGCTCCATCGTTGGCATGACAGCATGCCCCCATGGGACTGTTGTTGGTGTAGTGTAATGGTGTGCCCCAGCTTCTGTCTGTGCAGGCCCTGCCCCCATGCCATGCCCCTTTACCCATGCCACTCCATGTATATGATGACTTAGATGCAATGTGTAGTAGGTATTCCCCCCCCCCCGGTTGCAGTTGACATTAATGCATTTCAATTCCCCATGCAACTTACCCTGCATGTGTGTTGTTTCCTGGTAGTCCGCGCTGTCCTGTCCTTGAATCCCTGTGACGAAATCCTCAGGGATGACGGCTGCGACCATCTCCTCCATGTGGTCCAGGGCCTCCTGGTGCGCTGGACTCCCATCTCCAGTCTGCAGTGCTGCCTTCCTGTTCCTGGCCATCTTTTCCTTTGTCCTGCGCTTGCAGTCATGCCAGCGTTTCTTGCACTCAATGACTGTTCTGCGTACTTCAGCCACACTGTTAATCTTGTCGACGATTTGTTGCCATATTGCCTCTCTCCTACTGATTGGCAACTTTGATGTGACAAACAGTTGGTGCTGGTGTTCCGTCCTCTGCACTAAAGCGACACTTTCTTTTCTTCTTAAATGAGTCCTGGTTCTTGTGTGGGTCCTCCGGCTAGTTCCTGGTCTGCTGTCATCTTTCTGGGGTCTGTAGTGGCATCTGGGATCCATTTTGGCTCTCCTCTGGTGAAATGGCTGTGTTCGCTGTTTTTTTTTACGCTATTGCGTAAAAAAAAAACGGCGCATATCCGGTTTGCGGTGTCGTAAATCGACCCACAGTTATTTCCGCCGCGTTAACGTCATTTTTCTTTACGACTTGACGCCGCAGTGTGCGTCAAAAATAATGACTCCCACCTGTTGTTTGCGCCGCCGTGCCTCAAAGTATAAATATGACGCCCGCATAGCGCACCAAAATGGCGTTAGCCGGCGGTAATATTTTTTACGCGAAACTGCGCAGGCGCAGTTTTGCGTCAAAAAGTATAAATATGGGCCTCAATGTTTGGGTATTTTCGTAGGAGGTGTGTGAAACATCCACATTTCAGTGGTGTGTTTGGTGAAAGAAGCAGGGTGTCTGTTTTGTTGGGTTAGGCATGTTTAGGGCAGCAATGGTTAGGTTATTTGGTAATCATTCCTTGAGGTGCTGGTGTGTCCTTTATCACTTGAATGATGACAAGTGGTCCTGACTGTGAAGTCAGGGTGCTGTATGTCTATTGTGCGATAGTATTCACAGTGGTACCTGGAGAGGAGTTAGATTTTGTGTGCTTTCCAGTCGACCATGTATCAATGCATGGAGCAGATGTGTATCGGAATTGAGTGCCAGAGCCCTGTGGCTTAGACAGAGAGCATTGATTGCACTAGGTATTTTACTATGATGAAGAAACTTGAGGGTGATGACCATAGTGTGCTATGAGAGTAATATGTTAAAGGAATATGCGTTGAACTTGCTTTGTGGGAATTCTGGGCCTAGAATGTTTACTCCTCTGTACGTGATATAGAGATCCTTGAAATTACTGAAGAGTATGACTAAGAGACAGTGGAAGGTGTGTATTGTAGGGTTGTGTGGTGTGTTGTTTCAAAGTAAGCAAGCAAAGATGTATCAGTGAGTTAAACAAGGGTAACACTTCAGATCCCAGCAAGACTGCATTATCCTTCTTTCCTTTTGAGGTCAGTAGGTTGAGCACCATTAGAATGGGTACCAATGACACTTGTTTCTTACACCTCTTAGATATGGGAACATTGTTGTATGAATTCCTATTTAAACATATGTTATTATATAAAAATAAGTTATAAGGTATAGCAGGGGTATGACTGCTATATTTTGACTCACTGAAGTCTGCAAATTAGGTAGCCGAGGAGCCAAATCATAGTCTTTTTGTGTAATTTAGATGTGAAAGAGCTAACAAGATTATTGTGAGGACTCTTTGAGGGACTTTAGCAAAGGGGTGATATTCCTAAGTGAGTTCAAGTAGATAAATTAAATCTTTACTACAAAGTTAATCACTAGAAATTATAGTTTTAAGCCTCCCTTTGCCAGTATCATACAGACTGGATGATGGAGAGTTGGGCACCTTTTTAGGCTATAGCCTACCCAATGTTGAAATACACTATTACCAATGCAAATGCAGGGGCCCTAGAGGGCCATGCTCTAGTTACCCCAACCTTGGCAACAGTATTTAGAGAATAGAGGACATTTTTGTGCCTGAGTCGGATGCTGTTAAAGTTCTTTAACATGTTCTGCATGATGAAGAGGCAGATAATTTACTTCAGCCTCATTAAACAGATGCTGTCTTATATCAGCATTTATGAAATGGCAGTTACTTGGATACCTACCTGATGTCCTCCCTTAATTGATCATTTACAGCGTCCTATAGGTAAACGTGTCTCCTGTGTGGTTGTGGTTTGGAGGGCTGTGAAAGTCCTGCAATTGCTGCTCCACACTGAAGAGATTAAGGTTACCTCCACATGGATATTTTACAACCTAGACCATTGGTGCCTGAGCCCCTGTTGCTTGGCTACTTGCTCTATGTTTTGTTCTACCACAACAGTGTGTGTGCCACTATGAGGTGTCACAAGCAAGCCCCAGGACATTCATGATTTTTGAAACAAGATTTAACCCCGGTAAGCCTTGTAGTGCAGGCCTGGATGAACAAAGTAAGCCCAAATTAATTTCCAACTTTTCCACTGGATAGAGAATCAAAAAGAACTGACGCTATGGTCAAGAAAGGTGTTCCTTCTGCCATTTTGACATTACGCCCCCTCAATACAGTTTGTCTCATTGATCATCACACTTACAACTTTTGTGACATGGCAAGTGAGGTGTTGGAGGCCTCTTCTGATGGATGATATGTGAAGTGCCTTTTGGTCAGACAATAAATAATGGTAAAAATGCTGCTAAGTAAGCTTTATATTGCGGACTGGCCAATATGGTCTCTCTTGCCTCTATTTTCAGCACCAATGTCATCTTTAGATGACATGATTGAATGCATTTTACTGGATTCTCATGAGTCATCGAGAGATGGATATACCATTTGATGGATGCAGGCTATTTGGTGAGAAGGCAGATAAGCTTTGGAGAAATTTAGACTACAAAGCTACTTCCCGCTCACTGCGGGTATTTTCACTTCCTTGCCAGATCCATCTACAACACAGTAAGTACAGTGGATACTCAAGGGTTCTTGCATATCACCAGTGACAATCCTGTCAGCCTGTTCGCCAACCCAAAGAGACTTTTCATGGTAGCGGAGCTTAGGAAGGTTCCAAGGGATGAGGCCAAGAATAGGAGCAATACTACTCCTGTTTGCCAGGCACTTCGCAAACCTCTTTAATTCACCCTCCAGTACAGGGCTGCATTTTCATGTCCTGATCTACAGTCCCACAGGAAATATCTCTATTTTGTAGTGAGGTCAGACCATTTCCAATTTGCCATCCTGCTCTTTGTTCTTACATCAGCCTGTGGGTCTTTACAAAGATTATATGGGGGTCTGTTTTGGCGATTGCACCGCCAACAGGCTGGCAGTGCAATCTTGGGGATTTTTCCCGCCACATTTGCCCCGGAGGTGATAATCCCAGGGGATTACGAGTCCCCGACCGCCAGCCTTTTCCTGGTGGTTTGAACCGCCAGGAAAAGGCTGGTGGTACGGGAAGTCGCAGTGCCTCTGCACGGGCAGTGCAGGGGCCCCCTGACAAGGCTCCATGCAGCTTTTCACTGTCTGCTATGCAGACAGTGAAAACCGCGACGGGTGCTACTGCACCCGTCGCACTGCCGCAACACCGCTGGCTCCATTTGGAGCCGGCTCCTGTGTTGCGGCCAAGATCGGCCCAGCGGGGATCTCATAATGACCGCGGCGGGAGTGCGGCCGCCCGGCGGTCAGATCTTGGCGGGCGGCTTCAGGTCATAATGAGGGCCTATATCTGTGTTTGAGTCACATCTCAGTTTGGTGATACACATATTTCCATAACCTTATGATTGACTGCTGGACTCAGACTCACCACAGCTTGTTTCAGACTAAAATAGACAGATGCTGTCTTCCCTGGCATTCTCCTCCAATGAGCCCAAATCTCATTGTCAGTCAGGATTCGGTTTTTATTGGTCATTATGGATATAGTTTCCCAGAAGGCTTCATGTGCCCCATATTGAGTCCTGGACATTCATGCTTTGATCCTGATGTTTTGGGTGAGAGCTTCTGTTCTCATCTTGATGGCTCTAAGACTGTTGGTATCCTCCATCCTGCTGGTGACTTGGTAGAGCTATACACTGCATCTGAAACTACTTATTTTCCAGCCTTTGGCATTCTGGAGTTTAGTCTTCAAAGATCTTTACGATACGTCTTCCACTTTCAGTTGACCTCTTGTCCCGGGGAGTCTTGAAGAAAATCAGGTGATACTGAGCAAAGCAGATTCTTGTGGCCCTAGATTGAGCCAGGCGGGTTTAAGACTCCAAGACACTGTCCATGAGCATCTGCTCTTCACTTTGGTTGTCTCTTTGGAACGTCCTGTTCTCCCAGCAGAAAGGCAGGGCACCCCACCTGACCCTCTACACCTTCCTGCATGAAGATTAAACTAAACAAACTGAGCTTGTTTGGTGAGCCACATATTGCTAGTAACTAGAGGATTCCTTTAACATAGTCTGCCCTGCATGTCTTAAGTAGTCACACATTTTTATAGTAACAAAATGATGATAATAATTCAGTATATCTTGCCAAATCCCATTTTTTTATGTCTCACAATGGCAATCATTTAAAAAAATACCGTAACACAGCCTATACAGCCAGATCTCTGATTTCCTCCACTCTTTCTCAACAGCTGTTACCTCCCCTGGGTCTATAAGATCACGCAGTGGATAGCCTCCTGTGGCATGCAGCAGTCAGATGTAGAACATAAAAGGACATTTCCCAACTTTAAAAAACGGACCTGCAGAGCTTATCAGAGCTGACAGTGTACCACAAACTATCCACAGTGCACACCTGTCTCTCACACTTCCTCATCCATCACACCACCCTGTAAAATGATAATCTCATCTCCGTGGTCATCACCTATAGCATGGAAATTCTTCCCTCATAGGCTGAAAACAAATATAACACAGTTCCACCCACACTCCCATCAAGTGGTACATGCTATCTGTGTTGGTAAATGTTTGAGCCCTCCTCACATGGGGCCATTATACAAATGTTAGAATGCAATAAAATATAATACAAGGGTGAGGTGGGGTGATATATGACCAGTGTTGCAGAATAGAAAGATTTCTGTTTTGTTATTGTTGAGCATGAGGTAGATGCAGGACATCCATTTCTCAATTTTCAGTGGCCATCTATTGATAGGGCTGGTATCTGTGGATGTGTGTTTCTAGAATTTGTGAGAGATTTGGGTATCATCAGTATAGTTGAAATAGATGAGTCCAATGGGTCGGATGAGCAGTGCAAGTATGACTGCCAAACTGCTGAGCAAAATGGTATTTGAAAGGAGTAGGACATTTCATCTGTCAATGTGTATCCTATGATTGTTTGTATTCTTACAGCCATAGGTTTTGACCTTTGGTGGGGAATGAAGCCTACTAATCAGACTTGAAGCCATGCAAGTTATCTGCAAGATTACTTTTTTCATGCTTTTCTGTGCTGAAATCATCTCGAGTTCTAGGGAGAGAACCATGTGGGGAACATTGTAACACTGAGCTGGTATCTGGTGGAAATAATCTTGAAGTTCAAATTAAAAAGAACATTCAGCGTGCATGTGCTCTGGTGGACAGTCAGCAACTACAAAGAACTGGCTCTTCCCTGGACCACCATCTTGTGGGAAGCTATCGTCCTGCAATGGCTATTTTGTACTTGACTTTCTAAACTCCACTCCTCCATTACTTCCAATAGAAATAAAGTGGAATTGTGTCAGTATTAAGGTAGTCTTCTTCCAGACCTTTTGCCTTAAGTCTCCATTTTTGCTGATCTCATTTTTTGTTGCCTTAGTGCACTTTACCTCTGCTGACTACTGCTAAAGTGCATGTCCTCACTCGCTAAAACCTGGTAACATTGGATTAGACCTAGCAGACACACTTAATTCACTTACAGTTTCCTAGTAAAGTGGTACTACGTGTAATCAGGGCCTGTAAATTAAATGCTACGAGTGGGCCTTAGGCACTTATTATGCCAAACCTTAAGTAACACTTTAAACATGTCTCAGGCCTGCAATTGCAGGCTGCGTGTACAGTTTACAGTGCTCTTTCGACCCTCTCAAAATAAACCTTTTGCCATGCCTACACCTTCCTTTATAACACATTTAGGTCACCCCTAGGGCATGTCCTAAATAGCTCATAGAGCAAGGTACAGTGCATTCAAAAAGTTAGATACTTGTTTTTAACTTTTGTATGTCCTGGTAGTGAAAAACTCTTAAGTTCTTTATTCACTGCTGCAAGGCCTGCCTCTCCCAGAGGATAACATTGGGTTAACTTATTACATTTACCAAGTGATAACTTTAAGTTGGGAGTAGGGAGGAATATCGAGTTTGGTGTATAAAGAATTGTAATTTAAAACCCCTTTAATGGTAAAGTTGGAATTTAAGGAACAGTTCTAAAAATGCCACTTTTAGGAACTTGGCATTTTCTTGTCCGAACCTTTTGCTGTCTGCAGCCTGTATCCTGGGTCATATGACTAGGTGTGGCTGGCAGTTGGTCTTTGTGTATTGATCCCAGAGAGTGAGACAATGGAGGATTTGGTGTTGGCAGGATGAGCCATTTTAGACTGGATGAGGGGGAGGGGACGTCACTTACCACACTTGCACCCAAAGCCTCTGCCTGAGTACACTCGCATAGGAATTTGACACTAGTCTTTACATGCACAAAGATAAGCAGAGAGGCATAAATTTCCAAACACCTCTGGGGATGGAAATCTCCAAAACCTTCTTCTACTTCAAAGTCACCACCAAGTATAACTATTGGACCCTCAGACCCAACTTTTGAGCCCACCTTTAGACCTATGGAGGACTGCTGTGCTGCTGTGCAAGAAGGACTGCTACACTACTGCCCTCCTGACTCAGTGAGTAGGACAGGACCTGCATCTTGAATCTAGGACTATCAGAGTGACTCCAACAGCTAGTTGGCTGGCCTCTTGATCAGAGCCTCAGGGACTGAAAAGGCTCCCACCACCTTGAACCCAGCACCTGGCCTCTGCCTGCTGTGAGTCTTGCTCCCCAAGTGGTGCCATCCCAGTCCTAGGCCCTTGGAAGTGGACCTGAAGTGCTCTGCAAGCCCAGCAGTAGTCTCTTGGGCAGAATTGATGCAGTGCGACACATCTCCTGGCAGCCTTACATTGGAACCACTGCTGCATGATTTCCCCCTGCTGCAGGACCTCACATTGCAGCTCACAGCTCCTCGGAACCCCTGCTTCACGGCACATTTCCAACACAGGACTTTGCAGTGCAGGCCTTGGTTGACAGCATCCTCGATGACACCAGAGGACCTCACATCGCAAGCCTCATCAATGGCTTGATTGCAATCGCTGCTGTGCAGCACATCCTTGACACCGGGCCATGCATGATCGGAACCACTGATACAGGATTTCACAGTGCTCTGCAACCAGGATTTATGGTACTTTCTTCATTGGGCCTAGCTTGGTCCTCGTATCCGGCCCATGCTCGATTGCGGTTGGCCTGAACTTGTGGTATTGTCTTGTCCCGGTCCGGTGCGTCCAGATAACCACAGTTTGCACTTTGTGCTTTTAGGCACCATTTTCATTTAAATCTTTTAAATTGCCTATCTCCTATTCTGCTGATTGGATATTTGGCATTTTGGTCTCAAATAATTTATTAAATTATACTCTATTTTGTCAAAATGGATGCAGAATTTTTCTTGTTTTTCTTGTTTTGTGTTTTCCCTTTATTACTTTACACATTGTGTTCGAAATTGGATCTCTGGTTGGCAGAGGTATGCACCTTGTCAAAGTAGGGACCACAATGCTAGTAAGGCTAAGTCACAACACAACCTAGATCATCCTGTGCTCACCCTCGGGTAGCTTGGCACAGAGCAAGCAGGCTTAACTTAGAAGGCAATGTGTGAAGTTTTTGTGCAATAACTCATACAGTAGTACGGTGAAAACACCACAAAAAGTACTCCACACCAGTTTAGAAAAATAGATAATATTTATCTGAATACAACGAGACCAAAACAAGAAAAATCCAATATGCACAAGTCAAAATATCACTTTTTAAAGGTTTAAATGAGTCTCAATCCTTAAGAATCAGTGGTTGTATCATTTTAACACACAGTACCTGGGTTGTGTCAAAGATAATGATGCAGAGGACTGCAGAGGCGGAGATGCATCGTAAAGTAAAGTGATGTGTCGTTTTTTCCAGTGAGGTGAAGGTGATACGTCGTTTCTTTCGATGCAGCAAGGTGATGCTTTGATTTTGGGGAGCACAGCCTTGGTTCCTCACTGCAATGGGGGCATATTTTGATGCTCAGGGACGATGCATGGAAAATCCAAAACGCGTTGTGAAGAGGCAGCAGGTGCTGCGTCGATCCGGCAGGCAATGCAGCAGTTTTTTAGCCACAAGACAGGAGCTTCATAGATTCTACAGGCTTTGCATCAAATTTTGCAGACGTTGTTCCAGTACTGTGAATTTTCTCCTCTGAGACTGCAGAATAAGGGGCAAGCTTGGTCCAAGATCCTGGAGAGCACAGGTGGAGGAAGGCAGAGTCCGTCCAGCAGAGTCAGGGGCCAGCAGGCAGCAGGACAACAAGGAGGAGAACAGTCCTTCCAGAAATGCAGTCCAGATGAGTCCTTTGGGCAGCATGGCAGTACCTCTGACAGAGTCCAGTTGTAGGTCCAGAAGTGTCTGGTTTTAGGGGGTCACCTGTCGTGATGGGGTACTCACCTGAAAAGCAGCATGTCTTCAGGGGCGATGGTATGCCCCGATCTCCTGGAACACCTCTCAGCACTTCCTGGTGGACATAGAAACCCCGGCAGGTGTCCCAAAAGGAAAGGGGGAGTGGAAGAGAAAGAGACAAAACACTGCCACGTCTTGCCGGTCCATCCAGGCACCCTGTATCTTCGGGGGGCAGGTCATTGTTGACAGACTGATAGTAGAGTTAGTGCACTCAACTTCCTTGAAACAGAATCTCTCTTTCTCATATGGGCACGGGAGCGGTAGAAGAACACCGGGATGCTCCAGCACTTTTTTGGGATAATAATAACTGTTGGCACAATTACTAACACTACATTACCAAAAACCCAAACTGAGTACCATAACAATAAGTACTACGACACTAGGTCGGGCTTCACAGAGATTCACTGTTGCATACTACGATTAGAACTGTGGTTGCACTTATCATGCACAAGAAAGACAAACAAGGGCATTCATTATATAACGTATAACTTTCCTGCATGCATAGGGTTAAACTAAAAGGAACAAAAACAATCCAAGAAATACAAATGTCCACTCTGGGTTTAAACAGTTAGGGTGGCACAGTTTAGTCTGGTTTCACTGTGTGTGTGAAAAACCCTTCAAAAGCAAATTCCTCAATCCTGAAACACAGGCATGAATAACACAATTTAAATCCAAGAGTTATGCCATTAGAGAAAGAAAAGTCATGTAAATGCTCTTTTAAAATTGCACTGTCACTTTTTGTAGTACTTGAGATCAAGCAGATTTCCGGAAGCACATTTAGGCAAGTAACTACAATAATAATGTAGAATGTTCAGAAATGCACTTGTCTCATCAAGATAAGCACTCTGCTAAAATACGAGGTCTGAAATACACCAGCTGTTCTAGGAATGCGAGGCGCTCAAAGAACAATTTCCCTGGAGAACACTAGTCCCTTAGCTGTAGTCTTTTCTGGAGTGCTGGAGGAATGCCTGGTGTCAGCTGGCACAGGAACGAAGAAAAGAATTGCCTCAAAAGTCCTGAATACGAGGATGACGGCAGGTGCAGAGATCAGGAAGCAAAACAAAGCCAAGCAGGGAGGCATGCTATTTATAGCCAATCAGGAAAGCAGTTGAGTTTCCACATGTGGATGAGTCACCACACCCAATTAGAAGCACATGTCTACACCACACCCAATCAGAAGCACATGTCTACACCTGCGCACATAACAAACAAGCATTGGTAAAACAAGCATTGATAAAAACCAATTCTGTAACACAGCACATTATGTTTACTTAGAAACATGAAGGTCTAACCAAGAACAGAGATATGATTTAACCCTAATCCCTGGGGATGCTGACAGATAACGCAGGAGGCACCTTGGGGATTCCTGACATCACCGACCCAGTATATATACACCTAATTGTGCCTTTGAAGTGGAGGGAAATGTCAAAGAGTGGTTTTGAAGTGCACCAGTTCCCTTTTCAACCCAGTTGTGTCTGCCAGGAGATCTGTGGGGTGTTATCAGGCCTTTGTGTGAGGTCAGGTCACTAGCCTTTGAAGTGTGAGAGCCCCTCCACCCATCAGTATGCGAAAGAATGCAGATGCAGCTAAGTGTCCTGTGTTTATGGCTGTCTGAGTGAAATGCACAAGATGAGCTGTCAGCCAGCACAGACCAGATGTGGATTGGAGACAGGCTGTAAGGCACAGAGAGCAGTAAGTACAGAGAAATGCTTTCTTTCTAAAAGTGGCATTTGTAAAATAGTAATGGTAAATCCAACTTTACCAGTAAGCAGGATTTCTCACTACCATTCCCACCATACTAAACATGATAATGCCACTCCTTTCAGATCAGAATTGCTACGTAAGAGTATATAAGGGAATTTCCAATGTTGGCTATGAGAGGAGCAGACTTCACAGTAGTGAAAAATGAGTTTCAGTGTTTTACACTACCATGACATGTAAAACTTACAAGTACGTCCTGCATTTTACTTACATAGCACCCTCCCCTGTGGGCTACCTAGGGCCTACATTAGAGGTGACTTATGTAATAAAATGGGAGTTTAGGGTCTGGCAAATAGTTTTAAATGTCAAGTCGAAGTGGCAGTGAAACTGCACACAAAGGCCTTGCAATGGCAGGCCTGAGGTGGCCAGAGGTGTTTAAGAAGCTACTTCTGTGGGTAGCACAATTAGTGCTGCAGGCCCATTAGTAGCATTTAGTTTACAGGCACATGTAGTGCTCTTTACTAGGTACTTACAAGTAAATTAAATATACCAGGTGGGTATTAGCCAATGTCACTATGTTTAGGGGAGAGATCACAAGTTATTTACTACTGGTCAGCAGTGGTAAAGTGTGCAGAGTCCTGAAACCAGCAAACATGAGATCAGAAAAATGCAGGGAGGCAGGCAAAAGGATTGTGCAACGACCACGCAAAGGCTGCCAGGCCTAACACATTGCCTCTACCTTTGTCGAAGCTACTGGAGGGTTAAGCACAGGTTAATTTGGGGTTGCATGTGGTCCCTCTAACAGAAAGTGTGGTTACCCCTTGGCAGGTTTTCACCCCCCCCCCCCCTTAACCAGTAACCCATGTTTTAAAATTGTTGAATACTATACTATGTTCATTGTTGGTGTCACTTTCCTTATTAAAGATTTATCTTTTTACTTAACTAGGTGTGAACATTGCAAATTCTTTGATTCTACTATCCAATAGCTGTATGGTGGCTTATTGCACACACGGCACACATTTCTTTAGAGATTGCCTTAACGCTTTGGTTTGTTACCAAGGGTATCCTTAAGGAAACGTTATTACTGCTGAGGACTCTCCAGCTGGGTAGTGAGGGAGCTCACTTCATGACAAAGGCTTGTCTACCGCACAACCTGCCAGGGACAGTTTCATACAGAAGGAAGTCGGGGAATTACCTACACAAAACCAGCATCTTCTATTGGAGGAACAGGAGAACTTTGCTGAGATTTGAATCTTCCAGGGTCAAAAAGTGAGTCGGTGACCCATTTCAGATTTTCTTCTTTGCATTTTGGTGCTTCTAGTGCTGAATTTATATTGGGATCAATGAGGCTACAAGTAACAGATTTAAAAGAAGAAGCCTGTAATTGTTTAGGTACTACAGCATGGACCTGAAAAAGCCTACCTTTGTCCTGAGAATTTCAGACATCCATTCCGTCACAAACAGGGGCACAACTAGACTTGAACTTTGAGAGAACTAGTAGTTCAAACTATGGGGGCAGAGTCATCCTCTGAGCCAGTATGAGAAAAAATATTAGCAAAGCCAGCAGTTGTGCCTTTAATGTGCTAACGCATACAAACAGCATTTATTCATGCCTGTATTTTCTAACCAGGTCTGTTGGCTCTGCCAGTACTTTCCCCTGAAACACAATAAACAAATGCTTCAGAGGAACAAGAAGATGTTTGAGGGAGGATATCCCAATGAGCATATGAATGTGCTCCCACAGACACAGAGAAGTAGTCTTACATAATTCCAATTAATGATGTGGAGCATGTACTTAGATTAATAAAATTATGGGGGGACTTATATATGGCTGTCACAAATGAGGATTGGTCACTGAGAGCTCAAACAGTAGTGGGATTCACAAAACGGAATTAGTGGAGTACCTGTTCACAATGTAAAATCAAGTATGTGGTGATAATTATATTGCATGAACCTAACTGGTTAGCAACAGAGCACTATACATTATGGGGAAGTGATGTCAAGTGGTGGCCTAAATCTTTCACACATGTTTATACTTGCAGCTAACATATTTAAAATGTAGGCGTAGTGAGATTAAGTGTTTTGCCCAGAACTGCTCAATTTTCATTTAAGTACCAAGCTGTATTCAAACCCAGGTCCCCAGCTGTCAAGGTGTTGGTGTTCAAAATGTTGTATTGGAGATTGATACCTGTGGCATCCACTCCCAGGACTAGCATCACCTACTGACAAGGTGACACCCACACATCTGGTGAAGAAGGAAGTAAAAGGAATTGGTGAAATGTGCTGTTTATTTTGCCTTGGCACCACTGTTGTTCTGCTTGTTCACAAACCACTCACACTGCCGTCTCTCATTTCACACTCCTCTCTTCTTTGCTGTCTCAGTTACATTTGCCTCTCATTTCTTTCTCCTCTTTTCCCTCCGTATACTTTCACACTTTAGCTTTATTCTTTGTCACTATCTCTGCTCTCTATCTTGCTCCACAATTTCTTCCATCTGTCCCCTCTCTCTCGCTCTTATCCTCCTTCTCTCCTCCTCCTCACTTCCTATCATAGACAGGCCATGTTGGAGACTCACCTGGGAGACAGGTCTGTGGTGCTTACCCTGAATATTAGCTGGTGCCAAGTGTCTCAAGCCTCGCAAAGATCAGCTTTTACCTTGCTGGAATGAGTACTGAAATGGCTCAACTGGGCCCGTGAACTAGCTTTCTATGTGAACCAGAAAATCTGCTGTAGTTCAGTGCAAGAAATAAACTGTCTGTAAATGAGCTCAACAATAACTATACATGACCTCTGCTCCATCTGTGCTAGGAATCTGTTCTGTCTGGACAGGGGTTCAGCACTATGTATGCAGGACTCAGCTTCATCTGCACTGCAGCTTAGCTCTACAAGAAGAAGGGACCTGTTTATGGCAGAGTCCCACTCTTTCCGAATATGCAGCAACTAATTTTATCAGCACAGGAACTCATTCATGTCTACTAGATGTTCATCCCTAACCCAAGAAAAGTAATCAACTTTAATTTTAGGTTCTACTTCTTAATAAAATGGGCATTGAAATGTGCTTCTCAATCCCAAGCAGTCCTAACCCTTCGATCGGTACATAGTTCAGCAACACACTAGGCACATGATGCTTTGCACTGCAGTTGAACCTCTCATCTATATTTACCTTATCTTCTAATTCACTCTCTACTGCACACCTCTCTTCCTCCCCCATCTTCCTCACCATCTACACGTTGTTGTGAATGCTGTCTTGACAGTTATTGCTTTTAGGTCAATTTGATATACATTTTGCCTCTATTTGAAGTGAGGACATTTAGAAAGGACAGGGACATAGAGGCAAGGGATGGTGACAATGGTAAATAAAAAAGAAGACAAAAGTGAAATTTAAAGAGTGGGAAGCGGCAGATGGAGAAAAAATAAAAAGGGAGGATGATGGAGCAGGAGAGGAGGAAGCGGAATGAGGAAAAAGGCGAGTGACTACAAGGACAGAGGGCAGAATGAACAATGCTAAGGCCCAGGTGACGGCCTATGGATGATGCAATAGTAGTCGAAATGCGCTGCAGCGCATGGGAAGGAAAAAGTGTACTTTGGCAGAAAAGCAAAAGGCAACTAATAAATGTGTTACATTTCAAGTTTCAAGTTTTGTCTTCTCACCAGGGCCGGCCTCAGAACTAGTGGCTCCCTGTGCAACAATGTTTGTTGGCGCCCCCCCAATGACCACTTCTGCCACAGATTCCTGCACTATTACCATTTAACAGTGCCCCTCAAGTCTCCATAACCACTCTCTCTCAGATCCATTTAATTTGTTTTATAGCGCCACTCATACCAGTGTAGGATGTCTGAGCACTTTACATTGCATACACTGAGACAATCAATCATAGGTGTGTAAATCAGTGTATAAGAAATGTTACTTAAGACAGAGGACTACAAGGTGTAGGAGTCACATGTCATCTATACTGGTGGGCTGTATAGTTTAAAAGTGCTTGGTATGGAGAAGCACAAACTGAATTTAAAATGTAACACCATGGTTGGAGGTTCTCTTTAACAATAAGAATTCATTTCTACCCAAATGAACCCTTTTTTTTGCAAAATTAGGATAGTGAAAGACTGGGGAGAAAATCATAACACTAAACGCTAATCAATACCTTGCAGTATGCATGCAGTTCTTTGGTGACACTTAATAGCTTACTGTTCCTTAATAGGATTTTAACTTATAAACTGCAAGTAGCAAAAGGACTTCTCTGACAAACTAGTAACCTATTGACCTATTTGCATTATCTGCATGGTACACATTCTTTACATCTCTCTCTGGCAGGACATTAATCACCAGCATTATCTTGACATATTTATTGGTGTCTGAAAATTGCTGGAGGTAAGGAACGCCACAGCAGATGCTTTTAAAACTATAATATTCCTGCAAAAATGGCACCCCCATCCGAAGTCAGCACCCAGTGTCGGCCCTGCTTCGCACCAAGCTTGAGCTTTAAAATCCACTCTTCATGCAGACATTAAAAAAGGCAAGGTACCTGAACTGTGTCACAATAGCAAGTGTATTAACCCACAGGACAACCCTTGCTGGTTTGAAAATGGCATTCAGTTGTAGAAGGTGAAGTAGCCACCAGCTAGCTTCAAAAATTGATCAGCTTAAAGCAGCAAGTCCCAGCATCTGAGTAGCCAATATGCATTTCAGGTGAGCCTTTGAAATGTATGTGTGTCTTAGTTCTAGAGCATGGCTCCCTCCTCCCTTCATCTCAAGATTTTCCAAGCACCCGTTGTCTCTTGCAGAGATGGAAAAGATGACCAAGGGGTAGACCCTATAATTGCTGAGCTGTCTGGGACATATCATGCTGCTGCAGCAGAAAGCTTCAGTATGTGCAGTGCCAGTTTCTGTCCATGCACGGTGCAAGTTGGTCCACCTCTTCAGGCTATATGTGTCCATCCACCAAACACACAGGGGGACAGGAAGACAAGGGCCTTTCGTGAAGTGGACTATGAGTGGTTAGCACCCACTGGTCCTCGACAAGGCATAATGGAATATTGCACCTCATGTGTATGTATCCCTTCTGTAGTTTGGATATCCTGCTTTAGCCAAACTTATCTAAATAGCATATATGACGCAGAAGAGCACAGTAATGTACTGCTCTGCACCAGTGACTGAGTTCCTACTGTTAGAGTAACTGTGTGACATGATGTTATTGTCTAGCCATCACCCTAAAGCCAATACTGCATGACATTCTCTCAAGCAACATCAGTGCTTGGGCCTTAGCTGGCCTTGCTTCTGAGATAGAACAGAAAGCCAGGGATATTTTACTCAGAGGTTCTGGACTCCTGCCTGCAGAACAATTTTTTTTAAAGAGCCTGCCCCCATTAATAAATAGTGCCACTGACATGATGTAACTCTTCAGCCACAGACTTTTTTGCATCATTATGGATTTGCATTTTCCACGTATTGCAGATTTTAGCAGTAAAATGTGTTTCCAACTCAAATGGATAAAAAGTTACTGAGAATGCAGTGACATCTTGATGCACAGTGGAAGGCCTTACGCAAAAGTTGACTGGCCATCATTAGTTACTTATTCCTGTATTGGGAGGTTAGCTAATACTAGCAAAGTCAAACCTTAGCTCAGATGCCTAAAAATGAAGTAATACTATCACAAAATGTGCCACATTACATCACATAGTACCTGTATCCTTTCTGCATAATTTGTTCATTCTCTGTGGCATAATTCCAGTGGCCCTGTTAATAACTGCCAGCAACCGCAGAAAAACAATACTGCTCATTCCGGGGCCACAAGATTTATTCGATTATGCTGCGGTTTTAACATGATTATAGCTTTTCTGCATTTGACACTTAATCCAACATCTGCCACATAATCTGCAGATTTTACCAAAATATTTTTTTAATATCTAATATCTAGCTCAAACAGTTCAAAAGTTACTATAAACGCAGCAACACATGTTGATGCGTGTTGGAAGGTCCTTTGCAAAGCTGGACTGATCACCTTTTTGTTGCTGATTGCTGTATTTCGGTGTTAAAATGGGACCACTGAGGTGAAATACCCAGGCAGTGTTACCAAGTTTAAAAATGATGAAATAATGAAGCAGTACTATTACAAAATGTGCCACATTATGCCTTGTAATTTACCTTTTCTTGCCGCATAATTTACTCAACCCTGCCACATAATTTGGCCCACTCCTATTGCATAATTCCAGTGGACCGACCATAACCCTATTTGCCAATACCACTTTGCAGGTCCTTATTGTTTTTGCCACTAGTTGGAGGTATTTGTTTTACAAGAAAAACCACAGGCCCCCTGCGCCCCTACAGAATGCTAGATGTGATGCTATCAACAGAAACGTCTGGAATATCTGGTGGTCACTCAACTACTGCAAACTCATTTAAAAAGGAATCATTTCTCCTCTTCAGTACATTTATATAGTGCTTGTTGTAGCTCCTCATGGGTAAAAAGCGCTATATATAAATGCAATTGCACACAATACAATGTATTTTCTGCCTTGTTTTCTTGGAAGCATTCAAAGGGTAGCAGTCAAGTTGGGGAGGGGCAGAGATCACCTTTTAAGTGCAGAAGGTGTCTCTCATCCCAGTGCTGAAAGGCAGCCATTAGCTAGCTCTCCTTTAAAACAATAGTCAAGGCTCAAACAAATTGCCCTGCACAGTGAGAGGCCCAACATGAGGTGTGCACTTTAGGATAGTGTGAATCACCAGTAACCTCTACCTCTTCATGAGAAAACATATCCTATCAGCGGGAGACGCTGAACCTGTCTTTTTAAAGAAAATTACATGTTGTCTCCGACGCTGCTTTCCGAGCAGAGCCCAGAGCAAAGCTCTGCATGGTCGACCGGGCTTTCACTGGGACATGTTCCTTTGAAGATGCAGCCCGGGCTACGACTCACGACATTGTTGGGGGTGGGGGGGCGGAGGGGCTGAAGCCCTTTTAGCCCAATGGGCACTGTGCGCCTCTTTACAAAGGACCTGACCAGAGGCAGACTTTGCAGTACCGGGAGTGAAAGGTTAAGCAGTAAATTTGGGTAACCAAAAGATGTGTCTGGTTCTGAGGGTGGACAGTGTGGATGTACTTGTGGGCAGGGGTGCCCTCTCCACTATGGCGGAGGAGCGTTGCCCCCTGGCAGAAGCAGCTGCAAAACCTTTACAGTAAAAACATAATAAACTGTGTTTATTATGTTTTTATTGTAAAAGGGGCGGGGACACGGGCGTGACAGGGACAGTGCGAATGTATGTTTGGCTGGCTGTCTCGGGCCGGCCAAATATCCATGCGCACTAGGCTCTTTCCAACCGTTCAACGCATTGCCGGGTTGGTGAGAGCAGGCAGAGACTTCCACTCTGCCTCGGAGATCCAATTCTAGGATTCAACGCAGGGCGGGCTGGGAGCCTGTGCCTGCAGTGCAGGACTGGAGCGGATCGACGTGGCTAAAAAGGTACATTTTTTTTAAACTATATTTTTTTTGCCCCCCCCCCCACCCCTCCACGGCCCGCCCCGCCCCACCCCTTTTCCCTCCTGCAAAACGCAACTGCTTGTGGGGGTCTTTTTGTTGGGATTGTTGTGTTATAGAAGCAATGACTGCGAATTGTAACAAGGATACACCCACAACAAACAGCCTAATTTTAAACTCAGCAGAATCGCCGTGCATTCAGGAAGAATCAAGGATGGAAAATAACACTTTTCACTTTCTTTAGGGAGCCTCAAGTTCTGAAGTTGATGATGTGCTCAAAAGGAGATCCATTGCGCTAAGAAGATCCCCTAACCCAAAAATAAGTTAATTCCAGCCTGCTTTGTCGTGGTGAGTGGCATTCAAATGAATACATTTATCACCACATTTTCAGAATTGAAGACCATTATATGTATGTTATTTTGTCATGGTAATAATTCGACTTTCACAACTTTATTGTAAACAGTTAAAAAGAAATAACAAAGGTTGTTTTTGTAATATAAATGAAAGTGATTTGTCTTGACTTGGTGTGAGGCATGAGCTGTGCTTCTTATGCCAAGTAGCTCTGCAATAGAGAAATGTGTGAGAGAATTCGTAAAATCAAGGGATTGATGGAGTATTGGCGTGAACTAAATTCAAGTCCACTTACACACGGGTCCCAAGTCCACACTGGTAGTTCAGAAAGAATCAGGTACTGAAAGTGGCTTTGCAACCTGTTATTCTGTTGCAAAAAAAATATGATATTTGGATGTATGATTTCTTCAGCAGTCTTTATTTCCATTTTAACAAGCAGTGTCCAACCTATGAATTTTAATTGGTATGATAACTTGTCCACTTTTGCACTAACAGCTTTGAACGGTATCACCACTCAGAGGTGAATGGTCTGTGTTCAGTCCTTAGGTGACCGGCCTGGCACTCACACTAGGATATCCTCTTCGGGTATGGTGAAGATTTGTCCAAAACCCCTTTCATTTATACTCTGTCGCCATGCCTTACCTCTAGGTGTGTGTTGCAGGTATGTACCCACCCTCATGTTGAACATCATGGATAGTTTTCTTTTTGTGCCTCCAGGCTTGGCGGGCAAAAATGGTGAACACATCGTTGTCATCACTGTTTGGGATGTCCTATCCAAATCGCAGATTCCCACCCCCTTTCTCTAGGGTGGTTGCTTCCACAATGTACTCTTTGTTTACCTTGGACTCTGCAGCCTTTATCCCTACTGCAGCGGACTCCGGCAGAGTGGTTCTCTTTTCTGCACTGGAAGCATGTCTTGCATTTAGCTAGGTAGGTGTCCCCCTCGTGCAGATCTACAGTTTCCGCACTTATCAAGCATTAGTACAGTGTGTGCAGGGGTCTGTGAGCACTGGTCGCTTGTAGACAGCATCCACTCGCTCTTCCTTTGTTTGAGTTGAGCTTGCTTTGCTCAAACCCTGCAGGTTTCAAGGCCTCAGGGAGTGCCAACTCCATGTCCCTTGCTCAACTGTTTGAGAATTTGTCGATGCAAGGGAGCATGAGGAATGCATCCAGGGTCATGCCTGGTTGGCAAAGGATTATGCACCTGAGACTGGAGGACCACGAGCCTTGAGTGATTTGCTTACCAACCTCTTTGGCCTGATCATCACTCATGCACGTGCTGGCCAGGTGTCATAGCTTGGTGTGGAATACGTCTATGTTCCCGTCCTCACGCTGTTGGCTCTGCCTCAATTTGAATCACTCAAAGTCAGGGTTAAGCTGGGGTCAAAGTATGCCTTCAGAGCCTGTACTGTGGTCATTGTCAGCCTCTCGCCCCGGCAGGGTTTCAAAGAGCTGGTATATCTCTTCACCTCTGAAGTGCAGGAGGAGCCACCTCTTCACGGCTGTTTGTTTCCCACGTAACATAGAAATAGCTGTTCAGCCGACCAATACACATGTGCCATCATGGTGCTGTGGTTGCAGGTCAGCCAGCTGAATGGGGCAGGAAAGTGTGAGCGCTTGGGCCTATAGTGGCGGATGGGCTGCTGCCGCATTCTGCTACTGTATTCTGCTACTGTTGATCATCAGCCATCTCAGACGTATCACAAGTATGAATGCCTGGAATAAGCTAGACAGCTTCACAGGTGAGTAAAGAACGTGGACTGACCTTGCTGGATGATTTAGGCTGGGGCCGACAAGAGTTTAGCTTTTCCACCAAAGGTGTCAGAGGGGACAGTGGAATTCTTTCAGTCATGTGTCATCAGAAGAGGCATCACCTTCAGCACGGTTGTGCATGGGTTTGGGCAACCTCCTCATAGTGGTGTCCTGACCTTAGGAGCTAGCCTGGCACCTCAAACTAAAATATGCTCTGAGTATGGTACTGAGCGGTCAAGAACCCCCTTTCTTTATACACTTCGCCACACCTGGCCTCTGAGTGCGTGTTGCATGTTTGTACCGTCCACGTGGAGGCCCAGTGGCTCTTTACATGTGCATTGCTGCAAGACAGTACGTACGCTACGTGACAGTGCCATTTCTAGGTGATGACCCAGTGATAGTATCTGTCAGTTGTATGATGTGTTTTTTTTGCTGCCTTTTGGTCTAACTACGAAGCCAAAGTCAATGATCAGGCACAGAAAGTGGATTTATGCAGTTGAGATATGAGGAGCAAGTCCTTTTGTTGCAGCGATAACTTCAGTTGATCTCAGTCACTTTTAAAACTCGTCCTCATGACAAGTGGCAGCTTAATCCCAATGGAGCCCATAACAGCAGTTACCAGCCACATCAGAATTGTGAGACCTGCGCACCACCGCAAATCACTTCACTTCCACAGTTTGGTTTTGGCTGCCCTGTGAAAACCTGGAGGAAAATGACTATTTATCAGAGGAAATGGACCCAGAATTACAGATTATTCTGATAATTCTTCATTTGTTAGTGAACTCTCTGGATCCAACTGGTAGTCAGATATGTGTGAACTTTACATCATTTTTTGAACATTTTACAAAGTGCCAGTGAAATAATGTGACTTTGAACTCAGACAATTGATGGAAAAACGAGCAACTGCAGCTTCTCTCCTGACTCCGTGGCTGTAAAATATCTAGCTGCGTGTGTTCCTCCTTAAATTCAACGAGTCCCAGAATCATACATTAATCTGGTTTTATTCGTTGCAACGTCTATCGTTTTTGTCCTAATTTAACGAGTGAAAATTAAATCTGAATCTTTCTCCTTTCTTACTCGAGAGTTACTTTGGTTAGTTTAAGTGGCGCGGGTGTCAGACGAGCAAGCAGAGGGCGAGACTGTGGCTCCCAAGTGTTAAGAAAAAAATGTGCTTTGGATGTTTTCGCCAAGCACTTACTTGAGTTTTTTCAGCCATGCAGAAAATTTACTCTTTCACGCATGGAAGATTAATAATATGGCTGGAACTCCAAAGTTGTAAATTTCCTTGCGTTCTGCTACAGGGTTTTGAGAATCACGAAAAATGAACAAATAAAGGCAATTAGTAGCCTTAAGTTTATGATGAATAGATGAATGTATTTTTGTGACTCTAGTCATGTGGAACACAAGTCAGCATTTGCCATTGATGGAGCTTGGAAACTCAAGTATGGAGCAGTGTCATTTATGTCAGTGTTAGCTTCCAGTGGCTATATGAATGATGGTTTTGCACCCCAACATCGTGCTTTTTAAAGTGGGCGAAGAGAGAGCGATCTTATCCCTGGACACCTAGCCCGTTATACCAGAAGAAATCTATAAAGGAGTAAGCACATTCATCTCCTTCACGGACCATTAGGGCAGACTGAGAACATGCCATGGCCTACCTAGCCTTTCAGTCCTCACAAGATAACTGTGCCCTACAAGAAAAAGTTTGGGGCTGATTTAAAGTTGGTTAGTAACAGAAAGTCAGTTGGCTTTTGAAGGCAATGTGAAATCCTTTTGTGGACGATTTTCCTCCTTTAGCGAATCCAGCAGCAGAATTAGCAGCATGTTGGAGGTAATTCTACCAGCAGATTCTCAGCAAGATGAGATTTCACCTGCTGTTATCTACTTTCGTTTAAATATTGAGTACAGTTCTGTTGTCACTAAGGTATCTGAAAGGTTTCTCCTTTCTTGCAACAGGTAGATGGCTATTTTTCAAATGAATTATTCTACAGCATTCAAAGCACCACCACTTCATTAGGTTACTTTAAGCTCCTTATAAAACGTTTAGTGACAGCAAAATATTATGCTGCTTGGAGAGTACCGAACGGGAAAACCTTAGCTCTCCTAATTGTTTAAATGAAGGGTGACTCCCTATTGGGAAAATCGATCAGCATTGTACTACTAAAACAAAGATTGAAATAAGAAATAAAAGATGCAAGGTTAGTCTACCACAATATTTTTGGGCAAGACAGAATGCACATGTCCATGAAAGGTTATCTGCTACTTTATCTGAGTACTACCACAGATGCTGGGGTAGTTTTAGGCTCATCTTACGTTTTTGTGAGGCCTAAGGCCAACACACCTGCATGAAAGGTGCCATAAGCACCCCTTTCCATGTTTTTACAAAATAAATGTGCTCCAGGTGAAGAGAAGCATGACTTATGCCCTAGTGATGACCATGTAAGCTGCTTTACTATTAATGAGGAAAGCTAGCTTTCTTGAAATTAAAAATGCATAGATAAACCTCACTGAAGGAGTGCAGGTCCCTGGAAAGTGCAGGCCTGTGGTATAATGCTCCATCTACACCCTTCCCTCTTGACAGCCCTGGATGTTTTACCATTGAGTTGGTCTGCAGCATCCAGTACTTTTATATCCAGACTCATTTGAATTATGTGATTCTGCAGCCATAGGGTTTTCCGGATCATCATGGAGTTACTGCATTTGCCACATAATCCGCCATCTGTTGTATAATTTGCAGATATAAACAAAATAATGTACTTCTCACTAAATAGGAACCCAAACTAGTAATCAAGTACACTGTAGACCCTTTGCAAAGGTTAACTGCTCACCTCGCCTTTCAGGTGATCATTGCTGTATTCACTTGTAAACCGCTATTAAAGAGGTTTAATCCCAATGGACCTTATGGTCAGCAGATAGATTTAATGTAGTTAAAGTGACAAAATAATGAAATAATACTAACACAGAATGTGGTGAATTCTGACACATAATTTGCCTTTCTCAGTGCATTATTTATTTAACTCTCCTGCAGAATTCGATCTTTCATTGCTACATTATTCCAGGAACACTCTCTGTATCCCAACCCGTCTATGAATGCTCTGAGGACGGCCATGTTGCATTCCTTACAGTTCAAGTGAAATGTTTTTTTTCCAGTTTGTTGTTTAGTGAATATGCGGCATGTACCATTGAATGCAGGATTGGTGCTGGTCTCCAATATAGAGTCCTTGATTGTTTCAAGCAGCACAGTTGCACTTACAGGCATACGCGGGCCTGTTCTTTGTGACCTCTGCTATGAACCCTAGACCCTGCATATGCTTCCCTGAGCCAGGCACCCACACACAGCGTGACTGACCATTGTGCCACTCTGGCATCTCCCTGGAAGGCTGTAGCATGGGGGCTTCTGTTAGAGCTTGATGGGTAGCAAAGATCCTACCATGCTCCAGTGCTTAATTTGTAAATAAAAACGTGCGGGTACCCAAAGCCCTCCGCTTAAACACGCGGCTGCTGCAATTAAATGAGGGAAAAAGGAATACTGAGGTGGCGTAATCCTGAAGCCATCCCGAGCCTCTTCAATCCATTTACAGCCCTTCCTGTCCCTTCAGCTCACTCTAGCAGCTTTCTACTTTCTCCCTTTGTGACGCTTTTTCGTTTTTTCCTTTCTCCGTCTTTCCCATATGTGTCTTTCGCTCGCAGCAAATGCTCAAAAATAGGTGCCGGTGCTCAGCACCGGACATAACAAGCACAAATTAAGCACCACCATGCTCCTATTCCTGCATTCTAGTCGCATTCTCCTTCAGTTTGGGCAGGGGACGTAGCTTGGTCAGTAAGATTAAGGGGGTGTGAGCTTCAGATTGTCCACAATATTTGTCAAACTAACCAACATTTTTGAAGACCTTCAAAACAGAGATGAGAGAGCGAGTGTGTGTGTGTGTTTTAGTCTTTGTGTATGTAACATTCCCAGATGAAATTTAACAGACACCTCACCATACCCGACTGAAAGCACTTGAACCCAACTATTACTGCAGAATGCATTTTTAGGGGAGTGTAACAGCTCAAACACCTTACCCACTAACCTAAGCCTCTGAGTGTGGGGTTGCATGACATTTTTTTGTCAGGGTCGGCTTTGTTTTCCAGTACTGCCTGACACCTACAGCAGTTCCTATTTACTGCTCTCCATCATTTACAACCCTGAAATCCTCTTTTTCACACACTTTTCTGGGAGCCAAGACTCGTTATTTCCTCCAGTGTTTCCTCTGCTGCTTCTCAGGAAGGAAGTCGCTGCTGGTACCACTCCCATCCAAGGAGATAATTTTATTTAATTACATTTATGGTTTTTAAGTGACTATATTCAATCATACCACCAACAAAATTGTATCTAGGTACTGATTTTCCTCTTCTTCCGAGGATCATCGTCCAACCTACGGGGGCTCCCTTGAAATGGACATGAAGGTCCCATCACTCACACTCAGATAGACTTTCAGGTAAAAAATGAGAGGTGGGTGATGCCCCAGGATCAGGGGCCTGGCAGCACCTGTCCTGGGTTAGCCCCTGCTTTTTCCCTCGGCCTGTCTAAGCAGCGGCTGATAACTGTATGTTAATTTGTGAAGGCTTGGTAATGAGCTAGAGTGTAGGTATACCATGACAATGTATGCTGGACATGGCTCTGCTGAGGGAATTTTCCTGAAACTTTTTCTTTCTTCTCCCAGTCTTCGCTGACTCTCTCTGTGTGACCTTAGGACTCTGGCCACTTGCCTAATGTCTGGCAATGGGAAAGTGGATGCACCCATCCTAACTATGATAGGATGGCCCTGTAAATAGGTATACCACATGCCCGGGGTGGGTACGTCCCTTGCTGCTAGGGGGATGTGCACTGGTTGTGCCACCCCTTAGAAGACCTCATTAACCATGCCCGAGGCCTATGGGGTAGGCCTACAGGGGCATTAATGTGCCTTTGTTCACTGTGGCAGTCCCTGTGTGGGGGACAACCCTGAGCTGCCTTATGCCTTCCCCAGAGGGCCCCAACGTCAGGGCTGGTGGTAGGCAGAGGGCAGAGCGGGTATACAAAGGGGTGTTGTTTCTGGGCAGGGGAGCACCCCCTTGTGGGTATCCCCTACCTAAAGGGGGGTAGGGGTCAGCCATGTCAATAAGGGTGGGTTGGTCCTCTAAGAGTAGCAGTGGGCCATGGGCACTCTCCCTCGGTATGGGCAGAGTGGAAGTGCGTTCAGCATGTCCTCCCCTGGAGGGGAGGTGGCACTGGTCAACATGTGTAGGCCCTGCCATGCAAGGCCCAGGGTGTGCACAGAGGTCTTGGGGTCCTCAGAGGTACTGAGTCTGGCATACAAAGCCAGTGGGTGCACACTTACACAATGGTGGATTTCATGTATGTTGCGCCTGCCACAGCTTGCCAATAGGTGCACCCTTGTAGAGAGGTGCCTAATAATAACCAGCCATGGGGCCTCTCTTTTCCCATGTGCATGTAGGCGTTCATATATATGGGGAGCTTGGCATAGTTGGCATCAAAGTGCCTACTTGCACAAGGGTGTCATACTCTTAAAGGGGACCGCATAACTTGCCAATCACTCACCCATCCATGCATACTTGCACCCTGGGGGTTTTCCTATATAGTTACTGGACCTGGCATCATTTGCCAGGTTGTATATGTTTGCACATGGGTATTCTAATATAGGAACTAAGCCTGATAGAGCAGGCCAATTTTGGTGCACTTGCACCTTTGTGGTGGCTTTAATGAAAGTGTCCTACATGCCCTGGCAACCATTGATGTGTGCAAGGGCATATGTGCACCAGGGAGTGCTGAATACCCATGTGTGTTGCCACTACCTATGAGAGCTGCCTGTCCATAAGGTAACAGGGGGGAAGGAGTCTTAGTAAGTCTGGCTGCAATAGTGGCTTGCAGGGGAGCATCCTCATGATGTTTAGTACTGTTTGATTCAGAATGACAAACCCTTTCTGATGGTAAAGGTGGTTTTGTCATTGATGCCCTAGAACTGCCACTTCTAGGAAGTGAGCATTTCTAGGTTCTGAAATGGTTCTGGTGTCTTGTAAATTAGGCTTCATTCCACGGGTCACGGGGGAAGAGCGTATCTGTGCAATTCCCAGGTGACCGCTATAAAACTAGGGCATCCAGAATGACATTTCCCTGCTATTTGGGCCTGGATAGATAGGTTGAGGAGAGAGGTTTTTGACACTTGGCCTCTCGGAGTCAGAGCAAGGCCCCACAAAGGATAACGATCTGCATTCCAGAGCCTCAGGACGGACAGGGAGGAAATTTAGGGGAGACATCGTGCTTCAAAGTTGAACCCTTTAAACCACCCCTAACGTCAAAGGAACCATCTAGTATAACTAGGGGCACTCAACATCAGCAAGGCAGAGCAACCTTTATGGTGATGCAGGACTGGAGCTTCTGAACCGTGTGGGCACAGTGCCAGAGGAATATGTTGTGCACAGGAGGATAACTGTCTGAGGAGGGGATCCACGCCCCCTTCCTCCTTAGAGACTGGCCTGGGGCTGATTGCCTGCTGCTGTGTAGCGTCCCAAAGAGTACTCTTGAAGGGCAGGTTGCCTTGTCCCGTATTCTCTACGGGGGTCTCAGGGACTTCAAAGACCTCCCGAGAGGGATCTACATCTATGACCAGTAATATTTGGAGAGCTGTGCCCTCTGCTGCACCTACATCGTATACTGGACTTCACCTGGCAGAAACAGCATTAGCATGGCCTAAGTATTGTGTCTGGAGACCGGAATTGCCTGGTGCGTAGCTTGCCAAGAACTGCCCCTTCATTGTATGGATTACTGCAAACCGAAATGACTTATTGCTGTGAACAGGATCACCCGGTGTGGGACCCTGTGGGGTACGCTATAATTGAGTGTGTTGTATTTCTCTTGTGTGAGCTTCGGCTACCTGCTCATTGTGTGTGGTACCCTGTTCATTGGTTGCAACTCTCGGACGTGGGGGTGCAGCCTGAGATGTGTTGAACTTGGCCTCATATGGCTTAGCTGAACTTGCGCTGAAGTGTCTGACCGGGAGAGTCTGGTGCGACTAAAGTCATTGTGTACTAGACAGTGTGCCTTATTCCAGAGAGAGAGGGAAACCAAGTTCCGAGTGTAACCCGTTGGTCTAGTGTGACTCAAGTCATCCTGTGCTTTATGTTGCTCCTCCCATAGGGGTGCAGGATTTACATCCTTCAGGGGAGAGTCCAGGATTATCTGGTGCAGTTCAAGTCATCACACACCAGACTGGTGCTTCTGTCCGAGGAGGCACCATCTTGGGAATCGGCTTGTGAATGAACGTATGGTCAGGGCGACCCAGGGCGACCCAGATCATCGGACCCCTGATGTTGTGCCTCCTTTTTGGGGAGGTACGGCACTGAGTACTTTTCATGTGGAATAGTAACTGTTTGGTGTCAATTGACTCTTCATGCGCCAGATGCAGTATCTCAAGGCATAGGAGGTGGGGCCTAGTAACTTGTCATGTGCAACTAGAAGTGTTGACGGCAACTCACGTCAACAAGCCCCGACTGTGCCTCTCCCTTCCAGAGGTGCTAAAATTGGCAACTATTTTGTAACATTGGACTTTCTGGCTGTACTGGGTGTCTCTGTGTCTAACTGCGCCTCCAGTGACCCTCCACCTGTGTTTTTCCAGACCTCTGAGTGAACCTCTTGTGGGGAGCCCATGCGCCTCCTTATTAATTGTTTATTGGCTGTTGTCTTTCCTTTACCCCATCTTGACCCCAGAGCCCTGAGAAATGCGACTTAGCTAAGAGTGGCCTAGTAACCAAGGAAAGGTTGATACAATCTTTGGTTCGAAGAGGGGTGGGATAGCCGAAGCAGGTTGGTGGGTGGAAGGTAGTTTGGAATCCAGGGTACTTGTAAACACAATAGCATCCACTATCTGGATATCAGGGCACTGCATTAGGGTGCCAGGATTGAATGCGTACAAGTGACTGTGTGTGCACGCTGACTGATACCCTTGGCACCACACAATGGTGCAGAGAGGATGTGTGGGAGTGAGTGCGGGTGAATGCGAAGACAGTACCATGGTGCCGCTGGTCATGTTTATTCTGTCACAGAGTTCTTACATTTGCCATTACATCCTACTATTGCGGCCTCGGATGCAGTGCTACGTGGAAGTGCAGTAAACCTTGTATGTACACATTCATGCTAACGTTGGGAAAAGGGGTACACCCTGAATTTTTGTGTTACACTGACTATGGGGAATTCTAGGATGGGACTTGGGCTGACAACTTTTGGCACCTTATGTGGGTGCGGGAATGTACTGTTTTCTTCATGTGTACATACAGTAGCTAGTGTCTCACACAGATTGGCCTCATATTGTGACTTCTATTTCTAATTGGGGTATAGGCCCAGAGTTACATTATAATCCTGTTGTGCTGACAATATGTGTTTTGAATACAATCTTGTTATACATACACTGTGTGTGAAGTCATATTTTGGGCAGGGAAGTGCTGTGTTTTTGCTTCACACATTGCCTCTGTGATGAGCCTGACTGCTGTGTGCCAAGCTATCCAAGGGTGACCACAGGTTATACAGTGAATGTATTCACCCTTGACAGGAGTAGTGAGTTCTGGCTGGCTAGGGCCTTGCCGCTGCCAACCAGAATGTGCTGCCTCCAATAGTGTATTATTTTACCATGATCCCTTACCAACTGGTTTAATTTCTCTTTCAGGAGGAAAACATCCGGATTTCTGACCGCCATTTTGAGGACTCGTCAAATGAACTACAACCAAAGTCTTATGTGCTGTGCTAAAAGGGTGAAACATGCATCTCCCCTCTTGAACTTGGGTTGGATCGTTTTGCTTTTGCTTTTTTTTTTTAAACATTACAGGACTTTGTGAAATGATTCTGTACTCCGTCAGTTATTTATCAAATCGAGTGAAAATTAAAGCTCCCGTTTTTGCGATTTACAGCTGCTTGACAGGCAAATGGTAATGCAGTTAATTTGGGTCCTTACACATTTCCGAACATGCAAGATGGATGCAGTTAGGAGTAGCCAATATTATGGGCCGCATTACCAATGTTTGTTACCTGGCATACATCTGACAAGAGGCTGGACAAAGTTATACTTTAAGGTATGTGTTTCACAAAGCACACAGCCCCGTTTAGTCTACTATTGTCTGTGTACTGTTTGCATCACATGTAATTTCCTCACGGGTGTGCAAAAGTAGGCTTTCTCAGAGGAGTGCAAATTCGGATGCCTTTTGCAAATGGTCACTTCTTTGGGTTGATATCAAACCTATTGAAATCCTCTTCCCTCACTTACCTGAGCACCTAGGCTAAGTTACAACCAAATGAGTCGGGTGCAGCTAGTTTACAAGTCACAAATGTATGTAGTTTTTTAAGGCCGTGCGAAATTGGTAACAGGAAAGAACCACTGTGACTGTACAAATGAAAGTACGCTCTGCGTTTCGCTACTCACAGCATGCAAAATGAATGCAGTACGTACACTATGTGTATATGCCGGGCACAACTATGCATAAATAACGCACTGGTACGTAGTCATTGTTTGACGTGCGTAATTTCGATCTCTACGGATTTTCTGAGAATACTTTCAACCAGTAATTGCACGCATACAAAAGCATCAATTGTGCATTGCATACAAAGCACATTTAAACCAAGGCCGGAGGATGTTTACGGGATCCCTCGGATTATTATTAAACACCCACCATATAATCAGATGAAGATCTGATTTTCAGATTTGTCCACATAATCCATAATTCCCCCTTCTTTGTTGTGATCCGAAGGATCACTTGCAATCTTGTGCAGCTAAATTTGTTTTCTTCGTCGTGCCTATGCTCTTGACTAGTAAAGACACGGTGCAGTATGTATGAATGTATGTATATATGTATGTTGTGTAAAACAGCATCGCTGCTTCAGAGTCCGAGGCCACGCCTCTTCCCCCACAAACCATTCGTTCTAAAAACCATTGGAGTACCACGTCCTTAAAATATGCATGTTGCTTAAACAAAGCTAAATATAAAGAAACCTAGATAAACACACTACACTATTTTTTATTTGTATTTTACTAAGAAGAAGCATCCCCTGACTCATTTGACGCTGTATCTTCTTCCTCATTTAATTTTTTTCTCTTAACCACCTCTGGTGGTAACCAGTGGAACGCAATTTAGCATAGACATTGTTTTTGTTCTGGAAGCTGAAATAGAAGATCGCATATGTGTTTTAAGTGATTTTTCTGCTTACCATTGTTGAAGCTCTATTCTTCTTCCCTGGTCCGAATTCCAGTTAATCAGTTGCAAATTGTTTCTTCTAGACCCAGTCGCCCTCAAACATGTGTATTAATGAACTGCTGTGGTAAAAATTCCAGCTAATTTCAGTTGCCACGTGCATCAGGTTATTTGCTTCTGTGTATTGGTTTCCGTTGGCATTGCTATTTAACCATAGAATTGTCCTTATCTATCTATCTATCTATCTATCTATCTATCTATCTATCTATCTATCTATCTATCTATCTATCTATCTATCTATCTATCTAATATGCTAATGGCAAAATAAACCTACCACAAGGGTTTGTTTTCACTTCATCAGAGTACCAAGTTAAGTTTTTGTTCGTGTTCTCCTGGTTATTAGCTGGCACATTCTTGTCTTTTCCTTGCTGGCATGTGATCTGAATTTGTCACCTGGTCTGGATTCTCAGATAATTTGCCTTTGTTACCCTGGACTCCCCAGCTGCGTCCTTTAAGTAATCCTGCCTGACCTATGCTTTTCTTGTCATTCTTAACATGCCTGACCAGATTAATACATTCTATTGCTATAAGAACCCTAAAAGGTCATCCCGGTCAAATCTGTAGGGCTGAACTGAGCTTCATGCAGTAGATAACATTTATTTAACCATCTTTTTGCTTCATCCTTTGCGCTTTCCCCTACCACACACAAAGGAGTGCTCCAGTTGGCTGCACATTGAATTGTTCTTGCCCAAGAAGCAGAGTTTAATTATGAGGGGTTAGAACTAGGCCTAGTGTACCCTTGCTGTGCAAACATGCAGCAGTAAGCAGTACATAAAACGAACTGAGATGTCTTGAACATTAAATCCGAATATCTGGCAGATAGTGAAACAAAGTAATAGCTTAGTATGTCGTTTAACTGTTGCCCATGCTTATAATGGTTAGAAGATCACTGAACAGAAGGGCAAGAAATAAAGGGCGGCGACGGAATAGGGGTCGGTGTTGTTTTTTTTTCAGTCGAATGTCCTTGTGAGTTGGTTGTAATCAAGCTTGTTTTTAATAAGGTAACCAACGGCTGCCTCCTGTCATCATGTTATTTTTTAATAGAATGCATCTGTATCAAGTAAGATGCGTGTGTTGAATATTGTTGTAGCCTTCTACCAAGAACATTAACCGTAGTTAAATGCCCAAACTCGAGTTATGGGTCTTTACGGAGGTTGGTGATGATGGCCTTTAACAACCATTACAGCCAAGGAGGAACAGCTATAAGGCTATTATTGCCCAAGGAGGATCAGCCAGATTGTTATAATTCAGAAAGGGAGTTTCAGAAAGACAAACATTGGAATCTTGGAGCAGAAGGTCTGTACAAGCCATTACTGGCCCTGAGCAACACCGTTTTGTTTGATGGAGCTCTCAATATTTCAGTGTTCTAATGATAGCTTTGTATCTGTCCTCGAAGGTCTAGCCAAAAGAAAGCTTTCTGATATTTCTTACACTTGAAGACATGGAACCCCTGCTGACCCTATTAACATACAATAGGTGATACCATACAATGCATACTTTTTATGAACTTCCGGAATACTGTAAAACACATGCTGTCTGCAAGAGAAGCTCTCTAAAAGGCTTGACTCTCCTGACAACATCTTGCCTTTTGGAGGTAGACTGTGAGGTGTGTTACATTTCTGCTAAGAAATGTATTTGTTTGAACAAAGAGTGACATGAAGAAAATGACAATGAATTATAATGTGTGCCTAGTTTACAAAGTGTGCTTGAAGGCCTCTCTCTTGTGTATAAGAAAATGTATGGTGTGTTTTTATAGTCTTTGATGATTACATTATTTTATTATGCTTGTTTTCGAATTATGTTTATTTGTAAAACATTTCAAGCAATAAATGAAATAATTTGAAATGATCTGTGGTTTTATTTCTGAAATGATTATATTATTATTATACACTACAAATGCCACATACATACAAAAACCAACACTACCCCATCCTCTATGGGTATTCTAATCCATGAATAGCAGTGTGGTAAAGTGAGATAGCAGTAAGTGGATCAAAACTGTTTTTTTCTACCTCACATACAGACAGTGCTTAGCTCTCTGTTGTTGAAAACATTGCGGTAATATCTATACATACAGCGGGCTCTGAGTCAGGCCATGGCTTACTATTTGTTGGCTTTCTTGTCAATCTCATCGTCTTGCTTCTGATTTGATGGCTTTTCTTCTTCACGTATTTGTCCCTCTTTGGGAACAGAGTTGGATTGGAATGAAAAATAGGCCTTGACACCCTAAAAAAAAGTAGCCCACATTTGCAGATTATGCCTTTTCGCATAACACTGCTTCAGTGTTTGAAGTAGTAACAAAATAATGAGGGTGGCTCTCTAAAAGAGGCATGTCAAAAAAACTGAAACAGAACAATCTCAGTCTAGCTGTCAAGATCTATGAGTATAACTTTTGGTTTCTTAACTTCACAGAGGTTAGAAAAAAAGCAAACATTGCCAGCACTCCTTGTGCATGAATTAGTTCACACTAGTGAACCACAGATGAATATCAATGAGGCTGCTTCTGTTCAGCCCCTGCTCAATCTACATACATTAATGTGCCCGTAGCAGGTCCAAGTTAGCTTTTTATATTATTGTGCTAGCCCAGTGGGGGGCTGGGATTGATGACTCCTGCCCTGTTGGTGAATGGGAAGTAACAGACGCACATCTGCCTTCTGATACAGACCTACAGAAAGGCCGCTTAGACCCCCACTGGGCCACTGGTAGCATCTGAACAGCATAGATCGATCTTAAATCAGCCACCACTATGCCCTAAAAAGCGGCCCACACCTGTATCTCAGAAACTGGCCCATTGGCTGTTGCCCGAGTGCCCGCCTTACGAATCTGACCTTGTCTGGGACCATAGCTTCTTTGCCATATTTTTGATTCAGTGACTTGTATTCTACCACTTCTCTCAGTTCCTAAACTACTTTTCTTTTCCATCAGCATTCCATGCCAGTGCATGTGCTTTCTTTTCCTCTTTTGCCCCTCAAATGCATGCCCCCTGCACTATGAAAGCTTCACTTTCACAGCTTGTCCATTACTTCTTCCATCCATTCCTGCCAAACTTATTTTTTTAAGTTCTCTCTCGCCCACTTCAAGTGCCTATGTTGCTCACTGCCCCCACCCTACTACCCGTTGCTCATCCCAGCATTGACTTCTCCCCTGACCACTTCTCTATTGGTTACTTGCCCTATGAACTAAATGTTCTTTAGGAAAATGTTTTAAAAGAAAATATTTTTTTTGGGGGGGGGGGGGCATGGCAGCTGAAATTTGCTACCTGGTTGATCCTTTTTCAAAACTCTCTTTCATGCATATTTCAGTTATTGTTTTAGTTACCCATTCCAAGCTGGCATCTACCATAGTTGACCTTGCAAATAAAAAAAATAAAAAATGGGGCTTTGTTATGCTGAACGCGCAACAATGCTTGGTGACACGCACTTGTACACGCCATCATGCTGGGCCACTGTAGGGTTATGACACATAACGTATGAATGCATGATGACGTATACATCCATACACATTACTGTGCTTTTTTCTTTTTTTTCTCTGATGCTATACAGTATTGGCCAAAAAGTGGCCAAAAGGCAAGACTTATTGGCTTTTCCTATGTTTTTAATTGGTGGGCTAGCAAACCTAAATATGCAGTTTCTTAAAATAGTTTTTGTTTGGTGTTATATTGACTGATTTCGTGAGCATGTCAAATTTAGGGAAGGAGGAAGAAATAACTACTCAAAGAAATGTTTTTGCGAATCTGCGCCCTAAATGATGGTGTTATAGCACACATAATCTTATCCTAAATAAATAACACCCCTTAAATTGCCAATTAATCCATCGGGTTATTTTTAAAAGGCAGAAATATTCCAAAGCTTACCAGTGCTACCTAGTCTTTTGTGATCTTTAAATAGTCCTAGCTTTTTATCCAACACAACACAGGCATCAGGTACTTGTAGTTCGTCTGCTCTCCGGTAACACGTGAAGCACTATATAACACGTTTGCTGTTACTCAGTTTATTAACCTCAGAAGGAAAAAAGGCTCAGTGAATCTGACAGCATTTAAATCTTCGACGATGACGTCACGCACAGATTCGTGAAGTGGATTTAATAGTCCATTGAACCACCAGACATGGCTGCTAAACTGTGCTGACTGACAAGCTAGAACTGGAATATGTGATAGGAACACTTAGCAGCTAGGTTTTGTAAACATGAACCTATTGGATAAAGAACTGTTCGCCGTACATTATAAGAATATTGCAAGTCACAGAGGAGTTCTGTGACCATGTAGAGGAACAAGTCTGGAGTTTGAGTCCCTCTACAAGGTCACAGAACTTCAAAGTGACTTGCAATATCCTTTTGACATACAACAGAGGGTATTTTATTCCTTATAACACATGGTCACATCATTGCCACATTAAACAGTTCTGTAGCTCAAATACAATCTTCTTTATGCTGATCACTATACATTAAAAAAAATCTGAAGAATTAAAAGACAGTTCTCTTTGTTGTTATACTACAGCTGTAATGATGCACCATGACCTGCCTTTCATCTTAGCTGCTGGCTCTGGCATCAGGCTTTATAAGGTCACAAGCCAACAACTACATTGTTTTCTTGTAGTATCTGACTAGAAATGTCACAACTCAACTGTATTAAGGAAATTAGAGACAGGCTTTTATACAGGGATTACTGGTGCCAGTGTATTACATTACCAAATATATATATATATATATATACATATATATAGCTCCAGAGTGGGACTGGCTGTTCAACATTCAACCAAGGGTCATAAAGCCGCTCACTAGTGACAGTTGTGGGCTGGTTTTTGTTGATGGGCAATTTATTTTTTAACTGTTAACTATGTGCAGCCTTACCTTCCTGGGCCAATTGTGCTACTGGCTGAGTCAGTGCAGTGAGATGGGGGACACATAAAAGAAAGCTTGGTGCACCAGTGAAAGAGAGCTGGGCTAATTGTCAAGTATAGAATATTTACAATGAGCCTGCCTTGTCAAGCACAACAAGTATGCCTGCCTTGCCCTCATCCAGGTGGTACTCTGCTTCAAAGATAGGCCTTAAAAGCTGCTGAGCAGTTCAACTAACACTTCCTCCTCCCTTAGAAGAAGTGGTCAGCGAGGCCAAAAAGAACTAGACATACACAGTGAAGATATTTGTGTCCCCACATCAGGCTCATTCACAAAGGCCAGGTATGGGGATAAGGAGCTCACTGGCAAGATCTTTGTGTGCCAAGTAATTTTCAGGTGATAACCATAACAGTGAGTTAACTCTGGTGGTTAATACAATTGCTAGAGAGATATATATTTTGTCTAGTCAGCTTTGACTCCTTATAAAGCTGCATGGAGTGTTTATGTGCCTGTTGCAAAGCATAATATGTAACTTACAGATCACAGATATGCAGGGGCATAGCTTGGTCAGTAAGATTTGGTGGGTGAGCTTCATATTTTCCAACGATCATGCTGGCATATAATGTTAAAATCAATTAATCAATTATTTATAAAGCACACCAAATCACCCGTGACAGTCTCAAGGCGCTGGGTTTGCTAACTGCTTCGAGGTGATCTGTTCTTTCGAACAGCCAGGTCTTTAGCTCTCTCCTGATTTGCTGGAGCGATGAGGCAGTCCTGAGGTGCAAGGGAAGGTTGTTCCAGGCTTTGCCCGCCAGGTGTGAGAAAGAGCATCCTCCACTGTTGGCTCATCAGATGCAGGGTACATCTGCGAGGAAGAGGAAGGCAGATCTTAGGTGTATGGTCGGTTGGTGGAAGGTCATGCGTTTGTTGATGTAAGATGGCCCTTGGTTTGTCCAGGGGTTTGTATGCGTGGGTCAACATCTTGAACTGGCATCTCGTCTGGATTGTGAGCGAGTGTAGCTTCTTAAGGTGGGATGCGATGGGGATGAGTCTTTGGAGGTCAAGGATGAGCCTTGCCACTGAGTTTTGTTTTTGTTTATAGTCTCTTCAGGAGGCGTCCAGTGATTACCACATAGAGTGTGTTCCTCTAGTCCAGCCTGCTGGTGATGAGGGCCTGTGTGACAGTCCTTCTGGTGTCGACTGGGGCCATCTGAATATTTTGTAAAATAATTAATATTTTTGAGTTTTTGGCTGTGTGTATGTAAAAATTGTTATGTTAAAGGATTTCTACAGCGCTACATATGCCCGAGGGCATCTTGGTGCTAATGTCCGCAAATTAGAAATAAATCACAACAAAGAGTGACCTAAATTCCTGTTTAAATCAGACAGACACTTCCCCATACCCGACTGAAAGCACCTGCACTCAGCTATTTATCAGAAAATACATTAGGTGTGTGTAACATACCAAGCACTACCCCCTGAAGCTATGTCCCTGCAGATCTGTACTTTATATAGTTACCTCAGTGGGATTGTACTTGTCAGAGAGATCCTTGTGTGACATGCAGTTCATAAGTTACTTTCCCAATAATATTTCACAGTGAACTATTAACCTGCGCCAGGGAGCTGCATGCAAACTGCAAGGCATAGGTAAAAGATCTTATTGCTAAAACATAATAGCACTGAAAAATCCAACCACAGTGTTTCATCTTAAATATTGATTGCGGTTCTTTAGACCAAGCACTCTTTACATTTAAATTCCTACTATTATAGAAGATATGAGACTTCTACACTTTGTGCTCCCTGATTGTTTTAGACAACATTTCCTATACATCATTTACATACTTTATGATTCAATATCTCTGTACTATATGTGAGTGAATTGTAAAGCACTTTCACATCCTACATTGGGATGAGTAATGCTATAAAATAAAATTTAAAAATCAGTAAGTTAAATTTATATAATTGTCAGTGTAATTACTCATACCTACAGATATATTTGCCATTTTTAGAATGCATGCATATCGCTGACATACAAAGGATGAAGAAAACTCAAAATCATGACTCCAGATCATAGCTTCTCTTAAGCACTTGTGAAGTGAAAACAAGCTAAGCACATTATTCCCTCCATTGCATTGGTACCTAGGTGTTAGGCTCCAGATAGCACCCAACCAGGATGAGACTCCAAATAAATGAGGGTTGATGGACCTTTATGTGAAGTCGCTGTGTTGGATACTGCTGGAAAGGGCAAATAAGAACCCTTCTTCTCCCCGCATGTTCCTGCTCAGAACGGAAATCACACAGTGTGTGGGTGCTGCTGAATATATCCCGGTGTGAGCAAATTACACCAGGGCAAATTCACTACATTGCACTGGGGCCAGTTCAGTATGTTGCACCTGGATCCAGCTCAATAATAGCTGCTGGATCTGGCAGGATCCTCCTCATTTTCTGCACTGCAGACAACTCAATGGTACTTATTTTATCCACGTTGGTACGATGAACAGCTGACTGTACCCATTCGGGTTTAAATCTATAACCAGGAGGTCAAACACATCCAATGCATTAGCCTTCTTCACCACCAGACCTAGCTTCTCACCAGGAGACACTCCCTGGACTTCGATGATGTCATGAAAGTAGAGGATTCACCGCTCTTTAATATGTGGCAGGTGGCTGATAGGTCAAACCAGGAGCGAGCATCTGCCTGCCTGCTGCCCACTGCCTGTCACCTTTAGAATGACCTACCTGGCCCATCCATTGCCTCACAGGTCTGCTGGATGTTAAAGCCCATGTCTGCCAACTACTCAGTGCCTTGAACCTTGTTGCAGGCTGCCTTTCACATACTGCCTGCTCATACTTTATTGCACCTATTATCCTTGGAACCCGTACCTGGCACTAGCTGCCCTGTCCAGCCTGCCACATTGCTATTTTCAGCAAAAAGAAGAGATGAGGGACTGAATGCTGAACCATGCATACATTCACGCCTAGTCCCAAAGATCTGGGTTTAATCCATTGTTTTTTTGCCCACCACACCACCCCAGTTTGCATCCAGCCATATGCAACTCAGTCTTGACCATGTTCCCCATGGGAACAGTCCAGCCGGAATTGCCAGGCCAAGTCCTCCCTGGCCTGGAATCAAGCATTCTAGAACCCGTTTCAGGGTATCACCCAAGCTAATGGATCAGTGAACACGGGACCCATGTCTGGACATACCCCTCTCACTTAGGGTGACAAAAGCAAAAAGAACAGATGATGGACTGAATGGTGAACAATGCAACCATCCACCCCCAGTCACAAAGATCTGGGTTCAACCCATCATATTTTTTAGCCCACCACGCCATCCCAGTTTCGACCCAGCCATATTCAAATCAGTCTTGACCCTGTCCCCCATTGGAACAATCCAGCCCAAACTGCCAGGCCAGGTGCTCCCTGAACTAGAATCAAGCATCCTGGGACCAGTTTAATGGTATCATCCGTCAACCAGGCTAGTTTGAATCCAGTGGTGCAGTGAGCACAGCAGTTCGGGCTGGACTGTTCCCATTGGGAGCAGAGTCAAGACTGATTTGCATATGTCTGGGTCCAAACTGGGGTGGCATAGTGGGCAAAAAAATTATGGATTAAACCCAGACCTTTGTGACTGGGGTGAATGTTTGCATTGTTCAGCATTCCGTCCATCATCTGTTTCTTTTTTAGTTTTGTCGCCCTAAGCAGGAAAGATATGCCCAGACGTGGGTCCCGCGCTTACTGCACCAGTGAATTCAAGCTAGCATGGCTGAAGAGAGGTGATACCCTGAAACCGGTCCCAGGGTGAATTTTTACAGTTCAGGGAGGACCTGGCCTGGTAGTTTGGGCTGGACTGTTCCCATGGGGACAGGGTCACAACCGATTTGAATATGGCTGGGTCCAAACAGGGGTGGCGTGGTTGACAAAAAAATTATGAATTAAACCCAGGTCTTTGTGACTGGGGGTGAATGCTTGTATTGGTCATCATTCTGTTCATCATTTGTGTTTTTTTGCTAGGAAGGTTATGCGCAGACATGGGTCCCGTGCCCACTGTAGTACTAGATTCATGCTAGCCTGGCTGAAGAGGGGTGATACCCTGAAAGCGGTCCTATGATGCATTTTCCATTCCATGGATGACCTAGCCTGACAGTTCGGGCTGTACTGTTCCCATGGGGAGCAGAGTCAAGACTGATTTCTATATGGCTGGGTTGAAACTGGGGTGGCATGGAGGGCAAAAAAAATGTGGATTAAACCTAGATCTTTGTGACTAGGGTGAATGTTTGTGTTGTTCAGCATTCCGTCCATCATCTGTTTTTTTTTGCTTTTGTCACCTTAAGTGGGAAGGGTATGCTCAGACATGGGTTCTGTGCTCACTGTTCCACTGGATGCGAGCTAGCCTGGCTGAAGAGGGGTGATGCCTAGAAACCAGTCCCAGGTTCTTGTTTCTGGTCCAGGAAGGACCTGGCCTGGCAGTTCGGGCTGGACTGCTCTCATGGGGATCAGGGTGAAGACTGGTTTGCATATGACTGGTTCCAAACTGGGGTGGGTTGGTGGGCTAAAAAACGATGGATTAAACTCAGATCTTTGTGACTCGGGTGAATGTTTGCGTTGTTCAGTATTCAGTCCATCATCAGTTTTTTTTTTTTTTTTGCTTTTGTCGCCTTAAGTGGAAAGGGAATGCTCAAACATGAGTTCCGTGCTCACTGCACCAATGGATTCAAGCTAGCCTGGCTGAAGAGGGGTAATATCCTGAAACCGGTCCCAGGTTGCTGTTTCTGGTTCAGGGAGGACTGACCTGGCTGTTCAAGTAGGACTGTTCCCATAGGGAGCAGTGTCAAGATTGATTTGCATATGGCTGGGTCCAGGTAACTGTCCAAAGTGTCCACTCTGGTCCCTACACCTCTGTGCTGTCAGACTTGGTCACCCAACTCTGGCCAAAGTTATTGAACTAACTGCTTCAAACCTTTCAAAAGTTTTCAAACTTTTTGTCGGCCAAGTTTTGTTTGCGGTTGAATTTAAAATTATTTATTGCTTCTAAAATCGCTATCTCCGGAACACTTCAGTGGATTTTAATGATTAAGGTCTCTAAAATTTCATTAAAATAATCTCTATTTTTTAGAATTGGTGTCTTTTTTCTATCATGTCATGTGACTTTCTTATTTCATTGTTTGGTGTTGTTAAAGGCTTTACACATTGCTTCCTTAGCTAAACCTTACTGCTCGCAGCCACAACTACCCAGGTTTGAGCTTCAGGTTAAGAAAATGTACCTGACTGGTCCCAATATGGTATTTGGGGGTGTACATCATGCTAAGGCTACCCACCCATATCATAAAGTACACCCAAGTCCTCACAGGCTGAATTTCTCCAAAAATAGTGTGTATGATAATCTCACAACCCCATAAACTATATGTAGAGGCATACTGGGTGAGTGCGCTCCCTAGCAACTGTAACTTAGCAACATTAGCGATTATGCCCAAATTAGGGAAACCTGCAGACAAATGGGACGCATACCACCTGATATAGCTGCTTAATTCGGACATTAAAGTGCTCTCTAAAGTGCTTGCAAACTGCCTGATGGACCTGGCACACCCAGACCAGAATGGGTTCATGCCCCATAGGTTAACTAGGCTCAGTCAACACCAGTTACATAACAATATTCCTGCTGTTAGGGGAGCAAAGCTCCTAATGACGTTGGTGTCCTTAGACATAAAGCATTTGACTCAGTGGAGTGAACCTTCCTCCTAGAAATCATGAAAAAAATGGGCTCCAGCCTCAAATTCTTAGATAGGTTGGGCTTCTCTATAAGACCCAAGGGCTCAGGTTGTTCACTCTGGCAATAAAACCACTGGTTGAATGGATTAAGGCTGATGCTCAGAAACGGGACTAGCAGTGGGGGGACACGTGGGCGGAGGGATATCTCTTTACACCTACTTTTATACTTAGCAGAACCTGAACTGTCCCTGTCCAGAGTGGGGGAAATTCTCATAAGACTGGTACTTGGGATTGGGTATTAACTGGGAGAAGTCCCCCATATTCCCATTAGGGGCCTGGGAAAAGCATGCCACCTAGTGGTAAAGGACTATTTCAAGTACCTTGGACTCTGAATATTTATGAGCAAGCGTATGCATTATGAGGAAAACGTAGTCCTCCTCATACACAGATTAGAGATGGAGGTAAAACACTGGAAGGAACTCCCAATGTCCTTAATGGGTAGAGTAGTGCTCTTCAAGATGATTGCCTTTCCCAAACTCACATATTTATTGCATAATACTCCACATGTTATACCGGAAATGGTCTTTCTCAAAATAGACGTGGGAACCCTGTTTTGGCAGCATGGCCCACCACGCAAAGCACTGTGACCCTCCAAAGGTCCACAGATGACAGCAGAACAGCACTGATGAACATTCACAAGTACTATGAGGCCCTGGGTGCCAAACACTACATTCATGTGTTACCTGGCAGGAGGATAAGCCTGGATGCCCCGGTGGCAATCAGGACAGTACTTTCAGTTTGGTGCACCCTGCAGAAGTAAATGGATTTGGAGAAAAGATTGACGCAGAAAATCCCCCTATGGATGGGTATGAAGTTGGGTGCAGTAACAACCCTGCAGGGGGTTGGAAAATGGGACCTTATTGGCCTCTTCACTTTGGAGGACATTTGGGATGCCAATAATGCAGTCCTGTTTGATTACCTAAGGAAGGAATATGTCATGACACATACAGAAATCTTTAAATACCTGCAGCTAAGTCATGAGCTACAGACGAGAATCACCCCAGACGAGAAGACCAAAGAAGAATCTCCCCTAGAGAAACGGTTACTGGATAGCCATATGACCGTGAAGGCAATCTCTCTTACTTACAAATTGCTCATAAATAATATGCATGGAGGATTAACACACTTAAAGGGAAAATGGCGGGCAGACATAGGTGACCTGGAGGATGAAGACTGGCAGGAGGCACTGCAAATCCCCAAGGAAGTGGCAATAAAGGCGAGTTTTCATCTGATTTAACTTAAGTTTCTGCACAAAGTACATTACACCAGGGTACTATTGCATAACATTGATAGAGCGGCAGTCGATATGTGGTTGTCCGCCTTCACCCAATGGGGCTCCTTTTTTCACAGGCTGTGGAGCTACCCTATGCCATACATTCTGTGAGGGGGTGAACACTAAGCTTGAAATAGTTATACGGACACCCATTGAAGGTCAGGCCTCACTGATGCTATCAGGATATGGAGTGACTCAGCTCTTACATCCTACCAGAAAACCTTGCAGAATCTTGGCTTACTGTGGGCAGAAAGGGAAATTGCACAGACATGGGGGAGCACAGTGGGGCTCTAGGAGTGGACCCAGGAAATGAATGTATGTTAGAAATAAATCAATATACAAAGGACGGGTGTGCCCTAAAAGTTCAAGAAAGTATGGGGAGGGTGGTGTAAAGGGGAGGGTGGGTGATGGGAGCCCTGGTACATATCAGGTTTCTGGCTGGACATGCACTGGTGGGGCACAGCCCTACCAGAATAATATACTGGGAGCCAATTCACCTCAGCATGCTGTTCCAGTGGCAAGACATTTATCCTTTACCTGTGTCCAGATTTGCACACTTAACCTCCAGGTTGGGAAGGGAGGGTTAATCCAGGTATCACTACAATGTTTGCAAATTGGATAATTTGTGTATGATCTTTTTTATTGATAACCAATTTTATTGTTTTCACAAATTATAATAACACGTCATCAGTACAGCCAATGCATAAACTCAGATAGTTTCTTCCGGTACAGTTCATAAAAAAACAGACAGATGGTTGTCGACCCTCAATATCATTACAATAAGCTTATTATCACAACCTCCCACCCAAAACAGTTTGGTGGTACATGTGTGATGTATTTTAACCCTCCGTCCATTTGGGCCAGATCTTAGGATGTTTTTGCGGACACCCCCTTACTTTGCATACTGAACCTTCCATTTGAGCACACCAATCAACTACGCGTCTCCATTGTGTGATTGGGGGAGGCAGATGTCCTCCAGTGTGCAGCCACATCTCGTTTGGCAACCATTAGAGCAGTGCCCAATAGCATTCCTCTATCTGCACGGGAGCCCCCGACCTCGTCGGCCACCCCCAGCAGAACCATAATGCGGGAGGTTGTTAATGTCTTACCGAGGACCAGGAGAGTTTGTTTAAGATCTTTTACCAGTAATTTGTTATAATTGGGCATGACCAGGTCATGTGGAAGAAGTCTGCTTGTGAGTGAGAGCAGCGTGTGCATTTTGGCAAGGGTTGCAAGCCCGCCTGGTACAGCCTATGTGGGGAGAGGTAGGCACAGTGTAGGCAATATAATTGTATCAGTCGTAATTTGGTAGAAATCGCATTGATTCTAGGGGTCATCAACTCATCCTGTGGTCTTTCTCCTCCAGGGGACTGAGCCACGTCTCCCTGGGGCTGTCAGGGACTGGAGCGTGTCTGGAGCGTTTAAAATCAAGGAGCAATACATTTGGGAGACACCCCCCCCCCTTTCCCAGCTACCCCCTCATCACCCTGGCCTCCAGGGGACTAAAATCTGGTATATGAGTATTCAACACATTTGCACAGTTGCAGAAATGTACTGCATGTTAGATAAAGTGTATGCCTGCTGAAGCTCCTGGAAAGAAGCCATATGTGTACCTGACCAGACATCTCAGACAAGGGTGATGCCCAGAGCGTCCCATCATGAGAAGCCCTCAAGGGCAGTCACCCCCCAGTAACCACGCCACATGCCATAGAGGAGTATGTTGGATAATCCTCTCCCACCACCCCATTTGTCGCTGTGCTGCTCGTCATGCTACAATAACCATTTAGGTGACCTCCGGGATTTCCTCAGCGATTGAGTCATAAAGCAATCCCATAATTCGGGGAAATCCCAATGATTCAATCTCCAGTTGGTAGGCCGGGTCTAAACAGCCTCCAGTAAGCCAGTCATTTATGACAAGAATTTGGGAAGCTAAGTGGTAATAGTATAGGTTAGACATGCTCATTCCTCCTTCATAAGAGGTAAATTGGCATGTCTATAGCGCCAGACGGTCTCTGCAGTTGTACCAGAAGTAGGGGTTGGCCAAGGAGTCCATCTCCCTAAACCATTATCTTGGGAGCGCAATAGACAGATTTTGGAGAAGGTAGAGAAACTGGGGCAGAATCATCATTTTATATAACGCCACTCTTCCCATAACATTCAGTGGTAGCATTTGCCTTCGCTTGAGATCTGAGCAGGCTCTGTGGACCAGTGGCGTTACGTTAAGAGACCAGGTCAGGGATGGATCGAGGGCAACCATGATGCAAAGGTATCGAAAGCTAAGGTGTTGAATCGGATTGTCAGATTGACAGTCAATCACGTTGCGTGTCCTGGCCAGTGGCACTAACAGGGATTTGGTAGGATTGATTAATAGGCCACAAGCTTCTGCAAAAAGCCAGAGGAGATGGCGGCATCGAGGACCGCTATCGGCTGGGTTTGATAGTTATTTTAAAACATCGTCAGCATAAAGCGCGATTAGGTCCTCGTGGTCTGACTTCCATCTCCTCAGATCAGATATGCTAGAGTTCTATGGCCAAAGCAAACAGGAGTGGCGAGAGGGGGCACCCCTGTTGAGTGCCAGGGCCTATTGCATAGGTTTCAGACATCACTTGGTTGACATGCACCCAAGCCAAGGGTGCCAAGTATAGTAATCGAACCATACTTCTGAAGTGCGTTCCCGCACCGGCCTTTGCCAGGAGTTGAAATTATTATTCCCAGTCCACTGTATCGAATGCCTTTTCAAAGTCCACCAGTAATAATGCATGAAGTAAGTGGCAGTGGGCAAGCTGGTGCCTTCTGCTGGCATGAATCCACATTGATCTGGGTGAAAGAGAGCCCCCAGTACCTGTCTCAGTATATTGGCCAAGACAGTGGCATAGATTTTCATCTCTGTATGGATCAAAGAAATCAGCCTCTAGTCTGTTCACAGTGAGGATGGGGATTGTGTCCTCAGTAGAACAACTATTGTAGCCTGATTTAGGTCTTTAGGGAAGGTGCCTCTTTCTATTGCCTCATCATACAGGCCCTGGAGATGTGGAATAAGGATATCCCATTATTTGAGATAGTAATCTGCTGGGTAGCCATCAGGGCCTGGGGTTTTGCCGGGCTTCAGAGTTGAAAGAGCTTCTCCAATCTCGTCTGATGTAATGGGTTGATCCAGGGTGCACCGTGCCGATGCAGATATAGAGGGCAAAGCTAGTTCTTCTAGAAGGGGAGTTGATCTCTATGCGGCCGGACGAGGAACTGTCTTGTATAATGTTGCATATTATTCTGCAAAGGTGGCTACGATATCTACTGAGGCAGTGTGTCCCACTCCCTGAGAGTATTTAGTCCCAGGTTCATGCCCGAAAAGGAAACAAAGCTGCCCTGGGAGTCCGTCCAGGATAGTGTCATCTCCAGAGTAAAGGCACTACATATAAGATTTGCCACACCCCTAGATCCCCGGGCAAACCCCGCAAGGTACACTCTGTCGAAGCCATACCTGGCGAAGAAGAGGTAGGATGTGCCCAAGAGATTAGTCTCTTGCAGCATTAGAATTGCAGGGAGGAATTGTTCGGCATAGAGCAAAACTGCTGCATGTTTAATTTGGTCAAGCATATCATTAACATTCCAGGACATCACAGTGTATGGTGCCATGAGGGTGTGGTAGTGTAAAAGGTAATCAGGCCGGATTAGTTGCAATGGTGTCAAGGTGTAATAATCGTATCTGTGCCCGGGCCATAAGCAAAGTGACATAAATTGTTGTGTACATTGTAAAATGCTGTCTATGTGACAACATAGAAAAGAACAAGGTTAAACAATCAACAGTAACCAAAGTAACACCCCCACCCTCACCCACCCCCGTCCCCATACATCCCTCCCTGATGCATCTGTCACCCCATAATCGTTTCCCCAACTAGGAACCAATACGAACTGTGTGGTGTGGAGTAGTAGATCCCTCTCTAAAGCAGGATAAATAATACAACATCTTCAATGCCAGATCATGTGTGTAATGGTACATTCTCTCCACCAATGGATACATGAATCAAGGACAAGACCTTTCATGCTTTTAGCAATATTATTAAATGTTGGGTATCTCCCAGTACACCATCTCTCTGGCCGCTGGATATCTGGGATGCGGGGAGGTCAAAGGAGGAAGGCACCCCCTGCCTGACTGACACAAAGTTGCTCTCCCTTTACCTCCTCTTCAGTGGGATCTGGTGCGCAGCCACTGCGGGATTCCCACCACCACCAGCAAGGTACCAGGAGTACGCACTGAGGCAGGCGGTGCTGAGAGAGAGGTCCGTCCCACCCCTGAGAGTCACCATTCTTCTGTCAGCCAGGTCCAGGCCGATTCAGGGGTATCAAAAAAATGAGTCTTATTCGTGTGGTTCACCTTGAAGCAGGCTGGAAAAAGAAGCATGTAGAACAGCTTCATTGCACACAACTTTTGTTTGACAGGTTCATATGAGTGACGGCGTGTCTGTACCTCCCTTGTGTAGTCTGGGGAAAGGATTCTTGAGTTGTGGAAGTGGAGGTTTGCATGTGCGGGTGCTTCTTTCATTATTCAGCCCCAATCTTTGAAGTTAAATATGCGCTCTATTATAGGCCTGGATGAGGACCCGGAAGGGTCCTCCGTGTGAGCGGCCGATGGGCGCGGTCCTCTGTGAACCATGGAGATAACTTGTTGGAAGAAATCCATCATTTGATCCACGATTCTAGGAAGTCTCCAGCATGATCACCTTCGGCACCCTCCAGGAATCCAACGAGTCACAAGTTATTATGTTGAGAGCGGTTCTCGGCATCTTCAGCTCGTTGCTGGAGAACGTGCTTGTGTGTAAGCAGGTGGTTCACTTTGATCAGGAGAACGATTATGGTCTCTTCCATCATAGAGATATGTCTTTCTGCCTCAGTAATTCGGCCTGTGGCATTCTTAAGGTCTTGACAAAGGAGCGACACGTCCACTCGAGCTTCACTGATCGAGGTCTCCACTGTCGACTGTGAGAGATGAATAGCTTGAAGGATTTTGTCAGTGTCTCCGGTAGAGTGGGTGGGGAGTTCCATAGCGTTACCCTCGGATGGGCCATTCTAAACTGTAAATTTGTCAATGCGAGACTAAGTGGAGTGAGCCTTCATAGTCTTGTCTTTCGCCATGAGCGTGTGGTGTAGTATTTGGTTACTTAGATTAGCCCACCACCGCATTCCTCAGAAGCACAGGTAACAAGCGTCTGTACGGTTGCAATCATCTGCATGTTCCAGGGCAACCCCAGCATGTATGATGTGAGTCCTTATGTCAGGTCCACTAAGGAAAGAGGAGCAAGTGGGCCGCGTCAGAGGAGTCGGGTCGGGTGGTTTCAGCAGGCTAAGATCCAGAGCGATGGGTCAACAACCCCACATTCCACAACTGTTGTTAGTCTCTAATGCCCCATGGCCATCCAGGCCTTGTGGAGCACCCTTAAGCCTGCTGTCTGTGGTATTCAATTAGCTGCTGGGCAAGGATCAGAAATCCACTTCAGCCCCTCCTTAGATCACTCAGGGGGAGCCGCTACATCTTCTGCTTAGCCATGAAGGCAATGGAGTGCACAGTTGTGGCATCCAATGGCGCGTCGCTCCATGCACCAGTGTCTGTCAGCTGCACAATGGATGGAAATTAACCTACAAGGGTCCATATAGGTCCAGCGGGCCGGGCACTCCCACCATCAGCCCTAGTGAATCTGCTCTGTTCAGCAGGCCGTGGGGGTGGGGGTGCTTCAGGGGCCACAGCCCCAATCCAGATGTATCTGCAGAGGATGAGGGCCCTGCCCACAACCTAAAGGCCCCCTTGCTGCTCCCATATCTCCAGCACCCTGAGTGGCGGCCGCTGGTGACTCAAACACTGGAGCAGGGCATGAGGCCCAAGTGTCACATGCCGGGCTGCAGACCACCAAGGCAAATTTCCTCTCCCCAAGCGGCCATCAGCATTAGGCGGGGCCCAGGGACCCAACGCCAATCCGCTCCCTGGGCTCCATGGGCATACAGGGGGTGATCCCAGGCAGCGACCACTCACAAGGATTGTAAGGGGGGCTCTTTACATTATGCCCCAGAGACCGAGTCCGTGCCCCCTAGGCAACCACACATGCGGGATTATAGGCCGGGAGGCCCTCCGCATCCGAGCTCCAGAGTCCAAATCATGTATGGGGCCTGAGTGCCATGTGTCAGGCTCCAGCCTGCCAGGGCAGCCTTGCTCTCTATGGCCGCGACAAAGTCAGAAGTAGGCAGGGGGCCAGGACTCAACCTCAGTCCCCACTCTGGGCTCCCCAGGTATTTAGGTGTGGCACTCACCAGTCTTTCAAGCGTGAAACAGTGTGCAGGGCCCAGATGTCACTCGCAGGGCCACAGTCTGCCAGTGCCGCCTCCCCCCAGCGACCACCATTGTGTCTTCACTGAGTGTAGAACAGTAATTGTGACAGGTGAGCCAGGCCCCCGCTCAGGCCCACTGCCCCGCAGGCATTCAACCGCGGGGTAAACTCCTGTAGGGGTTCCAGCCTCCCGTCCCACAAGCAGTGCATCTACTCAGCAGTAGGAAGCCGCTGTTTCTCTGTTGGCCCTGTTGATTCTCTTCTCACCAACCGGGAGGAGGGTCAGGGTGTAATTTCTGCTGTGCTGCGTTGCTGGCCAGCCCAAGAAAGGACCAGACAGGGGCGTCCCCCTGACAGGATTTCATTTGGCTGGGTAATACCCTCCGGACCGCATCTCTCGGGAGCCGCCCCCATATTGGGAAGGCCGATTATCTCTGATGCGGTCTGGCGGCCGCCTTCATCAAAGGGCCAGCTGCAACAACTTTACAGAGATGAATCGGCCGGTGATGTGTCCAACTAAAGTATGGCATTGAAGTAGATGGTGGTGGATAATGGAGGGATCAGGAGCACTCTCAGAGTGTGGCCGCCATCTTGACGCCCCAAGCCACGCCTCGTATATGATCTTTAAATGCAAATAAAATATATTTCAACAAAAGTTTTTTAAAAAGAATACAAAAAAAGAATTACCTCCAATGTGCCAGCACCAGGATTCTGCCACGGGTGCCTGGTATGTTAATAATTACCTGCAATACAATAGTGCTAGCATTTTGCAAGGGATCCCTTTATATCAAGAATTGTGCCCAGTATGTCAGCACCAGAAATTGCCACAAGTATCCCATATGCTAAGAATTACACCCTAAATTGCTGCATTTTACTCTTCTTCCCTTTATGCAAATAATTACTTTCCTCACACCACCAGTTTTCATTCTCACTCACTCAGTCACTCTGCCTTGCACTCACTTTTACTCACCCTCACACTCTATAATTCTAACGTAATGTCACCTACTCACTCTTACTCACTCATTCTCACTTGTTACACTGTCAATCACTTTCACTCACACAGGCACACACATACAGAGCTGGTTTTAGATAGGCTCTCAGGGCAGGATTACTACTTATTCCAGGCTCGGTAACTGACACAGAAAGCTGAACACTGGCTTATGTGTTATAATTAATAGGGTCTAGCTGTCAGCTTCTTGCTTTTTCACCTGGTGGCCCCAGTGCTGCGGGACTGGACCTAGGAAATGAATGTATGCTATACTTGAGAGAAATGAATATACAAATGACGGGTGTACCTTATAAAATTTGAGTAAGTATGGGGAGTGTGGTCTACGGGGGAGTAGGGTACGGGAGCCGTGTTACACACACATGAAGCCCCTGACTAGCCATGCACCGACGGGGCACAGCCATACCGGTTGAATATACCATAAGCTGACTCACCTCAGCAGGCTGTTCCAGTGATGAGACATTTATCCCGTACCAGTGCACGGATTCTCACACTTAACATCCAGGTGGTGGGGAGGGATTCATTCAGGTATCACTACAATGTTTTAAATTTGAAATAATCTACGTCTGATCTTTAAATGCAAATTAAATATGTTCTAAGTTTTTTTTTTAATTACCTCCGATATGTCAGAGCCAGCATTCTCCCATGGGTGCCTCTTATGGTAAGAATTACCTCCAATATGATAGTGCTAGTACTGTGCAAGGGTTCCCTTTATATCCAGAATTGTGTCCAGGATGTCAGCACCAGCATTTTGCCACACGTGTCCATATGCTAAAAATTACACTCTAAAGTACTGCATTTTGCTCTTGTACACTTTATGCCAGTAATTACTTTCCTTCCCTCACTTGTATTCATTCTCGCACACACAGTCACTCTGCCTCACACTTACTTGCACTTACTTGCACTCACTTTTACTCATACTCACTTTAAATCTAACTTGGTGTCACCTACTCATGCTAACTCACTCATTCTCACTTAGCCACGCTGTCAGTCACTCACATAAACAAACACACACACCATTTTGCCGAGTCTTGTATTTACGTACATGCAGCTGTCTCTGTCGTTCTGCTTCAGCAGCCGTTGCTGGGTAGACTCTCAGGGCAGGAACAATGTTTCTTCCAGATTCGGTAACTGAGTAGAAAGCTGAACAAAACTAGTGAATGTTCTATGATTAAAAGGTTCTAGCTGTCAGATGCTTACTTTTACATCTCACCTTCTCCCGTCTTGTCAGAAGGTGGTGTGGGGCCAGTAAGACTCCCGACACTCCCCTCCACCCACACCATCAATTTGTGACGAGATGGGAGAGAATTGATGGTAGCCATGAGCATTGCTGGGATGAAGGCAAGTTGCCCAGGGCTACCTGTACCATTGACATAACGGGGTGTCACTAATGGGAAGGCCGTGAGATATGGCAGGACCTCGAGGTTAGGGGTGGGACTTCACAAACCCTGGCCAATCTCTCTGATGGTTAGTGCAGGTGCCTCTGTGTGTCATCAGTCAGACAGGTTTACTGCCCCAGGCTGCAGCGAGGGTGGGCATTGTGTTTTTTTTTTTATTATACCACTAGTGAATTTTAGGTTATTTTGTCACTTCTGGCATTATTGAAAAAGGATAGAAAATGACACGTTTTACTCTAGCAGGCCCTTTGAAAATGAATCAACCAGAGGAAGAATTTCAAAGCTGCTTTTCTCTGTGTTGTCATGGTAGGTTCTAATCCCAGCAATCCCGACCTAACCCCTTCCCTTCTTAGTTTTATACGAGATTTCTGATTTATGAGAAACTTAGGGTGGAGGCGTTAGTTGATTTGAAGTGGGTATCTCAGAGTGGGTATCTCTCTGTCTTGTACAAAGCGTTGAGAATGCAAGTAAGTTTTCACTTTTTAGAATTGCAGTGTTTCTAATCTTGGCCATTTTAAAATGCTTAATGTACCACACATTTCTCAAAAAATAGCCTACTCATACTAACCAAGCCCCGCTCACATGTACCAGACAAGCATTTAAACAAAGATAAGCTGGCACTTCCACGTAAACAGTTTTGGTAACATACGATGTGCTCATTTCCTCAAACTATTTTTTTAATTACAAATTCCTTTTGGCGAGGAGAGAAGGTTCAAGGGCCTGCAACAAAAGAAAAAACAAACCTCCGCACGAGCCAAATACTTCATTGTAACACAATATGTTACGCTCTTATACGTCACCTCGAGATGCGGTAGCAGCAAGCAAGCTCCGTTTATTTGTCGTCCCCATTGGAGTGCTCGGCTTTCCGTCATCTCCCCGCATGAGTCGGGAACAGAACGCGTCCCCCCTGCCAGAGTGCAGAAGGCTCCATCCACTTCTTAAGGAAATTATTTGGGAGCAGAGTTATATTTTGAGTTGCGGGCTCAGACCTTGTCACGGCACTTTATTGCTTCAGGGCAGATAAGGCGGTTTGACCTTGGAATCTCCCACAGCGAGGCTACAAAAATCATTAAGTGAAAGTTGCGTCGAGCCGCCCGGAGAAAGATCAAGGTAATCTCCCTGGAAAATTGCTGCTTTGAATGATTGCTCCGCACCAGCCCGCTGCAGGGAGTGATTTATAGAAATGAAGATGTTATTACAAAAGCAGAACTCTTTATGTTCTCTTCGATGCTCCACGGTGCGCAGCCACTCACTGCAAGCTTCATTTATTTCCCAGACACTTGTTGGTTGACCTTGAGTCGAGCAGGAGAGCAGAACGCCTCAGGTGCAGAGATCAGCAGACACAAATCAGAGTTCCATGTGGTCTGCCTTTTCTGCAATAGAACAAGGTGCTGGGGATGGTAATATTTTGACAAGCGTTTAAAGAGTTATCCAGTGTGCGCCTTGATTTGACTACACAACTTAGTGGCAGATTTAAGAGCCCCTAGCGCCTCCTTGCACCACATTAGCGTCATTTGTTTTAATGCTAATGGCAAAGGCCAAAATCGCAGCGCCAAATTTACAAAGTGGCGCAATGCATGCATTGCACCACTTTGTAACACATTGCGCTACATTATGCCTGTGCCAGGCATAATGTATTCAAAGGGGGGCATTCACCCTAGGCTGAAAAAGTGGAACAAAGAAATTTCTTTTTGTAATTTTTTCTGGCACTTTTAACGTCTGCTCCGAGCAGGCATTAAAAGGAGACACACCATTGTTTACAATGGGCCTCAAAGGGCTTTGCAGGATAAGCGTCAACATTTTTGATGCTAATCCTGCAAAGCTCCGAAGTAGCGTAAAAAAGTCTGACGCTAGTTCCCTAACTACTGTCATGGTGAGCCGTATCTCAGATATGGCGCACACATGGTGGTGTTAGGGGGGCGCTAAGGGGTGCAAAAAAAGTGGCGCTGCACTATGTGCAGCACCACTTTTCTTAAATCAGGCCCTAAATGTAAATGTCACTCACCTTCACACAGAACCCTCGCTAGTGACCCTAACTTGAAAGGAGTCATTCTCCTTGGGCTCATACTTGTCCTCCAAACAACAGAAATGCATTATACCCTATGGGATTTATCTTTCAGCGGACGGGCTATCCCTCACCGTTGTGACAGAGTAACCCGTCCTCTGAAATCTAAATTAGGCCCATAGTAATATGGTAATAAACTCTTAGATTACGTTAAATACACAAACAAACATAGAAAGCACTTGAAAAAACTAAAGGTTAAAGTGATGTTATAAACACTTAAAAATGGAAAAATAGAGCTATTTTTCAATTACACTCCAAGGATATATATAGAAAACCACATTTGTATATCTAATCAGTATAGATTTAAAACGTATGTTAGAAACTCATTGTCTCACAAGTCCCAACATAGGATGTGCAAACTGGCATTATATTTCTATTAGTTCGATTGATTTAAAGATACTTCATTAGATCAATCCTATGTTTAATCGATCTGTTTATTATACTTTGTAACAAATTAGATAAATAAATAAAATAAACAATACTATACAGAAAAGAGCTAAAGACAATACAAAACAATATAGACCAAATATTCGACCCCACATCAAACTACAGACAACCAACACTTATACCACATTCATGCTCAAATATAAAAATATAACCAGACTCTACCGTAAAATCCTAAAAAACTGTACATGATACAAATTCTAATACAAAATTCATCCTTGAATCATATACAAAAAAAAAAAAAAATATATATATATATATATATATATATATACATATATATATATATACTGTATATACATATATATATTTTACAATGAGTTCAATAATCTTGTATGATACAGAAAACAATTTAATAGAACAATGTCAATAAAGTCAATGCAACAGAATTTCAGAACCCGTAGCCTACACACGTTTCGGTATCCCTCTCATAGGGAGGTCACCTTCACCAGGGCTGTTCCAATCCAAAAGTTCATATGGGGAGGAAAAAAACACAGTTGGGACAGGCGTGCTGAGCTACATGCCACTTCTTTTAAATACAACCACGTCTTTTGATGTTGTCTAAACAAAAAAACAAACATCCTTAGAACTTGAGAGATTATACATCCTGGTATCCTTTAAACACCCCAATATAAAACCAGTGTGTAAAAAAAGACAGAGACAAAATACAAATAAAAATAAAGTTAAAAATACAAGTTTTCACCTGGTGCATTTCTACTAAAAATGTGCTAGAAAACTTCAAAATCAAATAAGTGCCACCATGTCTTCCCATGTTAGATGTGAACTATTCAGCCCATTTACCAACATATCTTATTTTCTATCATTAGATGCCTTTACCTTTTCAGGCAAATGTTAATGAAACTCTTTGTTTGAGACAGTTCTCCATAAAGATGTATTCAAGTCCAAACCCTCACCTAGGGGTACCATAGACTGCAGAAATCGATTGTTTATAGGACAACAAAACACAGTGACTAAATAGCAGGAAATTACTCTAGATGTATTATATTTTCCATCCCATGAGCAAATAACACCACCTCTGATTACGATATCTATTCTGGGTTTTTTACTCCTTCAGACATATATGTCCTTTAGCTTATCATTCACAACCATCAGGATGAAAGTGATACCCACTACAAAGGAAACACAGAACAACACATAATAACGATCCATGAAGGGTGTTGGGATTGCAAAAACGCATATGTTAGCATTCACGGCATCTATTGACCCAAGAGACTCGCCGGGTAACTCTGATAGCCGATCACCATTAGCCTATTATTATATACATAATAAGATTACTGCATTTTATGAAAAAATCCCTACTTAGTTTGCTTACCTGATATAACACTCAAAACCTCATGTTTACCGTTCCAGTCCTATCGCGCTCTCCGAGTGAACCTGACCCTATTTAAAGTTTAGGTCACATGGTGTGTGACCGTCATTGGTCTACGCGCCACGTGCACCGGGGATAGTTACCACCAAAATTGGACTCACTGCGATCGCCATCTTACACGGGGATAGCGAGCCCTTTGTTCTTATAGATCGGAATTTTTTTTTTTTTTAAAGTGATGTTATAGGTTATAGTTAGGTGTTGAAATAAATGTTTTAAAACCAAAAATGCACAGAAATTCACGAGTTACAGTTCACATAACTAACTATAACTAGATCTCCGCCGTGCTTGCCTCATGACCTTACATTTCACATCACTTATGATGTGAAATAGTGTTAAATAATGTTAAATATCTTTGATGACACCTGAAACAAAATCATTGATGATATCACTGATGACATCATCCAGACATTGTGACAGCATACTGTAGGGCTTGCAGACTTGAAGTAATTCAACATCAGGGCTGGACTGGGGAACTAACAGCAGCCCTGGCAAAAATGCTGGAACCATCTCATCTCCCTTCTCTCCTACCTATAGTGCTCTCTTTATATCATTAATTCTCTCTCTCTCCATCTCTCCTATCTCTTTCCCCTCTCTGATCATTCACTTCTCTCCAGCCCATTCCCCCCTCTTTCCCATTATCTCTTTAAGCCCCCAGTGCCTGCTACAATTTAGCTGGGTGAGCTGAGGAAAGTGACAGGCAGCAGCATTGGCCCTGGGCTTTTAAAAGTGGGCTGCAGTCCACCAAAGAATTGTCAGATGGAATAAAAGACCAATTCCTCTGTTTAACATGGCACACTTGTGGTCAATTTTCTATCACCATTTATGTGATAAAGGATATAAGCTTTGACTACATCCTGGACACATATCTGTGTCGGCACCCACATTTGGTGTGTTACCCTCTTTTTACTAAAATTCATCCATTTAACAAACAGATTGCCTCTATAGATTTCAGTGCTCTCATCCCCTTTTTTTAAACCTTCAGCACCCTCCAAAAAGAGTTCATACTCCTATCACCATAACAGGATTCCCATCTTAAAGCTTCCTATGACCCATCATGTCAAATAATCATTTGTCACTAAAAATACACTTTCCGTCAGGGTCTTAAGATAACCCTCTGTAATTTGTAATTTGGTTAAATACACTACACAATTTCCTGAGGTGGGCACAATGACTAGAACCTTACAGCCGCGGTTTGAACACACGTGTGAGGTAAAACACCTCTTAGTGGGCCCCTGCTATACTCTATTAAAAAATCAACAATGCCTTAAAGTCATCTGCTTTATCAACAGAGTTTTCGAAATGAACAGCCCACCTGATGAAAATCTTTGTTACACAGAATTTGTTTGACATAAGCACATGTCCATACATCCACTAATGGATAATCAATTGTCAGCAGAAACATTGGCCTCACTCACAGATCTTTTACACAAGGCTTTGGCTTTAAGCCACAACCACTGTTGAAAAATACCTGTGCAACTCACATCAGGTGTGCTTAGCCTTTACCTTGTTTATAATGGAGTACTACTTGTACCCCAAACTGTATTGAATTGCAAATGATGCACCATATAACTTTGAACATGCACAGCCACACTTGCCTCCAGGATGTACGCCATTTCCATGCTAGGCAACACCCACACATGCTCACACAGTAACTTTGCTGTATATGACTATGGTGTTATCAGTGATGTCATTTGAGATGTCATCAATGATGGCATTTAACATAGCACAAGTGATTTGATATGTGAGGTCATAAGCAGAGAGTGCAGGAGTGGAAGTTATAGTTAGATCAGTAAAATAACTATAACTGGTGAATTTGAGTTTTTTTGTTTGTTTTATTAAACATTAGATTTGATCTCATTTTATCAACTAACTATAATGTTACGTTAATCTTTGATTTTGTCAGTGAAATTCTATTGTTTAATGTAAGCTAAGATCTTATTACCTTACCTAACTATAATTTCACTTAAACCTTTATTTTTGTAATTTTTCATTGATTTTCTGGGTTATTTTTTTAAGATAAAGTAAGATTTCATTACCATACCTAACTGTACCATCAATTAAAATTTTGTTTTTTCAGTGAATTTCTATTTAATTATATTCAGGACACTTCACTGTGCATTACTTTTGATTGTCCACTGCATGGGGTTGGCTGAAGGGCCTAGCTTCTGGTAAGGCCCTGCAGCCAACCCATTTGCAGGCATGCAACCCTGCGGGGGCCTCCATCCAGGCCCTGTGCCCAACGCCCACTAAAGGCAGTCAACCTTCTGCTGTGCAAGGCCATTAAACGTTGGCTGTGCACACCATGGGGTTGGGAGTTGGTACTGATCGCTGGCCAGGTCCTGTGCCCAACCACCAACTGGTGGGCAAATCCAAGCTGTGCATGGCCTTATGCCATGCGCAACGTGGGGTTGGCTGCATGGCTTGGCTTCAGGCCGACTCTCTGCCCACTCACCCACGGATTCCCACTCCACTCTCATGTGCCCAGCACCTCCCGGGTGTCCAACCCACATTTTGTTTCTTTTTTTTTTACATTTCTGATAGAGTACTGCAGTATTCTCACAGTACCTGCCACTCAGGCTTCACCCCCTTGGAAGCACGGTGCTCTGCAAATGTTCTCAGGGAACCTCAGTACTATCAGGGTGAAGCATCAGCAGGTTCTCCTGTGGAAGTACTCTGGTACTTAAGAAGAGAGCCGCAGTGAATACCACCGGAGTTCTGTGGTACCCACAGGCTGACTTTAAAAAAATGTTTTGCATCTGGGGTGGGGGCCTCTCTGGATCCGCCTCCTCCCCTCCACAGGTGCCTTGGGGACAGGGTGTCTTTATGTTGGTTGGCCCTTATTCTCTATTTTTAAATATTTTGTAGTGCATAGTGACTGCGTTCCCAAGGCCTATAAAAGTGGTGGCAACATTTTCTTCACAGTTGTTGCCAGACAATCCAATCACTCAGTACCACGGGACTGGGCTGACTGAAGAAAAGCCCCTTCGGCCAATGGGAAGGCCCTATTTTTCTAATCGTTGGTAATGCTGGACTCCTGTGGGACCAATAGTCCAACTATACTTAACTTTTTAACACCTTCATGACCAACCAAGGACATGTTTAAACCCTAGTTCCTCGAAAACAGCTGAATGGATTTGCACCACATCACAAAAGGGACACTTTCCGATTAAATTCCAAACTTTTTGCCAACTTTGGGGTTCAGCTGTTCTTTTCTGTGTCAGACAGCAACGTTTCTTATGGAGATTAACATGTGAAATCATTACTGTGGGCCCCCCTTTTTCTTGTTTCCTGCTTTATGGATTGGTGTGAAAATTTATATGAAGTAGCTTAGGTGGATTATTTTTTTTACTAAAAGTTTCACGAAGATTCATGAAACGGCGCTAAAGATATTAGTGAAACAGAAAATGCTCTTCCTATGGAAACTGTGTCCTAGCAAATGCCACTGTGTAACTAATATATATACATATATATGTGGGAGAGAGAGAGAGAGAAAGAAAGAGAGAGGTGCTACGCAATGTGTAACTCTGTAAATCTGTAATAGGATACACTATTGTCATCAAGCGCTTCTGGTGACATCCTAAACCTTAAGACTTGTGGTACAGTGGTTTGGGCATGTGACTGGAAACTTGAGTTGGCAATAAAGGACCATATTACCTGTTACCATATATGCCATTTATATTATTACATATTAAATTAAAGATAGTTAGCTTGGAAAAGTTGTTTTTTTTCTAACAGGAAAATGTTTATTGAAATAGTAAGCAAAATGCTCTGCTATACAGTCTGGTTGCAATAAAAATATTTAATTTACATAGTTAAGAATGTAGAATTTTAGAAAAATATGTTGTGTATTGTTAAAAAAACACATTTTGTCTGTAGAAGGAAAATATTGTTGAAGTTGTTCTCTGCAAGGTGCAACCAACAATGGACATTCATAGGAATTAGAATGTCTAGGTTTTTCTTTTTTTCAAGAATGGGTGTGTGTAAAACTATGTTCAGTGGTTAGGGTCAGTGGAATTGTGGAAATTTTGCTGCTACACCATTTACCATGTAAGAATGGATTTACTGAAGTTGCCACGCATCTTGCTGCATAATTTGCAGATTTCAGCAAAAGAGATGTTTGAATCTCAAAAGGATCAAAATAGTACTGCAGAGAATGTGCCCCTTACTTGTTCTTTCCTTGGTACATAATTAAAATAACCCTGTACTATAATTTGCCCCTCCATCCCTGCATAATCCTAGTGGACCCAGCAATGACAATGCTCTGCAGATTAGTTTGGGCGCTATCATTATATAGAAAATCATATTCCACAGGGGCCTGTGAAATGTTTTCCATATTTCAAGCTTTTTTATATCACTGTATTTTGTATATTAGGATACATAATTGGTGTAGGAAGTTGGCTCTGTATATACTTTTTCAAAGTAAGAAATAGTGTGCACAGAGTCCAAGGGTTCCCCTTAGATGTACGATAGTGGCAAAAGTAGATAATTCTAATGCTCTCTTTTGTGGTAGTGTGGTCGACCAGTAGGCTTATCAGAGGGTAATGTTAAGCATTTGTTGTACACACACCGGCAATAAAGGAGGAACACACACTCAAAGACTTACTCCAGGCCAATAGGTTTTTATATTGAAAAATATCATTTCTTAGTTTATTTTCAGAACCAAAGGTTCAAGATTTACAAGTAATACTTAAAATGAAAGGTATTTCACTTAGGTACTCTAAGAACTTTGAATAGTCACAATATCATGTACAGTCTTTGTAAAAATGGCAATAAGCTATTTTAAAAGTGGACACTGCAAAAATCAACAGTTCCTGGGGGAGGTAAGTAAAGGTTAAGTTTGCAGGTAAGTAAAACACTTACAAGTCTCAAGGTTGGGTCCAAGGTATCCCACTGTTGGGGGTTCAAGGCAACCCCAAAGTTACCACACCAGCAGCGCAGGGCCGGTCAGGTGCAGAGGTCAAAGAGGTGCCCAAAACACATAGGCTTCAATGGAGAACAGGGGTGCCCCGGTTCCAGTCTGCCAGCAGGTAAGTACCCGCGTCCTCGGGGGGCAGACCAGGGGGGTTTTATAGGGCACTGGGGGACACACAAGCAGGCACAGAAAGTACACCCTCAGCGGCACAGGGGCGGCCGGGTGCAGAGTGCAAACAGGCGTCGGGTTTTAGATAGGAAGTAATGGAGGGACCCGGGGGTCACTTCAGCGATGCAGGCAGGCACAGGGGGGCTCCTCGGGGTAGTCACCACCTGGGCTAGGTAGAGAGTCGCCTGGAGGTTGCTCCTGCACTGGAGTTTGGTTCCTTCAGGTCCTGGGGGCTGCGGGTGCAGTGTTGGTTCCAGGTGTCAAGTCCCTTGTTACAGGAAGTCGCAGTCAGGGGGAGCCTCTGGATTTCCTCTGCAGGCATCACTGTGGGGGCTCAGCGGGGTCGTCCCTGGCTACTCACGGGCTCGCAGTCGCTGGGGAGTCCTCCCTGAAGAGTTGGTTTTCCGCAGGTCGAGCCGGGCGTCGGGTGCAGAGTGGAAAGTCTCACGCTTCCGGCGGGAAACGTGAAGTCTTTTAAAGTTGTTTCTTTGTTGCAAGAAAGTTGCAGGTTGTTGAACAGGGCCGCTGTTCACTGGAGTTTCTTGGTCCTTGGGTGCAGGGCAGTCCTCTGAGGCTTCAGAGGTCGCTGGTCCCTGTTGGATGTGTCGCTGTCGCAGTTTTCTTCAAAGTTGGGAGACAGGCCGGTAGGGCTGGGGCCAAAGCAGTTGTCATCTCCGTCTTCACTGCAGGGCTTCAGGTCAGCAGTCCTTCTTCTTGTTAAGGTTTCAGGAATCTGATTTCCTGGGTTCTGGGGTGCCCCTAAATATTGAATTTAGGGGTGTGTTTAGGTCTGGGAGGGCAGTAGCCAATGGCTACTGTCCTTGAGGGTGGCTTCACCCTCCTTGTGCCTCCTCCCTGAGGGGAGGGGAGCACATCCCTATTCCTATTGGGGGAATCCTCCAAAACCAAGATGGAGGATTTCTAAAGGCAGGGGTCACCTCAGCTCAGGGCACCTTAGGGGCTGTCCTGACTGGTGGGTGACTCCTCCTTGTTTTTCTCATTATCTCCCCTGGACTTGCCGTCAAAAGTGGAGGCTGTGTCCAGGGGGCGGGCATCTCCACTAGCTGGAGTGCCCTGGGGCATTGTAACACGAAGCCTGAGCCTTTGAGGCTCACTGCTAGGTGTTACAGTTCCTACAGTTCCTGCAGGGGGGAGGTGTTAAGCATCTGCACCCAGTGCAGGCTTTGTTTCTGGCCTCAGAGAGCACAAAGGCTCTCACCCCAGAAACTCTCAGCTGCAGGCTGGCCCAGAGCAGTCACTCCTGCACTGAACAATTGGGTAAAATACAGGGGGCATCTCTAAGTTGCCCTCTGTGTGCATGTTTTAATAAATCCAACACTGGCATCAGTGTGGGTTTATTATTCTGAGAAGTTTGATACCAAACTTCCCAGTATTCAGTGTAGCCGTTATGGAGCTGTGGAGTTTGTTTTTGACAAACTCCCATACCATATACTTAATATGGCCACAACTGTACTTACAATGTCTATGAATAGACTTAGATGGTGTAGGGGCATATTGCTCATGCAGCTATGCCCTCACCTGTGGTATAGTGCACCCTGCCTTAGGGCTGTAAGGCGTGCTAGAGAGGTGACTTACCTATGCCGCAGGCAGCATTTTGGGTGCATGGCATCCTGAGGGGGATGCCACGTCGACTTTGCCTTTTTCTCCCCACCAACACACACAATCTGCAATGGCAGTGTGCATGTGTTAGGTGAGGGGGGTCCCTTAGGGTGGCACAACATATGCTGCAGCCCTTAGGGACCTTCCCTGGTCACAGGGCCCTTGGTACCATTGGTACCTTTTACAAGGGACTTATCTGTGTGCCAGGGTTGTGTCAATTGTGGAAACAATGGTACTTTTTAGGTGAAAGAACACTGGTGATGGGGCCTGGTTAGCATGGTCCCAACACACTTCTCAGTCAAGTCAGCATCAGTTTCAGGCAAAAAGTGGGGGGTAACTGCAACAGGAAGCGATTTCCTTACAATTGGTAACTGTGTGATAGGTCCACTACTTCCAGTGAGAATGTCTGGTGAAATTTTGAACTATAAAGGAATCTAATGCTGAATGGTGTGCACATCGCCCCAAAACTTTGAGATGGTAATATAGGACGACACTACACGTACCTCTATGTATTGTTTATATTATTTGTTTAATTTTGGTTAGATAGCTTTATTCTTTTTTCAAACAGCAAACCCTTTATTGAACATAGTGAGTGAAATAGCGGGCTGTACAATTTGGCTGCCTGCATTAAAGATGTAATAACAAATATATTGTTTAAATGTCAAATTTTGGAAAATAATCACCATTTGTTTGGCAAACAAACACATGCTGTAAATAAAGGGAGAGATTCTTGAAGTTGTTTTCTTCAAGGTACTGTTAACAAAGAGTATTCATTAAATTGAAATCTTTAGGTTTGTTTACTTTTCATGACTATATTGTTGAGAAAATAATGGACAATGATCAGGTCTAGTGGAAGTATGTGATCTTGTGGCTGTGGTGTGCACAGAAGGGGTCTCCAACCTTTTCTGTAAATAGAGATACTTATGTTGAACAAAATACATCCCGAGCTACTGATATTATTGGTGTTATGAACTGTGACCACATCAGACAAGATAACATTGGTGACCACCAAGATTGTTAGCAGTGATTCCTCAGAGCATCAAGCAAGGTTGACAGCAGTAATGTACAAATGCTTTTTGTGTGGGGAATGTCTCTTAAGTGGAATATCAATATCTGTAATGCCCCTGCCATCAGAGTAATAATACGAGGAATAGGTCTCCCCAGTGCTGCATGATTTATCACTCAAATATCAGATTGGTTTATTTGAAAAATTCCACAATTTTTCTCTAAATGTCATGTTGTAAGTTCTGAAAATACATTAATATCTGTCTCGAATATATGTTTTTCAATTTTGTTATACATATGTTATTTCAACCAAACAAAAGTTAGAAATATAGGCCCAGATTTATGAAAAATGACTTAGAACTGCACCAGCGCAGTTGTGCGTCAGTGCTGGCTAACAACATTTCCTTGCGCCATCGGTGCGTTGTATTTACGCACCATGGCCCTAAGAAAAAAAATATGGCACTAACCTTTGCGACACTTCGAAAGGAAATATGATTCTAATGCTACAAAAGTGGCTTAGCATGATTAGCAGCATGTTTTTTTACCCTAATCGTGATAGCGCCATATTTTTCAGCATAAGCGTAAAAAAAAGGCAGCGAGAAAGAAACAAAAAACAAGGACCCAAGATGGAGAATGCCAGACAGGAGAGACCCCAGAGAGATCCCAGTCAGCCCAGTACAAGCCAGGATGGACCAGGAAAATCCCAGGAGAAGGAGAAAAGACAGACGGAAGCGGAAGTGTTGCTTCAGTGAGGAGGAGAATTATATCTTGGTCAGAGAGGTGACGGAGCACCGACACCAGCTCTTTGTCACCTCCACATTGCCAATAGGTAGAAAGGAGGCCACGTAGCAGTCATTCGTCAATAAATTCAACAATGTGGCAGAGGTGAGGAGGACTGTCACCGACTATAAGAAGCGCTAGCACGATTGCAAGCACAGAACTAAAGAGAAATTGGCCAGGAACCAAAACGCAGCACTGCAGACTCGAGGTGGAAGTCCAGCACCCCAGGAGGACCTGGATGAGCTGGAGGAGATGGTTGCAGCAGTCATCCCAGAGGAGCTGGTTACCGGAGTCGCAGGACAGGACATCACAGACTTCCAAAACATACCACAAATGCAGGGTAAGTTGCATTGGGGGGCAATCTTGAAATTAACAAATGGCAGAAGGGGGAGGCACATAGGACACACTGAATGCATGCAAAAGGCTCACATCTGGACACAATAATGCTCAGACCACTACCCACCCCAAACATCAGTCCCTGCACTGTTGTAACTGAACAACCTACCCACGTGTAACATTCATTGGGCAACATGTACAACACTTGTTAATTAGTGAGGCCTGCCAAAGGCATATGTGAAAGTGATGCAATCATTCTAAGCAATGGACCTCCTTGTGCTTTGCTGCACTAGTTACATCATATACAGCATCAATGCAGTAAAGCAACACACTAGTGAAAGAAATCATGAGGCTACTGGGGAAATGTCCACCATGGTGATCAGTAATGTAAATACGGTGGTTCCATGGTGTTGTTGGCAGGGGCAAGGGTGCTGTTAGGAAAATGGTGGTCTGGGATCAATGTACCAAATACACAGAAAGTTTGCCCTATGTGTGATGCACAATGCAACACACAAGGAACAACTACAATCTTTGGAAATACAAACTTGTAACAAACCCACTTGTCACTCACACACCACCCTTGAGTTCCTGGAGTACACTGAACCAAATACAGATGTGCAATATTTGTAAGGGCATCAGAAGGTGGGTGGGTCACACATGTGTTGCGAGGGAAGATCCCAAATATACACATGGAATGCCTACTACATGCAGTGTCAGGTGTGAGAGGGAGAAATTAGATTTAGGACTGGACAGGTTATGCAAGGTGCCTTACCTTGGTATGGTACTTATGAGCTACTACTATCCTGGAGTCTACGGTAACAAAAAAATACATTGGTAGCTATGATGTTTGTGTCAGGAGTTTGTGTCAAATGTGTATCCATTTATGAAGATAAACGCAGTGCAACAGCTCAGTTTGCTATGCTGTGTTGCATCATGTCAAATGTGCAGGGATGTGTAGTTGTCACATATAGTCAATGCATCCCTTTATTAACCTTGTTTATGACGGACAATACCAACTTTGCCAAACAAACTGCATGGTGTAGGGGCATCCCTCTTGCCGGTCCTAATGCACATGTGCAGGAAGGCACACATCCTGCAAATTCAACTAAGAGAAATGCTGTCTGCCACTTACAATGATTGATTATGATTTCAAATCACATTTAAAGTAGTCCACAACAGGATTACAACAATGTCAGTCACCAGTACTGCGACTACAATACCACCCCTGATGTGGTGTCCAAACATGATGCATCCACACATCAACAAGCCTCAAAATGTGTAATGTCCTCAAGCCATCTCATGTGTGTTGTCTGAGTGATGGAAGTGGGTGGCCTTTCCACATGTATCCCCCTAGCCACTTTGAGTCATGTGTTCAGCATCTTGCACCACACAAAGTAACGATGGGCCACCATGTGTGTATTTTGCAAACACGAAGGTCCACCTTCCAGCAAAACAACACTCATTTCTGAGATGCAGGCATCCTTGCAGCTCTGCAACAAGGAAACCTGCGATGCATGTATGAGTGTTGTTCTGCAAGAATGGAGAAATTCCTGTTTAGACACATACGCACAAGGTGGCTGAATCAAATAATGGGTGGTGCAGGATGCTGGGCACATGACTCAAAGTGGCTAGGACGATGCATGTTGACAGCTCAGACCCTTCAATCACTCCAACAACACAAATAGGGTGGCAGAGGAGTCAGTGACTCACTCAAATATCTCTAAAAACAAATGCTAAAGATTCTGTACATCTCCATTTATGGTGTGTGCACATATCTCTAACAACGCCCATGGCATGCATATGTAACACAGTCAAATCATTTGAAAGTGGGACATATGCAGAAGACCATGATAAGGCCATCAAGATGGGGGTAACACACTGAGGAATGTGGACTGGCAGATTGTGCCAATGGCGACTCCATTGAAATGATGCTCAAGTGGCACACCAGTAGCAAGTAAATGATGACTCATGTCAAAAGCCACCACAGTTCAATATTGACCTTACATTATGCCATTGTAGAGGATGAAGCCTTACCTCCTGCGGAGCTGTCTCTCCTGGATTTTTCTGATGAACTGGATGACCAACTGCCGGTCATCAATGCTGACACTCTCAAGGAAGTCCTGGGTTCCTTCCAGACACCATCTCCAGTCACAGGGAGTACACACAGCGTTGGGGGGTCTCCACATGAACCACCCAACAACCAACACACTGCACCAACCAGTCCAGCCACAGCCCTGGAGTCTGAGGACCCAGACATTACCTGCAGATGACGGTGGTAGGAGTCCAGTGGGAGCTGGCAAAGCAGGTGTGGGTGGGGATGGAGACCATGGTGGGCAGTTTAGAAGGAGTGCAGAGGTGCCACAGTCCAAATAAGGATATCTCTGCTGCTATTAGAGGCACCCACTCTCCGCTACGTGGACTCCAGCACTCCCTGACCGACATAACTGCTGTCCTGAGGCAGAGGCTGGAACAATTTCCCTCTCAGAGTGGCAGCAGCATGATTGATAACAGACTGGGGGCCATCCAGAATGTCCTGGAGTCCATGCAGCGGAATCTGGCCTCCTTCATTGAAAACATGGTTGCCTACCACTGTGATGTAGCTGCTATGTTGCGAAACCAGTGATGCCTTTCACTTTCCCACAAATGGCAGCTGCCGGTACCTTTGCTACCACATCTCTTTCCCCTGATGCGTGTGTGCCCCCCACAACTTCAACAACAACACCACCCATGGCACAGGAAGCACTACACACATCAGAGGATGAAGATGTGGAAGGAACAACATTCACTAGAAAAACTACCTGGTAGCTAAAGTCTGTGCACATGGACAGTATCTCTTTAGTTCGGTGCTTAAGTTCATGCCAGTGTAGTGACAGCTGCCAACTTGCCCTCTTCACTCTACCACTGTTGACTCATCATGCCTGGACTGCCATAGTCTCAATTCCTACCTATTGTCAAATTGGACAACTCCTCACTGATGCTCACCTCTCCTACACATTTCATGACATGTCCCTCACCCCTGGACTCTGACTGGACATTCAATGGCTTTGGATCTCTCATGGGGTCAGTAAACTGTACATTGTACATCATCTCGTACAACACTTGCACAAGCGAATCAATTACCGTAATCACACCTGAACTGTATTTTGTTGTGATCCATCAACTGTCTCAAATGTATGCATTGTGTGAAGCTAGGACAATGACCACAGAACAAAAGGACATGTGTGACTTTCTGTCTGACCCAAAGCCACACACATAGACCCAAACATGATTAAGGTGACTGGTAGCATTGTGGACTATGATAAAATGTCTAAGTCTTCCAACCATGTGATAAACAGGTACCATGCAAGTTCATATATGGCAATTGTGGTTCAGAACACAAGTGTCTGGAATTATCCTTGATGATTGTACCAGTACAACATTGATGTGACCAACAAAATAGGCATATGTAAGACTGTGAGGGACAGCTGTTGGTGTGCCAATATCCATTCCCCAAATGAGGTGGAGTGCAATGTGCTAAACATTTCAAGAATGAATGTTACAGAACTTAGCACAAACAATAGATGTTGCATGATTACCTGTCTTCGAATTTATATCCATACACAATCCGAGTGCCAGGAACTGCGCTGAAAAGTGTACTGAGTAGCTGATGTCATACTGCTGCCAATCCGACAGGTCCTTGGTCAAAGGGGATACACATAGTCATACCTGTAAATCAATACTGAATGCATACCCAAAGGCATTTGTCTAACATGGCCAGTGCAGACATGATAACACCCAGACAGTCAATCATCTTGGACACCATATTGTAGAAAACTAACAAGATTTATTATCACTAAGAAACACTACGTATAAAAAACCTAAACTACACACTAACATACACTAACCTAACCTATACTAACTTCTCTTAACTTATCCCTACAGCTATCTGTAATAATCTGAACGTATCTTATACATGTAACGCCACCCAATAAACATTGCCCCCCCACCCACCTTAAGAAACAATAGACAAGTAGGACACATAAACTAAAGCTAAACATAGACTAACTAAACCTATTGCCTAAACAAATATATATTTTTTGTATTTTTTAATTAAAAAAATGTTTTTTTAAACGTATTCCAATATACATTCCCCCAACACCCCACCAAAAAAATCCTAAATCCCACCCCCTAACTATACTAACTATTACCTACAACTAACCTACTCTTTGCTACCTAACCTATGCCTACCCACCTGAAACCCACTATTATTTTCAGTGGACACTGGGGGGGAGGGCAGGTACTGGGAAGGTGCCACTGTCCACACTTAGAGCTTCTTCAGATTCTTCTTGATGTATTTCAAAATTTTATAGCTTCTTGCATTATCCTTCTCCAGTTTGTCCAACCTTGCTTTCACCTCCGCCATGGCCTTGCACATATCTGCCTCAAAGGTTGAACCAGTGGCAGCTGGTTGTGGCTGTTGCTGGGATGCCAGTGTTGTAGGGGCCGTTGACGTGCTAAGGCTCCCCTGACCCTGTGCTTTGAGGTCACACTCTTCTTGAATATTGTTGCAGGCTGTTTGCTGGTACTCCATGTGGAAACACCTGCCACGACCCGATTTCTTCTCCCTCATGTACCTTTTGCCCATCCTGCGGTGCCCTCTCTGGACCTCGTAGATGTGCCTGAGCAGCTCTGTCCTCTTTTCAAAGTCACACTTTTGTGCTGAAGTCATTGTGGCCACTAAAACATGAGGAGAACATGCTATCAAAAACTGCTTTGGGTAGAGGAAGAGCAAGCATGCAGTGGAAACAGCTTCTTCAGACGACACATGTTGTCCACCAGACATCCTAAAACAATGTCAAAACCCAAGTCTATACCAATCTGTATCCCAAGTATCTACGATATTGTTCATGTTGCAGGGATAATGGCTATCCAATGTTGCACACTATCTGTGAGCAAGATTGATACATCCCATAAGTACCAGGTAAACACTCACCATGCACATCTCCTACACACATGAATTGACCATGCTCGCTCACAATCACCATGATGGTTAGATCATATAGGTTCTTCTGCACACATCTTTTTTGCTACAATCCATAGACACGTCACACATCCATCTGGAGAACAGCTGAAATCTCTAGGTGTACCCAACTGACTGTTGGCCTTCTCAAAAAGCTCCTTGTACGGCCAGTGCTTCACGTATTTTCTGAAGATTAGTGAAGCACTGGTGGTGCAAGTATCTCTTTGATAAGCCCGTTGGAGATCTCAACACATGTACATAAATTGTATCATGTCCAGAGTAAATGTGTAACACACGTTGCACACAGGACAGTGCAGTAATATGTGCTGTGACTAATATGGACAACTGTTACACATTCCACTTGTTTAGCTGAGTGACCTAGTGAACTTAATTTTAGGAATGACCAACTGACAGCCATGTCAGTCAGACAGACAGAGTTAGCCCACACAAACATTTACAGATATGGGATTCACCCACACATACATGTCTCACATACACACGTTACAATTTTCCTGAGGACAGGATACTGTTAATTGACAGAAGCTTAGTATTTTGTAGTATATCTATGTGAAAATGGAGCAAGCACTCAGATTCTTGACCATTTTCAACCCCCTACTACCACCACATAACTCCACCATTTGTGTGCTGTATTTGATATATGGCACACCATGGTGCATGTTAGGATACTGACTTTGTAAACTATGACATCTTGTTGACACTTAGCATGCTTTGCACCATACAGGATGGTGCCAAATCTGCTTAGTGAAAATAGGCATATTGAAAACAATGGGATTGCCATTTAACTAACCTGCCTTAGGCACGCATTCAGGTTCACTCAAAAAATGGTTGCAGTGGAAACTAGTAGATTTAAATGCTTATTTATTGTGTGCCTCCTACCGCAGGAATTCACACCTTGCATTCATCATGCCTGGCGCAGGCATCATATGGCACCAGCGTTTAAAACAGACACAATGCTTGCATTGCGCAACTTTTGAAATATGGTTTAGCAATATTTGCCTTCCTCAGCCACATTACCTTAAAAAAGCATGACACTGATGTTGCAGTAGGAGCCAGTAAGTCCTTCTTACATTTGTGTCCTTGTTGTGTCACTCTGCACATACACGACTCAAGGAACACACACACCTAGGACTACCAGTACTCCAGCGTCATGTTTGTCATCACTTAAACATTACTTTACAAATTTCCACAGTTGTGAAACCCATGATGGACATGTACATTTGTGCCTGGGAAACGTGAAACCTTGCACCATTGCACATGTGTGTTCCATTCTCAGCACTTCAATGTATATGCGATACACAAGGTACAAAGGGAGGAATGTGCAAATTGTCTGCAACTGATGCATTGTTGACCTCTCATGAATGCAGGTTGGCTGAGACATAAAACATGCTGTCCTCACCTTGGTCATTACATGCTGCAGTAATCCTTATGTCCTACTGTCATGCACATGCAAATAAGGATGTTGCTATGTAGAAGTGGTACTTAGCAACAGGTCCGTGGACCTGAATCACCATGTGATTCAGGAGATCCCTTTCGGTGGCAATGAGGTCTGCCCACTGGTGCTTCAACTGGTGGTCTATGCGGTCCACTGAGAAGATGTGTCACAACTGGTAGAGAACCTTGCCCCAGCGCAGCTTCTATGCATCAGTTGGGTAGCCCATGATCACACGGCCACCCATTGCCACCATGTTGGGGAGGTACTGGCACACCTACCATATGAACCTTTCATGTTCATCCCCAGTCATCCTCTGTGCCCTTCCCTTCCCTAGCATCTTGCAGCTTCCCTCCACTGCAAAGTAATTACCCCCAAAATAAGAAACTATTCCCCAACTAACACCACAAACATAACTATGCCAACAGGAGCCCACCAGTACTGACACAGTAACAGGACAACAATATACAATAAAATTACAAAATTCACAAGCTGGACAAGACACAGATAGACACAACACAAAACAATCTCAGTTCAACACTCCTCACACCAGCACAACCACCTCACAACCTCTCTCAAGCACAGACTACACGACTGTAAAGTAAAAGTGAAAGTAAATTCCCTTTTCCATGTGTGCAGCAAGTAAGACCTATTACATCACTTTCTGGGCGTATGCGTTTTCTGATATGTGTTTTATTTTTTGACGCATGGCGGCCATGTGTGTTTTTTTCTATAAAGGCTGACAAGGCCTGTCGACCTAGATTAGACACGCAGATGCGAGGCATCATTTTTGGTCAATGCGATGTTTGAAGGACTAAGGTATGTGTCTTTTTTTGATACATGTCGGCTATGGGTGGATTTTTCCATGAAGGCTGACAAGGCATGGCAACATAAATTAGACGCGCAAGTGTGAGGTGTCATTTTATTGATTTGCGATGAATGGAGAAGTACCGTATGCTTCATTTTTTGGACGCATAATGGGCATGTGTGGATTTTTGAGGGAAGGCTGACAGGGCACCCAGATTCACATTCCTCGTTACAGGGGCCATGCATTTTTGTTGTTTGTATGGTAGGGCACCATGTGTATGCTTGTGTATTTCACTGTGTACCAGTAACATAGGAATCTGTTACCATATATTTGTAGGCGTGTGTGATGCATGGGAGTACTGATACTGTTTGCAAATGTGCATGTGTATGAAGATTATTTTCCACATACAGGTTTCCACATGTGTACTGTAAGTATACATATGTGATGGAACTCATAATGTGGCTCTACCACTTTGTGACGTCAAAATTCCCACTGTACATTTCACATCACAGCATAAGATAGGATGGGCCATGTGCAAAATATGTTAATGCATATGATACCCTTGACAAATCTTTAGCAAAGGATGCTGTTGACTAAGGCTGGGTTAGGTTCCGATAACCCATGACAATGTGAGTGCAAGTATGTCCACACTCAGGTGTGTTCTAAGGGCCAGAGTTTCTGATGCAAATCAATATGTGTAACGTATAGTTTCCTATACATGCAAATTGTTGGACATGGTGTGCTGACATGTGTCATGGTTGGCATGTATGTGACATGTTTGTGTGTCAAAAGAAATATTTCATATATGATAAGTGATGCCTACTACTGTGGGGTGTTTAGGGATTTGAGACATACCAATTCTCTATTCCAGCATGGATATATGTAGACCATTGTCTCCAGGCTGTGTACTCATATCTGTGTTAACTATGTTTCCCTATGTGGGAACATTTGTACTGTTCATATACGTTTGTGAGGAAATAGGAGACACATACACATTTTCACATGTGAATTGTTCCCTTTTGTCCATAAGCAAATAGACGGCACCAAGCCTGGTCCACCTAGATGGAACATTAGTGCTAAGATTTAGGAAGTATTAGCACATACACTTGGAATGTACAATGACTCAAACTGTATTTTTATTGCCAGATTTACATAAGTGCATACAATCTGTATTGCAGGGTTGCTCTCAGGCAGTGATGGCACTCTAGTCAATGCTCCAGTGGCACTTTGTATGCCCACACAGGGACATTGTTGCATGTATTGACACAGGTTGCCTGTGGTCACCTCAGGTTAGTTCACTGTGCACAGACAGCAGGCCCCTTACTGTGTCAAGTGTCAATGTAGCCTCCCTGGAGGTTGGGGGTGGTCGTTGGGTGGGGATCTGCTATCCTCATGATCGATCATCAGCACAGCGATGCACAGTCACCTGCTGACATACACCTGCACATTTGTGATCCTATGGCCAAGTATGTTTTGTCCCTTTTGGGGTTGTTGATGTCAGGCTTGCTTGCCCAATTATGTACTGGGGACTGGCAGCTTGTTTGTGTTGCACATGTCTCATCATTTGCTATCGTTTGACATGACTTAGCATACATAGGTGAGATTATTCCTATGATTCTTGGTTAGGTCATTGATAGACTGTTGAACTGGATCATGTCTTTAGACCCAGGGTACATCTACTGTCATTTGTCACTAGCTTCTTTCACACTTGTTTGTGCTTGCCAAGCACATAGTTGCAGTCATTGCCAATGTGACTGGAATATGTACTGACCTACAGATTCTTTGTGAATATGTGTCTGGTGTTACATGGAAACCTTGTTGTGTGTACAGTGAGCATTAGTCTATGTGTGCTCCTTCACACACATTGATGGCATATTTTGTCATGTATGGTTTTAGTTAAACATTGCTGGCATATTTTCAGCTGATTACCCTTACTACCCATCGTCGTCATCAACATTGTCCCTTCATTCATGCACAGCATAGTAAGTCAGACTTGTGTACTTTGTAGATGGACAGAGCTTCTTCTACAGGCTAAGCAATATTATCCCTCCCATTTCCAGGCTTTGCTAGATCAGATGACTACCCCCACACATTACAGCACACCAGCCACAGCACTTGTGTAGTGTCTGAGTGACCTCCACATACTGGATCTCAAAATGACATAATAGAGTCTCTCAGCTGTCCTTCCACATTATTTTTCAACATGGGCACACACACATCTGCCTTATACAACTTATGCCACATTCACCATGAGTGTATATTGTAAGTGTGATTGAGTAGAGGAGATGCAACATTCAACCTATCTGTCTCCTTCATACACCATACACCTGTACAGCTTTCTTCAAGTGCATTTCCAGGATTGCTGAAGGCATATGTCAAGCCAACACACTTGTGTGATATGTGTGTGACAATGTCAATTGTAATTGCTACAGACTATGCCTACATTCCACTCACATATTCGTGTGGTAGTGAATTCTTCCAATTTGTTTTTAGTTCCTGACTATGAGGCAGATTTCAGAAAAGTGCAGTGCAGCGCCACTATTCTTGCACCCCTTAGCGCCTCCCTACCTCCACTGTATGTGCTTCATATTTAAAATAAGGCACACTGTGGGGCAGGGTAGGGGGCAATAGTGTCTAATTATTTGACTCTATTGATGTTATGTTATGTTATGTTATGTTATGTTCAGGTTTAGCGGCCAAAATTTTGGGCTAGCCTTAAACAGTACATAGGGGCCAAATTGAAACCAATGGTGTGCCCCGTTTTAATGCCTGATCTGAGCAGGCATTAAAAGTAACCACAAAAAATTATGGCGTGGAATCTCTTTGATTCCACTGCACCATTTTTGCAGCCTCACTAACAGGGGTACACCCCCTTGCATACATTATGCCTAGCGCAGGCATAATATGGCGCAAGGGTTTACAAAGTGGCACAATGCATGCATAGCGCCACTTTCTAAATCTGGTGCATCGATTTTGGCCTCGTTTGGCCACATTAACCTTAAAAAAAATTATGCTAATGTTGCACAAGGTGGCGCTAGGCTCTCTTGAATCTGGGCCTTTGTTCCAAGGTTATTTACAATTGTTGTGGTGTATTCATGCTCTCAGAGATATGGGAAAGTTAAAAATTGTATGTAATGGTGATAATGAGTATGCCATGAAAAAGCAGAGGTAATGTGATTGTATTGCAATATTTAAATGGTGAATCTTGGAGGACAATATCTATGAGAAAAAGTTGCGCACAATTTGCTCTCTTCTGCGGGCTCCAGCAGCAGTTTGTTTCCCCTCCTCCTGCTGTGCATTGTTGTCGTCATCCTCCTCATTGGGGGAATCTACCTGTTCGTCCCTAGGGACATTGGTGTGTACACAAATGTCATGCAAAATAGCACACACAAGTATCATTTTGCAGACAGGGGGTGGTGCATATAACAGGCTTCATCCTGTAAGAGCTAGGCACCTGAACCTAGATTTTAGGAGGCCAAATGTGCTCTCTACCACATTCCTGGTCCTTCTGTGCTCTTCATTGTAAGCCTGCTCAGCAACAGTAGTTGGATTTCCGAAAGGGGTCATGACCCATGGCTGGATGTCGTAACCTTGGTCCGCTGCAAAGGAATGTGAAAAAATGTGTTAAACATGCATATTTGTTATTTGCTATGTGCCATGGCACATATTGTGTGTTTTACTGTTTGGATGGATGGTTGAATTGGTGTGTTGTGGTGCACTTTCCTATCATTGGTTGTGCCTCAGCGACCTGGTGATTGCTAATTATTTCTGGTCTGACAGTTCACCCATGCCAAATATGTTGTCTATATTTGACCCTGAGTCCCAAATTTAGGAGGACCTAGTGCCTCCATGTGCCTCATTAGCTCAATTTTTATTGACGCTAATGTGGCCCCACAAGGCCAAAATCATGGTGCCATGTTTATAAAGTGGCACCTACGCATGCAGTGCAACACGTTGTAACCCCCATGCACCTCATTATGCCTGTGCAAGGCATCATGTATGCAATGGTGCAGAGGAATCTAAGAGGTTCCAAAGAGTAATTTTTAGAAGGTACTTCTAACGCCTGCAAAGAGTAGGCGTTAAGAGGGTGCACACCATTGCTTTCAATGGGCCCTATACTCAACACAAGCAAAGATAGTCTATGTCAATAAACACAGTAGTCAATGTATGGAAACTTTGATCAACATTTTTGCCTTGGACCTTCTTGAACTAACCAGTACTAATAAATTACCATCACAGATTGATATGTTCACTATGTTACAAGTTATTCTGACATTTGCTGTTACAAAATGTAAAGGTTAACTTACACTCAGGTGAAGTTGTCAATAACATCTTGAGGTATGTCAATTCCTTCCTCTTCACTATGGTCATCTTCATTAGGCATTTCAACATCCTCACTCCGTGGCTCTTCATGGTCTTGATTCTCTGTGATGACTGGGATGTTCTGTCGCAGGGCTATGTCATTCAGCATGCAGCAGGCAACTGTGATTTTGCACACCTTATCCGGTGAGTAGAGAAGAGCTCTATCAGTCTTGTACAGACATCTAAATCTTGCCTTCAGGAGATTAAAAGCCTACTCCACTGGCCTCACTGAAGCGGACTTCTACTGCTGTTGTTGAATTCCTCAGCGGTGCTAACCACCTTGGTTGGTTAGGATAAGGTTAGTCACCTATAGGAAAGTAAAAAATTTATTGAGCAAAAATATCTCATCCTATTGTTCATTCCCAAACTATGATTAAAGCAAATGATCCTCATGTCATATTGTACTTACAAACAAGCATGGCCCTCTCAGGTCCAAGTTGTGACATTTGCAGGAGTATGGTTCTGTTCCCTAGTACAAAGGAATCATGTGATTGAATGGAAGTTCTTCCGATTGCAGTAAACCTGTTCCCTGCCCTGTGGTGGCACCAAGCAATATGTGTGCCATCAATTTCTCCAATCACATGTGGTATGCTACCAAAAGCATAAAAATCCCCCTATCACATTGGTAAAATCTGGATGTCGTGGAAAATGAATGAAGCTGTTGATGTGTCTCATCACTGAAGAAAGAACTTCTTGTAGCACACCACTGAAAGTTGGTTGTGACATGCCTCCAGATACTGCCACAGTGAACTGGAAAGATCCAGGGCCAGATTTACAAGGCCCTATCGCCACCAGAGCGCCACTTTTATTGACGCTTCAGTGGCTTTATGCACTGTGCCATAATTTACAAGGTGGCGTTAAGCTACTTTTTGTGGCTTAACTCCACCTTGTAAATATAGCCCCTTCACATTCAGGGCCGTATTTATACTCTGGTTGCGCCGAATTTGCGTCGTTTTTTTCGACGCAAATTCGACGCTAAACTAACGCCAACTAACGCCATATTTATACTATGGCGTTAGACGCTTCGGGCGCCAAAGTGCCCGGAGTGGGCGTCATTTTTTAGCGTGAACCCCTTCCTTGCGTTAATGATATGCAAGGGAGGCGTTCCCGTCTTAAAAAATGACTCCCAGGCCTTTACGTGGTATTTATACTCCCGGGCAAAAATGACGCCCGGGAGTGGGCGTGGCCAAAAACGGCGCTTTTGCGCCGCTTTTTAACGCCTGGGTCAGGCATGGCGTTAAGGGACAAGTGGGCTCAAAATGAGCCCAGAGGTGCCCTCCCCTGCCCCCAGGGACCCCCCCTGCCACCCTTGCCCACCCCAGGAGGACACCCAAGGACGGAGGGACCCACCCCAGGGACATTCAGGTAAGTTCAGGTAAGTATTTGTTTTTTTTTTTTTTATAATTTTTTTTGGCATAGGGGGGCCTGATTTGTGCCCCCCTACATGCCACTATGCCCAATGACCATGCCCAGGGGACAGAAGTCCCCTGGGCATGGCCATTGGGCAAGGGGGCATGACTCCTATCTTTACAATGATAGGAGTCATGTTGATGGGGGATGGGCGTTGGAAAAAAATGGCGCAAGTCGGGTTACGACGATTTTTTAGCGTCAACCTGACTTGCGCCATTTTAAGATGCCCTAACGTCATTTTTTCCCAACGCCGGAGCTGCCTGGTCTACGTGTTTTTTTTCCACGCAAACCAGGCAGCGCCGGTCTGCTTGCGCCGGCTAACGCCATTCCATAAATACGGCGCCCGCATGGCGCTTCAGAATGGCGTTAGACGGCGCAAAATTATTTGACGCTAAACTGCGTTAGCGCAGTTTAGCGTCAAAAAGTATAAATATGGGCCGCAGTACTTTGAGTGGAAGGGGCGTGCAATGGGTGTTGCTGAGGGTGTGCCTCAGCAACACCCATTGCATTTTGACTCTGCCCCAGATTTATTAATTTTCGTAAACCTGAGGCAGTGCCAAAATCTAACACCACCCCAGGGTGCAGCACACATAGAAAGAGCGAAAGGCCATTCTTTCCTGAACAAAAACAATCTCCCGCACAGCGCAGCCATCCTTGCACCATGGCGCAATGGTTGCTGCGTTGGTGGTCGGAAGCAAATTTAGCGCCAGTCAGGGGGCAACACAGGGTTGCTGTATTCTATTGAATATGGCCCATCCATGCATTTTGAAAATTACGGAGCGCAGGGCTGCCAAATTGGGTGCTCTGTCATTTTCTCATAAATCTGGGCCCCAGTGACCACAAAATGAAGTACTGCCATGAATTTCACTATTGGTGTCATTACTGTTGCATTCCTATTGTGAGGCAGAAGATCAGGCCCAAGCTGGTAACATAAATTCTGAATATTTTGCCTATTCAATCTGGTCTGGAAAAGTTCTGAAGACATGAGGCTGTCTTCTTCTACCTCTCCCTGGGTTAATAGGTCTGCATTTATTTACAAAGTATCATTTAAAATAGTCCTACAATACTTTGATAATCAACACACACCTCATACCTTTGTAACAATACATATCTTTTTGTGACATATATGTACATATATGTACACCACATTTTTGTGTTATGTTACAAATTCGAATACCAATTTTTGATGTCTGATATTTTTTTCCATTAATGTGTAAATAAGACATTTCAAATTCATTATTTACACCTTCATTTTTGTGTTTTAAAAAAAAAATCCATTAAGGAAAGTATAAAATACACTTCATCACTATTGATGTTAAACATAGTAATGGTTTACATTTTAATCTGTAAAACTTTCAAAATAACAGTGTTGTACGTATTTTACATTTATGAACACACTAGCCACCATTTTGAGTGTTGGTGATGCACATTACATTTAAAAATACACTGCTTCACATCTTAATATGACGGGTGCCTGAACTTGATGGCAGGACATTAACTATCTGACAGTCATATGCAGAAGTTGACTGTGTAGTAGGCATAACATAATGTGAGTAACGGCTCTGCACAAAAGCCTATGGTGTCTGTCTCCATTGTGGATTGCATACGCCGTGCACTTGTATGAAGCATCTAAAAAAGCTCACTTGCCTCTTCACACTGCAGCCAACAACACCTCCTCCACTTTTGCCGATGTTACTGACCACTGGGAGTCAGGATGCCTGGCAAAGCAGGTGACAGGCCCCCTAACTTCTCCTATGAGGAGTTGGAGCTTCTCACCATGGAGGTCCTATCTCTGTACAGCCAGTTGTATGGGAATCCAGACGAACAGGTACATGATTGTTTGGGAAATGTTTTCCAAGTAACTTGTTTCTTCTTCATATACAGGCTTTTTTTAACCCTTTTTGTTCATGAGTGAAGTGTTGTGATTGGAGTACAGTGAACTGAATGATGTAGTAAGGGACATAGGCCTGACCGCGGCTGTCGGCGGTCGCCGCCTGCCAAGCGGTTCCCGCCGAAAGACCGCACTGCGGTCAAAAGACCGCAGCGGCCATTCCGGCTTCCCCGCTGGGCCGGCGGGCGACCGCCAGAAGACCGCCGGCCGGCCCAGCGGGACAGCCCCTTCAACAATGAAGCCGGCTCGGAATGGAGCCGGCGGAGTTGAAGGGGTGCGACGGGTGCAGTGGCACCCGTCGCGATTTTCACTGTCTGCTAAGCAGACAGTGAAAATCTTTGTGGGGCCCTGTTAGGGGGCCCATGCACTGCCCATGCCAGTGACATGGGCAGTGCAGGGGCCCCCAGGGGCCCCACGGCACCCGTTCCCGCCATCCTGGTTCTGGCGGTGGACACCGCCAGAAACAGGCTGGCGGGAAGGGGGTCGGAATCCCCATGGCGGTGCTGCAAGCAGCGCCGCCATGGCGGGTTCCCTGGGCCAGCAGGAAACCGGCGGGAAACCGCCGGCTCCCCTTTTCCGACCGCGGCTTTACCGCCGCGGTCAGAATCGCCCAGGAAGCACCGCCAGCCTGTTGGCGGTGCTTCCGCCGCACTCCGCCATGGTGGTCATGGACCGCCAAGGTCAGAATGACCCCCATAATGATGTTTGACAATGTTTTAAATGTCTGTAAATTGAAATGAAAAGTTACCTGAATGAATACGCTGACTTTTCAGTTCATTTTACTCACAAATCCAGATTTCAGTTGACAAACTGCATGCCCCTTATTTCCAGTGGGCAGTATATACTGTACAAGTAGTATAAGTGAAAATTACAACCAAATATCGAAATGAGAGAAATGTATAGTGCAAGATGAAACTTTGAAGTTATGGACTTTTCTAATTTTTTTGTTTCGATTTAACCTACATCCTATTTTCTGAAAGATGAGTGTCTGTATATGTTAGCAATGTAATGGTGCCACATATGGGAAAACGTATACCATGTGCTGTAATTGTAAATGACACAGAATCTCAATCACCCATACAAGTATGTCCCATTATTACACACACTTGCTCATACATCACCAAGAAAACATTATCTCATTGACACACATGGTAGCCCTTCCATGCTGCCCTTAGTCATTCAAACAATAGTATCTGCCTCTAATAATCTTTTACATTAAGCCTATGTAGCTAATATTGTACAAGATGCTTAGCCATTAGTAGGTCACAATGATTTGTAATGCTTAGTAGTGGCCCTCACTACAGAAAGGTTTCAGACCCCTGGCCTGAATGAGATTTGTGGCCTGGATTAGTAACATGAGGACCATGAAAATGATGAGGGAATTTTTTTAATTAAATAATCTGTTCTGACTTTTTAGAAATGCTTGTGAGAGATGTTACAAAATTGTGTCACAGCAATACAGATAAACAAAACCTTACAAAACCTTTTTTTTTCTTTCTTTTTTCTCATCCATACACGTCAATACCAATCAGAAGATGGCAATATGGAAGGCAATCATCAAGAAGGTGCGGACCCCGCAGTGTTCTTTGCTGAAAGAGGTGGGAGGACCTACAATGCTGGACCAGAAAGCCAGCCGAAGTCCAGCTCGTCCAGTCCTCCCAACGTGTGACATGCATGCAACGCACTCTGACCCCCATAATGGCCTGCATACTTGCGGTGGCCCATCCGGACCTTGATGGGAAATTGATAGCCCAACAGCAGCATCAAAGGGCTAAGTTCTAGTGTGAGTTCAACATGTTAACTAAGTTTTGTTGAAGCAACTAATTTTGCCATCAGCATTAATGTTGACATATGTCCAATGCAGAAGAAGAGTTCTTGAAGGTGTAAGTTTTGCCTATGGTGTATGCCATATGTTTTGTAGATTAAATTTTGGGAAAAGACAGCACCTGATTTGTGTTCACTACCAAAGGACTGGTTTGAGATGACACATGGCTGCCCAAACAGCAAATATGCATCCAGTAGTTTGATGTTATAGGGGACAGTAGTACCAAACAGGCCACTAATCGTTATTGTGTACAGTGGATGTTCCAAACGTCACCTTGGTAAGTTGGTTTTATACACAAACAAGAGTGAGCATGTGAGCCAAAATTACTACTAACATCAGGTTAAATTGCTACATTTTTGCTTAAAAACCTATCCCAGGTGTGTTTTATTATTAATATTTTTTTTTTAAAATCTTCATTGAAAATTAAAAGGCATTACAGAGTACATTATAGAGTATCATCTATACACTGCATAACAGGTGTAGCTTTATGGTTAACATGCAAAGGCTTGTTGCCATCCGAGACGACAAAAAGATGCGTGAAGTGAGGTAAAATAAAATAAGCTAAATGGGGATAGAGGAGAGCGGTGGAAATATGTGATAGAGATGGGGAGAGATAGGAGAAAAGAGGGGAGGGAGGGAAAGATGGTGATAGAGAGAGAGGAAACTGGAGGGGGAGGAAGGGCGGGCTGGGTTGATGGGCCAGGATGGACTAGAGGAGATGTTGCAGTTTTCTTGATATTGTGTAAAGTGTAGAGCGTGAGATGTAAGAAGTAAAGTGTGGAGTATCCAGGGCGTGGCAAGGAAGGTTGAACGATAATTCGAGGCCGTTTATTTGTGTATCTGGGGGGGGGACTCCGGAAGGGTAGGCACGTGAGAGTATATATTGTGGGGTATTGAGGGTATGCAACTCCAGATTATAATTGCTTATACACACTGTCGCCGGTCAGTAGTACTGTCTGACAGGAGAGTGGTGCCCCTGCTTGTTCTGTTGTTGTCTTTCCTGATGATTAAGGGTGAACCGTTAGGAGTGAATATGGTATAGATCGATTTTATATAGAGCACAATATGATTGGGTTATCTACTATTGGCATCACCCGTGCCCAGGGACTCGCCCCTGGTTAACTACGGGAAGGAGGAATCGGGAAGATACTGAATGGGTCTCCATGAAAGCTTGTCCTCTTTAGAACAAGTCCAGTAGTCCTACACTGGTCAGGCTGACAAACACTGCATGGAAGAGAGGGGGAGGAAACATCGGCTTGAGGAGGGTTAAGGTGAACGAGTCTGTAGGAAAACAGTATAGAACCGAGGAATTCTGCTAGGGGTAAGTGGTCTAGGAGTCAGAGAGGGAGAAGGTGTGCGTTAATACAGAAGCTAAGTATATAAGCGGAGGTTGGAGAGAAAGAAGGGGGGGACCAAGGCTTCGACTGTCGGCTGCCCACCAGCTGATATGGGGAGAGGGGGGAGGAATGGGGAGTGGGAGGATAAGTATTAAGAGGGAAACGGCCGTTGACGGTTACAGTCCTATTAGGAAAGGTCTCCAGACTTTAGTAAACAGGGCCGCCTGGTCCTGTAGATTATAGATTACCCGTTCATGCACAGCAGTTTGGATCTCCAGTGCCGAAGGATGCAGATTTTAGCCGTGGCGAGTGCCGTGTGTAGTAATCGCTGTTGTGGTCATGGCAGGGGGGGTATGGACGTGTGTCGTGGAGAAGGATGAGTGACGGTGGAATCGGATGTGGTATCAATAGGGAGTCCGCCATAGTATGATGTACAGCATCCCATAAGGGTTGTATCGATGGGCAGTGGCACAAGATATGTAATAAGTCGCAGTGAGGTTCTACACAGCGCCATCAGTTTGCGTGTTGTATAAGGCCCGCCCCATAGAGTTTCACAGGGGTCCAATACCAATCTTGAAGGACTTTAAAAAGGCAAAACTTCAGTCGGGCTTCTCGAGTGCCTCTATCAAGGGCTTCCAAGATATCTGACCAGTCCTCCTCGGTATAGGTGTTCCCTAACCGGCATTGCCATTTATGGCGCAATCTCTCAAGGAGAGGTTGCGGATAAAGATGATTCGCTAGCACTTCATATAGGCTGGCCATTACACCTCTATGACGTCCCTATGTCTGTAGATAGGCGACGATTGGCGAGGCCTTGATCGCCCACGAGAGGGTTCCTAATACTTTATGCAGACAGTTTTTAAGTTGGAGGTAGCGCCATTCTTGACTACGATGAATATCAAACTCCTCTCTTAGGTTATCGAATGACCAGAGCTGGTCCCCGTCTATGATTTGGGCTATACAGCCGATGCCGGCATCACTCCATTGAGGCCATGTCACAGTAGTTCCCCCTATTTTGATGCTGTTGTTACCCTCTATGGGGGCTTGGGTATGTAAGAAGGGATGCACTCCTAGTAGGCGGTGAGCTCTTTGCCATGCTGCACTTGTCGCCGCAAGGACTGGATTGAGCTGCTGGGAACCTACACTGTATAGTCCTCCTAACCCTTCGTGGTGGCCCTGTAAAGGTTTCTCTGTGGCCACCCACTGCAAAGGATCTGGTGTTCTGGGAAGCATGTAGGCCAGTTGTGACAGCTGTAGGGCTAGGGAATAGTGTTCCACTGAGGGGAGTCCCAACCCTCCGCAGGATCGACGCGCCAGTATTTTTGCCGGTGTCAACTGCGGGTGCGTAGAACCCCAAGAAAAGGCTCTTATCGAGGCATCTATCATTCAGAGCATGGGGAGGGGCACTGGTAGGGGAAGCATGCCCAGTATGTATGTGAAGCGCAGGAGGGTGACCATTCTGACCGCCTGCACCCTACCCCACATGGAAAGACCCAGCAGCGACCATTTCGCGAAGTCCTATTTCATTCGGGATACAAGGGGGTCCAAGTTGTCCCTAATCATGTGCTCCGGACCCCGGTTGACAAGTGTTCCCAGATATTTGAGGCGAGTTGGAGGTCCATCTAAATGGAAGACCATGAATTGCTGCCCTCGTCGTTAACCGTGAGAGGGGCAGCGCTTTGCACTTCTCCCAGTTCACCCGATTTCCGGACAGGGGCGCAAAGCCATTAATGACTGACAGGAACAATGGTAGGGAGCGCTCCAGATCGGACAGGGTTAACAAATTGTCGTCAGCATAAAGATAGATTTTGGAGATCCCTCCTATGAGGGGGATACCTGATATCTGCTGGGAGTTTCGGATGGTGGCTGTTAGGGGTTCCATTGCCAGTAGGAACAAGAGTGGTGACAAGGGGCAACCCTGTCTCGTTCCCCTACAGATGGGGAACGGATCCCATAGGAAGCCCCCGCAATTAACTTCCACCGTGGGATGGTCGTATAGTAAACAAACTTTGGAAATGAATTGTTCTCCGAGGCCAAAGTGTGTCATAGTAGCGAACAGGTAGGGTCATTCGATGCGGTTGAACGCCTTCTCTGCGTCAAGGGACAGGGCCAAAGCTTCCTCTGGCATGTTTAAGGATTCGTACAGAGTATGACAAAGAGTACGCATTTGGTTTCTGGAGGTGCGGTCCGGTACGAACCCTACCTGGGTATTGTGGATCAAGGACGGAATGACTTTGCATAAGTGTGCCGCCAAGACACTCGCCAAGAGCTTGATGTCTCCGTTCAGGAGAGATATAGGTCGATAGCTGCCACAGAGTAAGAGGTCTCTGCCCGGTTTGGGTAAAACAACTAGTGTAGGCTTGTTGGATAGTGCTCCCAGGGAACCCTCTTGGCACGCCTCTGCGAGTGCCTCGTGTACAGCGGTGACTGCTTCTTCTGCCCATCTGTAAAATTCTGCAGGGAAGCCATCCTCACCCGGAGATTTGTGGTAGGGGAGATTTGAGATGGCTTGAGCTATTTCTGCCCTGCTTATTTCACCTTTCAGGAGGGCCTGGCCCTCTTCCGAAAGGCGGGGTAAATTGTCCGCAGTGATGAAGGACTCAATTTGTGCGTTGCTTGCTGCTGTTTCTGGGGAGTAGAGGTGTTGGTAAAAGGCCGCAAATTCGTTTACGATATCTTGTGGGCACGTTAGTATTTCTCCTATGGAGGACGTAATGGCTGGGATAGCGGAGGCAGCTTCTCTCTGCCGGAGCTGCGCCACCAACAGCCGCCCAGCCTTCTCGCCTTGTTTATAGTGACGGCCGCATAGGCGTTGCAATGCGTATTCCACCTGTGAGGTGTAAAGCTCGTAATGTGCCATTCAAGCTTGTTCGAGCGAGCGACGTAGCGCGAGAGACGGTTGGGCGGTGTATTGCCTAGTGAGGCTCTTAATGTAGTCTTCGAGGGTCCGCTGGCGAGTCGCCCTGTCTCTGTTGGCCAGTGCTGCATCGCGCATCATGTTGCCTCTCAGGGTTGCCTTCACCGCCGCCCAGAGAACCCGTTTGGAGGCCATGGAGCCAGTGTTGTTGGTCATGTATGTGGACACTTGAGTCCTCAACTGTTCTTTCCCTTGAGGAGAGCGGTATCTGTGCACCGCAAAGTGCCATGGTTTACGACCAGGAGATGTGAGACCCATTTGGACAGAGAGTAGAATAGGGGAATGATCTGAGAGCCCGCTATCTAATATACTGGTATCTTGAAGAAAAAGTAGTCCAGATGAGATTGAGTGCCGTGGACAGGCGAGAAGAAGGTATATTCCTTGTCTTTTGGATGGGTTAGTCTCCAGTAATCAACCTGCGTCGTTTATCACGTTTGCCAGCAGTGCCCTGTCATGGTTGTCACCCGTGTCTATGGGGCCTGTCCTATCTAGTATAGCATCCCGGGCTAGGTTCCAATCCCCCCCTATGATGCAGTGGGTGGTCCCGATTTCGTTCAGAAGGCGGTTTAGTTGCAGGAGAAAAGGACACTTGATACCAGTTGGCGCGTAAACTGAGCCCACGCAGAGAAAAGTGTCTCCCACCTTTAGTTTTGCAAATACATATCTCCCCTCCGGATCATCCCATATTTTAATGACTGTGGTTGGGAGGGTTTTACATAGTAGTATCGCTACTCGGCATTTGCGGAGGATACCTCCTCCGACCTCATGGGTTGCTGGGCAACATCTAAAGAAGACCCATCCCACCCAATCCCAACGAAATTTGCTAGTTTCCGCACTATTAAGATGGGTCTCCTGTATTAGAGCTATGTCCGCCCTTTTTGATTGGAGGTAGGACAGCACCTTCTTTCGTTTGATGTAATTCGTCATGCCATGCACATTCCAGGAGAGGATCCGTAATGGGTGTGTCACACGCGGGCGATTGCTGACATGCTGGCTAATGGAGTAAGGACTTAGCAGTTCAGAGAGTGGGGGAGAGGGCGTCCATTACCGTAGGGAGCAGAGACGATTTCACTGAACTGTTTAATGGTGTGGGGGGTATAGCTGGTGGGCGTCATGCGATTCTTCAGAGGAGGGGGAGAGAAGGTGAAGAAAAGTGAGAGTGAAAGGGAGAAAGGGGGATAGAGGAAAAAGTGGGGTGGAGGGGAAAGGAAGTGATTAGTGGAGAGGGAAAAGAGGAGGAAGAAAAAGAGGGGTGAGAGAAAGAGAAGGAAGAAAGAGGGTAGGGAAGGGAGGGAGGAATAAGGAGGAGAAGGCTAGGCTAGGAGAATTAGGGGGCAAAGTCCCCTGGGGGCAGTTCTGTAGACTGCAGGTCCAATCCTATCGGAGCTCACTGCGCAATCAGCCGGACCCCAGCCGGGTGAGCAGGGGACAACCGCTGCCGCCGCTTCTTAAGAAACCCTTACCCTCTGTCTCCGAAAGGAGGGATGCCGCGGAAACGCCGCGGAGGGATGGAGAAGAGGGTGACGATAGAGGGTTAGACTATCCTGTGTAAGGGAGTGGAGCGAGGGGAAGGGTGCAAGATATCTATGGTCCATTGGCAACATCACATTGTGTTGTTATGGTGGGGAGTGAGTGGCCGCACATAAGGGGGGATAATCCGGCTGCTGGGGGGGGTAATATACCCCCAATAGGTTAACAAGGAACCACTAGGTCTAGTTATCACTATCATGCGGGGGCCTGTGCCTTATGAGTAATTTGTTGTGGGGGGGATGGGTGAAGGGGGGTAGGAGGGAGGGGGGAGTGGGAGAAGGGGGGACGAGGGGGGACGGGAGAAGCGGATTGGCATTGGGCCAGGAAAAAAAACCTTAAAGATGTACCTATAGGCTACTAGGTCATAGACAATATTGCTATGACGCGATATCACAATATTACTTGTGGGGCATCAAACAGTAAGGCGTCTCCCTGGCCTATGCATAAACAACGAGTGTTAACAAAATCTAGTCTATATGCAGGTAACGCATGCATGGCAGTAGGTTTGAGGTAACATATATTACGTTATAGACGCATGAACGTGTTAGCAACTTCATCAACAATAACAAAGAAAGAAAGAATCCAGGCAGGTACTCATCTGTCTGTCGATTTAGCGGTGGTTGTACTCCGAGGCCCCAGCCTTCACCTCATACAGCCTCTGTGTCAGACCACAACCTCAAGGGGGGGCAGCTGCCGGTTTCAGAGGGGAGCGGGATTCGTCCCTCTCCGAGAGCTGGGTGTGTTGTGCCACAGCGTGCAAGACTTGGCTCCTATCGTCATGTGACCTTGTGAGCCTCTCCAGGTCTCTGCCTCTGGGACAGTTGTCAGAGTCATACTGTTCCGCACCTCCCGCTCCATTCCTGGGGAGGGGTATAGCTGTTGTCCCCTTGGTTGTCTTGCGGTCGAGTCGGAGTAACTGAGTCCATGGGTTGGTGCTGAAAGGAGTCCAAGAAAAGTCTCAAGTCCACGGGATCACAAAGGTCTTTGGATACCATTTTTGGTGACCCACATTCTCGCTGGGTTGAAAAGGCCATATTTCAACTCCAGCTGGCAGAGCCGAGGCCTTAGAGCGAGGAAGGCCTTCCTGCGTTCGTTGGTGTCTTTGGAATAGTCAGCCGTTATGCGGATATCGTATATTTCCATCTGGAAGGTTCAGTGGTTTCGCGCTGCTTGAAGGAGTTGTCAGGTCTGACCATGTTGCAGTAGGCATGCAATGATCGGGCAGGGTCTTGAGGCCCCGTCAGGGCGTTTCGGACCCACTCTATGTGCTCGCTGAAATTCCAGTGGCGGGTCAAAAGTCAACGAGGTCAGCTTGGGGAGAACAGAGCCAAGGAAGGCCTGGACATCCGATCCCTCCTCATTTTCTAGAAATCCAAAGAGGCGGATATTGTCTCTTTGACTTCCGTCTTCCAGGTCTGTTATTTTACTACAAAGGTAGAGTAGGTCCTGATCCCTGTCCTGGACTGTAGTCATGTGAGCTTCCAAGGTCCTCATACGATGTTCCAATCCCGTCACTCTAGATTGAAAGCCTGCTATGTCCGAGCGCATGGATTTGGTCTCCAAAGTCAAGGAGGATATGGAAGCGTCCATCCCCTCTATCCGACGACTAACAGCAGTGATCTCCTGCAGTATCCGGTCCATGGTCGTAGGCTGTTCCTTGTCAGACATGGCAGGAGGCTGGGCAGGAGTTGAGGGTAGGTGGGATCCCACTATGGGGGAGACAGGTCGCTTGTGTTGGAGTGCCTCGGAAAATAACAGTTGTTGTGCCGGTCTGCCTGTGGATTTGTGCCCTGTCTTGCCGCCAGGCATCTCAAGGCCAGCTTGTAGGAGAAGCCCTATAGAGCACAGACCGCTCTCCCCTCCCGGGAACTGGGGGGGTTGATGGTGCAGAGGCCGTCCAGCACCTGGTCCCCCTCCTGTGCTGAGCTGGTCTCTCCTGTAATGCGCTGAGGTCCTCTAGTAGCGCCGGTTAGGGGAGCTGCATTGAAGAGGAAAGATGGCAGGACGAGCGTGGGTCCGGCAGAATTGATGGGACCAGGTAGTAAGGTGACATCGTCAGGCGGTTATAGTGCCCCATTGGGGAGCATGAGGTGGGAATAAAGCAAGTCCTTCTCACTGGTGCTAAATATCTGTGGTGGGAGGACCTGAGAATGTAATGTCTCAAGGGGTAAAGATGGGAGGCATAGGTCTCTGCTTACTTGTGCCGCAGGTTTATTATTGTTGCTGTTGAGTTTACGATCTTTAGGAGTCTTTAGAAGTTTTTAGAAATATTTAGAGAAGGGGTGGGAGGCCGCGTTTCAGTGTCATGCTCCCCGTCGCTGTGCCCAGTCTGCCAGGGCCTGATGTGATGTCTCCTGGGGGCCCCTTTTTCAGGTTGGGGCCCTGTGTGTTCCAAAGTGCTTGCGGGTGCTCCGTTGGTTGAGCAGGGAGGGGCAGGCAATGCAGGCCTGTGTCGATGTCCCGTCGCCCCTTACCTCTGGGGAAGGCAGCCGCCTCCCCCCCTGCAGATGCAGGCCACCATCACTGGGGGGGAGCGGAGAGGAAGTGGACAAGGGAGGTAGGTAGTGTGGTACCGCAGGACCGCCGATTGTGCCTCAGTCCGTCGCCGCTGTATGTTTTCGTCCCGATTCTGAGGGACGCGGCTCCGCCCCCTTTTTCAGGCCCTCAGTGCAGAGTAGCGCTGAGGCCCTCACCGCGGCTTTATAACGGGCCTCTTCATCAAGAACAGAGGCTCTGTGTAGTGAGAGAGCCTCTGAGGCTCATGAAGAAGAATTTGCGGCAACCGCGTGCCCCCGCCGCCGTCCTGAGCTAGGAGCTCCTGAGCTAGGCGGCCATCTTCCGCCGTGGCCTGACCACGCCCCCCTCCCAAGTGTGTTTTAAAACAAAACTACTATTTCATTCATGTCAAAAGTGACACATTTGCATGACGTCTTACTCCTTCACAAATGTGCATGTAAGCCAGTCTGTTTTGTGAAATATAATTTTGATAGTCATACATTTTTTGGTACAACACAGACAGGAATGTGTAGACATTGGTGAGAGGGTACCACATGTTGTAAACCATTTTACAATGCCCTTTGTAATGTCCAAATGATAAATCAATGATGGAGAAAAATGGGATACATTGAGGGACTCTTGCAGATGGAAGGTTCCGTCACACATATGTTGGAATATTCCATCTGGAAAACTCTATTTCAGGCCCAAATCATGACTCATTTTGTAAATGTATAAACGCATCAAGGTGTATCCTATAGTGTATAGTGAATTGCATGTGAATCTTTCATGAACAAATTAGATATGAATGAGTGTATGTAATATTTACTGTGATGTAGCAATTTTTGCCTAAAGTGAGAGCCAGCATATTTTGGAAAATAATTACACAATGGTAAAACAGACTTCAAATAACTAGAGCTATTTGAAAGTCAAATGTGAAAATGTTTTAGCTCTGTACTCGAGTGGTTTGAAATGTATTAAGTCCTATGTATTTACTTATGCTGTATGAGTCATTTGTCAGTCCACCATAAAATATTAGTCTCAATTTCTTCAACACCATAGGTTATCTACATCGTGCGTGATACATTGATAAGCTACTTCAGAACAGAAGCCATATAATCTTTTTTACATTTGAAATATGCATTAGTTACTTGAAATAACTGTTACCTTTGTGAAATGCCCAAACAAAGGAACCAGGCTTTTAGTTTTTACAAATATTGGTACAACATTGCAAGATTTGTTGACACATTGATTCATGTTTTACTTTTTGTGATCGCAAATAATGCAGATTTGTAGGCCTTGTAAACACACTGTACAAATGTATATTGGTTTATATCCTTTTTAGTGACATAAGTTCACTATGCTAAACAGCAAAACCCACCCATTCACAGGTATTGAACAGTTCCTGCAGAGAAATTAAAATGGATATGAGAGTCAAGGTCAGATATGAAATGGGAGCTACCATGGAGAATTACAAAACTGTGAGCAAATGGTTTCTGAAAATGTTTCCTACATGCATGAGATAATGATAAGAAAGAACCAAATTTTGAGAGCCTTGAAGCAGGTGAAATATGAAAGTTTGGAAAATGTATGTTGATCAACATTCATGATCAGTTCTATTTACACACATACATTAAAACTGTTGTATCTGTCATTTCAGCATCATCTGGAGCAGCAAAGGAGATATTGGCCACGTAAGTGGGGAAACAGCTGGCCACTGTGGTTCCAGTGCTGAGACCACTGACACAGAGGGACCCAGTGGCACGGAGGTGGGAGGACTGGCACAGAGGCCATGAGCTACACTTTTTCATCTTTGGAGGCCTCCACAGAAGCCCATCCCCTAGTGGTGGCAGACCCTATTGCAACTTTACCACCTGCATCTTGTCCGCCACCCAGAGAACCATCTCCACCCTCCTTCTTGTTCCCCCTAGATGATAAACCTTCCATTACACACAACACTCCCTGGACACAAATGCCCACACTCACTCGAACAACATACACTCAGGACAAAACACACACCCAAACATATGCCACATACACCAGACCTACAGCAAACAGACACAAATGGACACAAGCACATCACCCACTGCCAGTCCCTCTATCTCTCAAACCCAACTCCCTGCCAACAATCCTACCCATTTTCCCCCAAAAGATCCTTATTTGTCCTGACCTTGACCCCCTTCCTCATCCCAAACAACCCCTCCCAAACGTAAACCCATCCCTTCCAAACCCCAAGCCATCTCTCCCAAACCCACCCTTCCAAAACCCACCCCTCCCAAAACCAAGCCCTCTCCTTCCAAACCCAAACCCCCCTCCCAAGAAAGGCCATTGGGGTTCCTGCTCTGTGCTCAATAGATGTCCCTTCCTGAGGAGGTTGTACAGTGCAATTAGGAGGCAAGTTCTGGGCCTGCAGCCTCCAGTTTACCTGCTGGATTCTTGAATATTTTGCAAAGGTTTAATTTATATATGAGAGACTTGTCTCATTATTATATTAAAATTTCATGTATTTTATATTTAATAATTTTGTCCTGGTATTGATTTTACATTATTAGTTATTATTTGCTGATAATATGATTTATGGCAATATGTGTGACATGTACTTATTCTCATTTCCTAATTTCTCACAGTGACAAGCACATGCTTTATTTCTCACATATTTATATAGTGTATACATTAGTGTTGTACGTTTGTGAATGACATGTCAATTTTGATGCAAGCATCCATCATGTTACTGGACAGTTAAATCGAAACTATAAATGTTTCTATTTTTGTGGCTTGAGAATGCACGTGTGTTTATTTTAACATGATGTGTTAATGATATACACATGTGCATTACACAGGGAAAATGACACCTTAGAGTTAAAAAATATCTAATGTTTAACAGAAATTGCACAAACCAAAGGGACATGCACCCTTAATACATCTCAGACATGTTTGAAGTTTAGCAGTAACATTGGTTGTGCATTCTTTGTAAACCCACCTGTTGCATTGTGTAGTGCAATAAATACATTATACTGGCTTTATGAAATTGCTACGATGGACACATATCGATTTAGGGATTGATGTTACTTTTTGAGTAGTTGCATGGAGGCAGTACCACATTTGTGAGTGGTAGTGATAAATCAAGGTGTGTTTTTAAGCTTTCTAACCACCACATTACACACTTATGCACTGCACATCATTATACTGTTACTTACAAGTATTTTTAAACATGCACAAGTCCAGTGCTAAAGTACACCAACAATTCTGAGGATAATATGTAAAACAGTCACTTACCTTCGGTCCCAGCACAACTGGGTTGATTTTCATCTTAGTCCAGTAGCAGCAGCAAAGCTAGGATTTGCACTACTGGGTTCAGTGTGGAAGGAAATGAGAAAACAAAAAAAAGTATGTTTAAAGGGTATATCCCTCCCAATCCACCAACTCCAGGGTGGAGGTTTAGCCATCACAGTTACATCAGCGAAAAGGTACATCGTGATTGGACCAGCAGTAAAACTGGCAGGAGTCCCGCTGCCAGCCACTTTTGTCTATAATGCCATCGACACAGGTGTACAATCCTGGCGGTTATGGGCGTTTGGCAAAAGACTTTCGTTCATGGACCCGCCACCATCTAAATAGAGCAGGCAGACTTCCAAGTCCGCCGGCACAAATTCCGATGGAAAATCAACGGCGGGACCGATTCAGCCAAGATCTAAATCAGGTCCTCTGTTTCATTAGCCAGACCACTCCCAATACTTTGCGATAAGATGGTGCAGTAATATTGTCAAAGGAGAGCATTTCATGGTGCTGGGAAATAAGTTGGTGGAAAAATGCAGTTAATTGTGTGACAGGACTACAAGACACCAGAGTACTATGGACTGCTTCAACTGTCCGTGGTCTTTCCAAGAGTGGTTTATGAAGAGTCTGAGCCTGGACACTATCCATGTAGCTTCTAATGCTCCTGAATCAACCAGAACTGAGAGCACTACACGTATTTGCTTGGAAATAGCTAAACTAAGATTTAAAAAAAATAGAATCAGATGTATTGAAATGTTGCAGCGGCACGGGAGGAAAACTTGTTTCTATCCCCTGTTTTTGGGATGAGTGACCATATTACCCAAGCATATTTAAGGACAAACTTCACTATCACTAACCAGATGACCTGATTGACCATAGTACAAACAAAGAGTCATTCTATTTTTCTTATTACTTTGTCCGTTAATAGTCTTTTGGCCGTTCCCAACTGCAGCATAGGTTCCTCTTCATTCAAACACCTCGAGTGGAGAGAAGGGAACAAAAGCTGAGTGAGAAGAGGGACATAATATTGGTTGATTCTTTTTTTCAATAAGTCATTGATCTATTTGTATAACAGATGCCAAGAGAGGGTAGACCACAAGGCGAGTTATTTCACAGTATGTATCTTCTTTTAATTCTTTTCAAAGAATGTAAATAAGGTACTTTGAGGTCCTAGTGTTTCTCTGGAAAAAGCCTTAATTTTTTACATATGTCATGAGGTCTTGAACTCCCTGATCAAATTCCACTAACTCTTCCTGATTGCAGTATTTCTGACATTATGGCCCTCCTTATGAACACGGCAGTAAACACCGCTGACCGCCGTGGCGATGGCGAACAGAAGGTCGCCATTGGCGGTGAACAGAAATCCGCCATATAATGATGCAAAAATCAGAAACCAACAAAAATCTCCCTGCCACCAATCACCGCCAGGACCTTGTCGGCGGAAATGCAGGACCTCCCACCCCGCCACTGCCGAGCACACAAACACCCCGCCCTCAAAATAATGAAGCACAAATCACTGCGTCGGTCAGTGGAAGCCGGACGACCATTGGCGGTACAGACCGCCACGGGCGGCAAGTGGACCCAACAGTAAGAAATGCACACATTGGCAAGTTTGAAACCCACACACCTGACACACATCCACAACACTATAAAAAACTCACAGACACACCCCACAAACCTTTGCAACAGCATTAGGACAACTGATACAGAGAACCCCAGAAGCAGACACTGAACACCACAATACATGATACATACACCCAACCACACAACAGCACCCTCACCTAGATCCACACAAGACACCATTCACAACACACACCATGACACCCCCCAAACACTATGGTGGACGAGATACTGAAGGTCGAGCCACAATTATTCGGGGCGCAGGTCCAGCACACACCCATCACCAGGAAGATGGAGTTATGGAAGACAATAGTGAACAAGGTCAATGCAGTGGGATACCATCCACGCACCAGGGACGACATCCGCAAGAGATGGAACGACCTGCGTGGGAAGGTCAGGTCCATGGCATCCCGGCACAACATTGCAGTCCAGAAGACTGGGGGAGGACCGCAACCAACACCATCCAACTACACTGACTTGGAGGAAAAGGTACTGGCCATGCTGAGGGACTCACTGGACTCACTGGAGGAATGGACTTGGGTACGTTGTCTACAATTACCCCATATCCATCACACCTGTAATGCATGCACCACCCCACCCTCAACATCAACCAGGACCACTACCCCACCCAGGCCACAATCACTACATTCAGTCACCCTGCATGTCCACAAACCCACTAACAGGCCGACATCCCTCCCCCTGTGCACAGCCACCTACCCCTGCAAGGAATCACAATGGCACTACTGCACCCATAATGCACCTCCACATCCAAAGCAAAATGCAATGCAAACCTCACAAAGGCACCCTGCATGGCCCTAAAGTGTGAAAACCTGCAAAAAATAGCCCAGTCCTGTGCACCCCATCCGATCATGAAATTGTAATAATAGACATGTCCATTCCCCCAACAGGCACCATCACCCATGCCACCCTGACGGACAGGACAAGGAGTGGCAGTGCCCCAAAGGGAGACAAAGGCACCTCCCAGGACACTGGAGATGGAAACCTGGACATTGACGATCACCCTGGCCCCTCACACAGTCCTGGACTGTCATCATCCAGCAGGCCCACCCAGGAGACCACTGACACCCCTACCCGCCAATAAACAACATCAGCCCAGGGCAACCGTCCCCACACCTGTGTATCCAGGCCACACATGCAGCATGTCAGGAACCCAGGACAATACAGTGTCACATGTGCACACATGAATACAGCCATCTACCACCCTTACACACATCCATGCCCCCTAATCCTCCTACTCACCTGTACCTCTGGCCGACCGTAGAGCTTGGCGTACAGGGGCAGGACCCCATCCACGAGCTTCTCCAATTCCTCGCTGGTGAAGGCCGGGGCCCTTTCCCCTGCCACACGTGCCATTTCCATGACCAGAGGCAGGACACCGCAGTGCACTCAGTGGAGTACCTGCATGCACAAGAACCGGGAGTCAAGTGAAGTTGGGGTGACAAGTTTGCGTACGCACCACAGTGGTGTGCACCGTCACCGGCGGCGGAGATCATGATACGCTAAGAATGCCCCTTGACAAGCATGTTAACCAATAAATTTGCGCACGGCGGTAAACACCGCCTTACGCTATTACGTCAACCGCTAGCGGTATGAGGTCACTTCCACCACAACACTTCTGGATTACAGGGGGCAGACATTTTGGCATTAACTATGCAGTTGTAATTTCCTCATCTGCACCATGCAGGTCCTATTGTCCCCTAACACCCATAGGCATGAAACAATATACATTAGCTCACCTGAACAGTCCTGATATATCATTGTGGTCATGTTGCTATTTTGTCACACATACCATGCATTTGTGTCGTGGACAATCATGCCAGCAGTGATGAATAAGAACAGTGTATGCAGATGTATATGTGTTCATCACATGTGTTCTATACTCCTCCTAAGTACAGACCATTGTGGCGAGGGAGGGCCCCATCGGTGTACAGACCACTTGTTGATTTGCGAACCATGGTGCAGCGTCACATCATTATCAATTACGGACTCACTTGTGCTACTATTCATGATCTTTGTGCATTACTGGATCCAGCACTGAGACCAGCAAATCGTAATCAGCATGCCATCCCTACTGAAGTGCAGGTGCTCTCTGCACTCCATTTCCTGGCCAGGGGCTCATTTCAAGTGATAGTGGGCATGGGTGCAGGTTTTTCACAGCCAATGTTTAGCATTATACTGTCCAGATTCCTGAATACATTTATACGACACCTGCAGTTTTATGTGAGGTTTCCCCAAAGTGCTGACCTGCCTGCCATTAAGTCGGACTTTTATGTCTTTGCCAACATACCCCATGTAACAGGTGCCATCGATGGCACCCACATAGCTATCATCCCCCCAAGAGTCAGTGAACATGTGTACAGAAACAGGAAGAACTTTCATTCTATGAACATTCAATTGGTGTGTACTGCAGACCAGTACATCTCACATATAAATGCCATGTACTCTGGATCAGTCCATGATTCCTTTGTGCTAAGGAACAGTAGTGTGCCACACAAGATGGAACAACTACAAGGGTACAGAGGATGGATCATAGGTAGGTGTGTCTGACACTTATTGCCACATAGCAGACAGCCAGGCTGTCTGCCACTGAGGGTTGTCAGTGACAGTCCTGTTTTGCCCCCATTTTAGGTGATTCTGGCTACCCCAACATGCATTGGCTCCTGACACCAGTGAGGAATCCTGGGACAGATGCAGAGAGGAATTACAATGAGGCCCATGGATGGACTAGGAGGGTGATAGAGCGCACAATAAGTCTCCTGAAGGCTAGATTTCATTGCCTACATATCTCTGGCGGTTCCCTGGCCTATGGGCCTGAAAAGGTGTGTAGAATAGTGGTGGCCTGCTGCATGCTGCACAACATGGGTGTGAGGAATTCTATCCAACTCTAGGAGGAGGAGGGTGCTGTATATCCAGACCTGCTTCCTCAGAGAGGGGATGTGAGTGATGGTGATGAGGAGGAGGGGGAAGATGTACATACCAGGACCAAACTGATACAACTCTACTTCCAGTAACTATGTGGGACTAATCGATGAGATTGCTGTCTGTGCGGCATACTGGCAGTGCGTTTGGGGTGCAAATCCTGTTACTCAGAAAAGAATAAATGATTAATAACACAGTTGCATCCATACTTCAGTTTGCTTCAACATAATGACAGGGGACATTGTAATTGGTGAACTAATGTTTTATGTGGTGCAGGGATGACATTGTGCAGTTTACAGTGATGGGAGTGGGCTACTGGTGGTTGTGCAATATGGCAACATGGTTGCAGCATTTGTTGGCAGTAGTGGTATGTCCATCTATGTTTTCCAGTGTTTGGTGTTGTTTTTACATGGTTTGGTCGTTGGTTCAGTGGGACACTTGGAGGACAGTTCTTGCCAGTGTCACTTCTTTTGAGGGGGCCTTGGTCTTGGCAGGTGTTCCTGTGCCATATCTGGGCCTGAGGGACCGTTTGGGTGCCTGGTTTTGGCCTGTGCGGGTTGAGATGTATGTCTCCTGGGTTCCTGACATGCTGCATGTGTGTGTGTTGTTTAAAATGTCCGTCCCATAGTGGACGTATAGCCAGCTGTATATTATTGGCCATTGTCTGACCTCAGTGTTACTTTTTCTGTGTGTCCCTTATAGGTAAGCGCCCATCAGAAGAGGGGACTTTGGCAGGCCATCGCCAGGGACGTTCGGACCCTGGGGGTCTACAATCGGCGGAGCACCCACTGCAGGAAGCTGTGGGAGGACCTGTTGCACTGGGCGAGGAAGATCTGTGAGGCCCAGCTGGGGAAGTCCCCTCAACGAGAAAGGGGTGCCGTCTGGCACTGACCCCCCTTATGCGATGCATTCTGGCAGGGCGTACCTGGACCTGGATGGGCGCTTGAAGGCTGCACAGCAGTCACACGGGGTGAGTACAAATACCATACTTTGGCTCCTTGATGAATGTGTGTGTGTGTGTGTTCGAATGTATGTTGTCTAGTGGCAGGGACTCTGACTGATGTCCATCTTCATAATGGCCCCCGTGGGGAGTAGGGTTGTAAGGGTCAAGTCTGCAGTTCGTCAGGTCCTTCAGTGCTGTGGGGAATGGCTGTAGAGCAGGGTTCTGGCCACTAGTCAGGGGCATAGCCATGTGTGTAGCGGTAGGTGCTGCCTGGTGGAATAGTTTCAGAGTGGGTGTATGTGTGAAACAGTTATGTACCTTCATTCAGCTATTTACAAGTGTCTCTCCTGTTTTGTCTCCCATTCCTGTTCTCTTGTGTTGTCTGTGTACATCAGCATCATCTGGTGAGGGAGCTGAGGCACAGACGAGTGGTGATGCAGCGGCCCACAGTTCCACGGAGGCAGAGTCGTCCGATGGCAAGGGGACCAGTGGGTTGGAGGGCGAGGGGAGTACCACGGGGAGGCAACTACCACTGGAGGTAGTGACTCTGATACCTCCTCCGATGGAACTTCCCTGGCAGTGGCAGACCCTAGTGGGCTCACCCATTCTGTGTCATCTTCCGCCACACCACATACAATCACCGCCCTCCCATTTGCTCCCCACCGAGTTGCCCGTGCCCGCTCACCCAGAAGGGTGAGCATCTCCTTCGCCCCAGGTACTTCCTCCCCTGCCCTAGTCAGCCCTGCTGCCCTCACGGAGGAGGCTATTGACCTCCTGAGAACCATCTCTGTACGGCAGACAACCATTGTCAATGCCATCCAGGGGCTAACATGAGAGGTGCAGCAGACCAATGCCTATCTGGATGGCATTCACAGTGCTGTGTCTGTCCTACAGAGATCTTTTCAGACTCTGGCCTCCTCTTTGATGGCAGCCAGTGTCCCTGTTTATTCTGTCCCCCCTCCAACCACCTCTACCCCTTCCAGCACCCCACTCCCTTCACCCGTTCAAAGCACACTTTATGACACACAGGCACACACCTCAACACACAAGAAGCACACTTCAAAACACAAGCACCACACCTCCCACCGCAGGCATACACACAGCCAACATACACATGCACACACACCAACATCCACTTCCCCCAGTGTGTCCACCTCATCCGCCTCCCTGTCTGTCCCCTCTACATGCATACTCACAGGCACTGCACCCTCATTCAATTTTGCTGACCCTATTCTTTCAGTCACCACAAAATCAGACATCCATTCATGCACCCCAGACACCACACCTGCGCTCACCACAACAACTTTAGTTGACACATGCAGCACACTCACCAGGCTTGCAGACACCCAGACAACATACATTTACACTGGCAGCCTGTCTTGTCCCACTGTGTCCATCCCCCCTCCTCCCAAGACAGTCAAACGCCCCAAAACACCCACCCACCCACCTATCACACATCCACCACACCTCAGCATACTGTCCAGTTACCTGCACCCACGTCACGCACACCCACATCTGTCACGTTCACTCCCTCTACCTCCACTCCCACGCCTTCCTCCAGGTCCATCCCAATTGCCCCTAAGAAACTATTCCTATCTCATGTAGACCTATTTGAACCCACTGGCCCACCCGGTCTCGTCCCTAAACGTGCACACCTCCTTGCCCTGTCCACTCCTCCCACGTCACAGCCAGCGCCTGCCCGCCCTTCCCATTCCCTTGCTAGCTCCCCTGTGAGCAAAAGACCCCGTGCTGGCCCTGGATCATCTGCTGCACCCCAGGTCAAGTCCGCTCCACCAGCTGCAACCACGAAAACCAAGCCCCCTCCACCTTCCAAATGTAAATCAAAGCCCCCCCTCCCAGTCATAGTCACCACCCCCACCACCACCTGCCCCTGTTCCCTGAGGTGCTTGGATGCCCCATTGTTGCCCCTATGAGGTGGAGTACCTTTGCACTTGTGGGAGTCAAGTTGGGGCCAATGTGGCCTTTGGACTACGTACAGTAGACTGGCCATTGGCCTTTTGTTGCACTTATAATGCTCATTGAGCTGAATAAAATTCATGTGTGGCCTTTGTTTATGGCACACTCAGGATCCGTGGTTCATCGTTTCATTGGTTGGGGGTGTTGGCCACATCTGTGTACTTTGGGCAGGTTGGATTTGCCTTGTGTCGGGTAAGTACCTCTTGCTGTGTGGTGTATGGCTTGTGCTGCTGTGAAGGGTTGTGGGAGCGTTGCAGGGTGGGTGGAGTGGGTGGGTATGTAACTGTGCCCTTTTTTCCCTTTTTTAGTAGGTTGCGGTTTTTACCGTCGTCGTCTTCGTCGGCTATCTCAGTCGTTTAGGTATATGGCAAGGAGCAGGGCTGGCATGGTCTGCAACTCTCTCTCCATGTCTGCTTCGGCGTGTTGTGTGTGAGTGTTTCCTTTTATTTGGTTTGTTTCTGCCTGGCTTTGCGTGGTGGTGGTTCCCGCCCCGGAACTGACGGCGGTCTGGTGCTTCATTATTTGATGGGCGGGTAGGGCCTTTCCGTCGGCCTGTGGGCAGGCTCTGCCGTCGTTGTCGGCACTCCGCTGCTGGCAGTGAGTGTTTTTCAGGCTGCCTGTGTTTAAGTTAGTTCATTATTTGGCGGTTCCGACCGCATGTCTGTTGGCGGTTGTTACCACCAGTGCCGGCGGTGCGGTGTTTACCGCTGTGTTCATAATGAGGGCCTAAGTATGAGAAGGTGCCTTGAAATAGTGAGAAATCCTTGAAATAGTGAGAAACCCTTGATAGTCATTCAACAAAGACTTACTTGATTTCCTGAGGTGGTTGCCCAAGAGAGGGTTTGTCAATTTTGTCACTGAAAAAAAACAACATCGTTATGTGATCTGTGGAATATAGATGTGGTATGAATGCAAAATGCATCATTCAATCCCGGCACCCTGATATACGTCCATAAAAAAATATTTGTCCTGAGATTTTCATGTTTGATTTCTGTTTTTGTATCATTAGAGAAGTAATTTAGCTTGGGAAGACATTGCTGGTCCGGACAGAATTGTTCTGGATGACATTTTTAAAAATGGAGGGTGTGTTGCAGTGATGATGTACTATTTCAGGAATCATGAGACCTACATACTTCATTTTGGTATCAAAACATAGGTTTGGGGGGTCAAGTAGTCTCATAGAGACCGAAAATATCTCCTCAGAGCAACCCTTCTGCCATTTTCCAAAATGGCAGCTATAATAGAGAAAGAAGAGACGTATATAGAAATGAAACAAATAATAATAGTTTTTAATCCTTTTATTTATACATCAAACACATTTTATGATCCGAATATAAAATAAAAAATGTTTATCACTCCTGTTTTAGTCACATTTTCATAGTTCACTTTATTTATTTGTTTCCGCAATCTCTTTTGGTACATACGCAGAATGCTGAACATTCGAGAAGAGCATATCGACAAGGAAATTTTTTTGTAGCACAGGTTTTCCAAGTACATGTACGTGTAAGTTTTGTGGGTAGAGCCTTTAGAAATTTTGTAGGTTTTATCACCCATTCAATATCTTCCCAACCAAATTTACATGGATCTTTCTCTACATATACATGATCCAAAACATTTACACATCTTCTGATCAAGTAGAACGGTCTTTTACTGTGTCCATGTATAGAATGTGATGTCGGTTGAAGGTTACTTCGCAGGACTGAGCTCATGAAATCACTGTACCAAAGATCGTCTTATGTGTGACAGTCGGAACTCATTTTTCACACATGCATAAGCTATTTTTCTACATCTTTAAAGTCACATTCTTTTTTTGTTTCAGTAAATCCTTTTAGAAACTTCACAGGTTTGGTAGTTAAAGCTCCAAGCTTTGCTCCAATTTTGCTCATACTGTAAGAATATGTGCCTTGATAAGAACACTGGCCATCTCTGGGTTAAGTTTCTTTTACAGAATAAGAAGCAGGATTAAGGGGGTTATTACAACTTTGGAGGAGGTGTTAATCCATCCCAAAAGTGACGGTAAAGTGACGGATATACCACCAGCCGTATTACGAGTTCCATAGGATATAATGGACTCATAATACGGCTGGTGGTATATCCGTCACTTTACTGTCACTTTTGGGACGGATTAACACCTCCTCCAAAGTTGTAATAACCCCCTATGTGTCTTTTCTCACCTGTTCCATAACACATCCATAACTCTGACAATCCTTGACTTATGAACATTGAAACAAATCTAAGTAGCACAATAATATCATCTGTGTCATTTGACAGTACAATGACTTGATTGGAACCACCTTGAATAGCCAACTCAACATGTGACACAACACGAAGGACAGCTTCTTCTAATTTGCTGTTAAGTTCTTGAACAATATGGCCCATAACATTTGAATATAACTCTGCAGGCACCAACTCCTTATTGACAATCATACCACTTGCAATAATTGGAAATTCAATGTTCACTGAAGTATCAGCAATGTTTTAGCAAGTTAACATCTCCAAGTTCATCTTGTTTGATGTTGACGACCATAATTTATTAAGTTGCACAGGTATAGGTGTTGAATGTTTGATGCACAAAAGGTTAATTGTTCCGCTTGTAGATATTCCTCTGATTCTCTCACATTCTTTGGCAGATAGTTCCAGATAACTGCCAAAAACAATGTGCAGTAATTGCAAGGTGCACACTGACTTTGATATCTGTAGACCAGTCTGAACAACCTCTCTGCAGTTTTGCATGGATGAAATCTTGAGCCTTCACAATTGTAACATATAGTCCACAACAACAGCGGTTTTCAAAAAGGACACCTCCTTAACCCCAAAAATTATTTAGGTGAAAGTTTTTTTGAACTCTTGCATGAGTTTGTGCTTCACTGGTTTGATTGCAGCATCTCCATCAATTAATGCATTTGTTGGAAGAAGATCTTGCGACAGAATGTCCTTGATAAAATCATCTCTTTATTTTTCTACATCCATCTCTCTATGTGCTTGTGAAAGTTGTTTTCTTTAACCTGTTTTGTAGTGGTTGGTTGGACGAAACTCTTACAATAGCAATTGGAGAGCAGAAGTTTAGCTTTAGTGATTATGTCAAACAGCTTTTTCTCTTTCAATACAAATCCCTCCTGCCTCAGTCCTGCATATTGTTTTGATCCATGTGCCAGGACATCCAATAAATGTGTCTTTCTATTGTTATACGACACAAAAAGAAAGTACTGGGAGTGCTACTATCCCACACCAACTCCCAAGAGAAATCTATATAACCACTAAAGGTGTGGGATAGTTGGGGTTGAGGGTGGAGTCGGACCAGTGTTCCCTCAATTGTCAGTACCGGTTAGGTCGCGTTTCGTGAGAAAAGAAGAAGAGCATATGTGGAGAGTGTCTCTGGAACGGATGACTGTGTTGAATAAGGGGGAGGGGGAGTCCCCTTACGGACTAGGTGGTCTCACACACATAATAGTGGCTTGCTTCATCATTTGACCACCTAGCCCCACCCAAGTAAGATGATACTACTTGGGCGGACTCAACCTCTTAGTTAAAAGAACAAGAGGGAGTGCTGAAATTAAACTGGCTGGATAAATCACAGGGATCCAGATAGGGTGGAAATAAAATTACCATACATGTCACCTATATCAATTAGTTAAACTTTAATGGAGGTGCATGTTGGTAAGGTTAAGATCGGGGAAGAAGGCTCACTAGAGAATGATGTCTCTTGGAGTCTTAAAAAGGTATATGTATGACCAACATGTTTCTGCCCTCTCGAAGTGCTGGTAGGTCAGGGGCATTCGTCAGGGTCTAGGATCCCGGAGCACTATTACTAAGTGAAGTGCTCAGAAGTGTTCATAAAGTGAATTCTAAAAAGCCTACCTGAACAGGTGGTTCATGGTATGGTAGGTCTGTAATGTATAATAAATAAACTGCAGATTATAAAGGGTGAAGGGTGGCACACCACTGCACACAGCACAGCAAAATATGGTGGTAATATACGATAAAAAGTGAAAAAACACTCAAACACACATGCAGTGTAGACTTACCCCGGAAATAGGGGCGAATGGCCTGTGGTCTGGGTAAAGCCGGGGGTGGTGTTTTCCCTTGTAGTCACACTCTTGAAGGTGGGGAAGAAAAGGAGATTAAAGGGGGAGGGAAGGGGAGAGATGCCAAGGATAGTAAAGTCAAGGTAGGGAGGGGAAAAAAAGTAATAAGTGAAAAGAGGTAAGAAGGGAAGAGAGGAAGAAAAGGAAGAAGGGAAAAAGGCAGGGTAGAAGAACAGCAAAATATAAAAGAAATTGAAAGTAGAGATGGTATCGGTGGGGCTGCCGCAGGACCAGGGTAAATGAGAGACCCAAAATGCAGGAAAAATCAAGATCCAAACTTACCACTCCAAAGGGAATACCCGGGGAGAGTACCTACATGCCGGTGCCAGACCGCTCTGATGTCGAGTGGAGGGTGGGCCCAGTATTTAAGGTAGTATTGGAGGGGAAGGAGCCAATGCATGCTAGGCCGGCAAGATCCGGCATTCATCATACGTTTAATTGCAATCCCGGAAGTTCCGGTGTGTCAAAAAGCGTCATAAAGCTGGTGCGCTGTGAGTTCAGAGCGCGGCTGAGAAGCCGGTATAATCAAGGTGTAGGTGCTCCGATCGCGTCCCAATTCTGGGACGTGACCAGGTGCATCTGGATGACGCGCCACGGGGTGCACGGCGCGCATCCCTGGTTCCACGGGACTCTGGGAAACTGAGTCCCGTGGCACACATCCACCGCGTCCTGAGGTGAGGACGTGGTGATATGCTGAAGAAACGGCGCGCCACGTGATGAGCGGTGCGCACTAAGGTTCCCCGGGAGATAAAATCCCGTGGGAGCCAACACAAAGAAATTAAAGGTTGGGAGCGAAGAGGGGTGGTGGGGGGGGTTAAGGTGAAGAGGAAAGCTGAAGGAGGGGAAGGGAAAGAGGGTGGGGAACGGGGGTAAAGAGAACTGGGGAGGAGGACAAAAGGAGAGGGAGGAAAGGAAGTGTAAAAACAGAAAGATCAAGTGAAAGACGGAAAAAATGAAAAAAGGGGGATGACAAACGGAAAGGAAAGAAAAAAGAGGAAAAGGGGCAGAGAAAAAGAAAGAAAAGGGAAAGGGAGAAGTAGAAAGAAAAGATATAGAGGAAAAGAGAAAAAGAAAAGCGAGAAAAGAAGAGAGAGGAAAGAAGGTGACAATAGATAGATGTCTCAAAAGGAGGGTTTTTACAAAACCGGGGACAGTGAGAGGTCGTCTGCGCAGCAGACGGAATGACACAGGGAGGATTTTACCAGCGGAAAAGATGGTAATCATGCTGGACAGTAGTCGAGTCTGTGCATGGTATATATCTATATAAATATATTTCTTTGTGGTATGGCCATTATCCTAAGGCTGACCACTGGATATTGTCATTGAGTCCAACGGTATCGGTACGCAGTCTCCATACCCATCTCTGTTCGTACAATAAGAGCCTTTGTTTAACATTAGTCACTGTAGTTTTAAGTTGGTCTAGTACCACCCATTGCATGTGGTCGGGATGGTGATTGTTGGTGACGTAGTGCTCTGTCAGTCTCGTGGCATCTCTTCTACAGCGAATGGTGCTTCTGTGTTCGCAGATGCGTGTGCCCACTCTTCTTGTTGTCATCCCAATATATTTTAAACCGCAGGGGCAGGTGATCATATAGACGACATTCTTGCTGTTGCAATTGGTCATCTGTCTTAGTTCCCACGGTGTTTGTAGGCCCAAATCCACTGTAAGGGTTTTTTTGGTAAATGCACACACGCTACAATTGCCGCATGGGAAGTGTCCTTTTGGGGGTGGTAGATCCCACAGCATTCCTTGTCTGTTCCAAGCGGGAACAGCCCGCGGGCGAGTGTGTACGATCATATCTCAGATGCGCTTGGCCTTTCTATAGGCATTCATAGGTAACTGAAAGGGAAGGCCCCCAGAGGTAAGAATTTCCAGTCACTGCTTATTAACTTTTTGATAGTATTGGATGCTGGATTGAAAGTGGTCACACAGATTAGTGTGTCTCCCTTGTTGGTTCTGGTGGTGGGTTGAAGTAATGTTTCTCTAGGGCTGACGCAAGCACGTTTTTCGGCTCTCCTCAAGAGGTAATCCGGGTACCCTCTTGCTCGGAGTTTGTTAGTGAGTTGCTGAGCATGTCTTTTGTAGTCAGTTAGTTCTGTACAGTTCCGCCGGAGGCTGAGGAACTGGCCCACTGGTAGGTTCTCTCTAAGGGAGCGTGGGTGGAAACTTTGAAACTGCAGAAGGTTATTTCTATCAGTTGGTTTGTAATAGACCTCCGTTACGAGGGAGCCATTCCTTTCAGTTATTAAAAGGTCAAGAAAAGAAATGGCCGGGTCTCCCAAGGTAGCTGTGAATCTTAAAAAAGGGTTCAAGGCATTTAACCACATGACAAAGGTAGTCGCTTCTTCCTTTGTGCCTTTCCAGATAATGAGGATATCATCGATATATCTTTTCCATACTTTTATGTTGTTGAAGTAAGGATTCTCTTCTGTGAGCACCATTTCTTTTTCGAAATGGTCCACATATAAGCACGCCAAACTCGGTGCGAAAGTACTCCCCATTGAGGTACCCTGGATCTGTAAGAAGAAGTTTTTATCAAATTCAAAGACATTTCTAGTCAGGGCCAAATGGGCTAGATCTAGGACAAATTCTGGTGGAGTAATGGAATTCCAGTCACTATTGTTCAGTAGATCGCTGATCACTTCTAGAGTTGCCTCTTGTGGGATGTTGGTATACAGTGACTCCACATCCAGGGTCATCAGTTGTTCCTCATCCCTGTTGAATTTGAGATTGCTTAGTAGTGCAAGGACATCTGTGGTGTCTTTTAGATAGGTAGGAATCCGTTTCACAAATGGTTGGAGGAACCAGTCGCAAAATTGAGACAGTGGTTCCAGAATGGAGCCAATCCCGGATACTATTGGTCCCCCTGGGGGTGGATGTTTATTCTTGTGGATCTTAGGTAGAATGTAGAAGTATGGTGTTTTAGGGTTGGTTTGGTTGAGGAAGGTTGCCTCATGCTTTGTAATCCAGCCATTGTCAACACCTTTACTAACTAGAAAGGTTATTTCCTCCTTGATGTCTGCTGTAGGATCCTTTGACAGTTTCCAATAGTGATGGTTATTGCCTAATAAGCGTAAGCATTCTTCATTATACACAGTTGTGGGTATTATCACTATTGCCCCACCTTTGTCATCTGGTTTTATAGTGATAGAGGGGTCATTACTTAAGTCATTGAGGGCTTTTAGTTCTTGGGTGCTGATGTTATGGAAGACCTCCCTCTGATTATTTTGTAGGTCATCGATTTTCCTGCTTACCGATTTTTCGAAAGCCAGAACTTCGGGTGGCATTTGTTAGAAAGTTGGAGTAAACTTGGATTTCGGACGCAGCCCTGTATTCTTTTCCTGTCCAACACTGGGTTCGGGGTTCTGGAGGAAGAAGGTTCTTAGCCTGATTTTGCGGAAGAAATCAGCCAGTTCAATCCTTAGTTTGAAAATGTCAAGCTTGGGAGTAGGAACGAAGCCCAAGCCTTTCTCTAATACTTGAAGCTCACTTTCATTCAATATTCTCGTGCTTAGGTTTACAACGGTGGTTGAACTCTTATTTATGCTCTGCTTGTGCTGGGGGTCTCGTTGTCTGTTGGTCCCTCCTTTAGGTTCCAACTTACTCTCTTTTTCCTTCCCCTTCCTCGTCCGGGGCCTCTCCCAAAAAAGGAACATTTGGGTAGGTCCAGGTCGTAGGTGGTTGGGGGTAGATCGGGGCTTGGAATTGGTTGGGTGGCCCAAAGGGAGAGGGCCAGGTCCAGGGTGGCATGGTAAGTAGAGGGGGCGGAGGGCCTGTGTATGGAGCAGGCCAATTATTCCGTGGGTTCCCCCTCGGCCACGCCTCGGTGTGAGGATTGTGTCCGACCATGATCGGATTCGGAGCTGGAGTAGCCCCCGGAAGATGTGCCAGAGGGTAGAGAGGGTTGGGCTATAAAGTCTTCCTTTGAGTCGGGGTGGACTTTTTCTAGAGAGAACCTTTCCAGGTCTTTTTGGAATTTTGCAATTTTGCGTTGAGTTAAGTAATCTTTAAATTCACTGATTGTTTTGTTTGTGTCCTCTAGTTTCTTTTTGAAAGCAGCAGTTGTAAGTCCGGTCTTTAAGTTGCTTTCAGCCGCTTTGATTTGTATCATCAGGGTCTCTGAAAGTCTGGAGGCAGTTTTGATGATTAGGATCAACCAATCTCGTGTGCACTTCCAGGCTATCAGTGACCAGTCCTTCCTGAATTCTTTATCTTCTAGGAAGATACGTGGTTCAGTGGTTACAATCAGTCCATTGGCTGCTGCGTTTTTTCTAAGGTACTCTGTTAGGACGGCCCCGTGTAATATTGTTTTTATTTGAGTCCTTTTTAGTTCAATGAGTGTGTCCCAGTCTCCTAATAGGGCTATTGTCTTAGAGAAAGAAGAATCCCCTAATAGTGAGGGTGCTGCGAGGATGGCCTGGAGCTCTTCCTCGCTAAAAGCTAGCCCTTCAGCCATGGTAGGGTAAATAAGGCTCGTAGTACTCCTGCAGGATTGTCACAGGGTAATCGGCTCAGATAAATAAATCGCACAAACTCTCACAGCTGGCCGCTGCGCTGAATCATAAGACACAAAAAGAGAGTACTGGGAGTGCTACTATCCCACACCAACTCCCAAGAGAAATCTATATAACCACTAAAGGTGTGGGATAGTTGGGGTTGAGGGTGGAGTCGGACCAGTGTTCCCTCAATTGTCAGTACCGGTTAGGTCGCGTTTCGTGAGAAAAGAAGAAGAGCATATGTGGAGAGTGTCTCTGGAACGGATGGCTGTGTTGAATAAGGGGGGAGGGGGAGTCCCCTTACGGACTAGGTGGTCTCACACACATAATAGTTTCTTGCTTCATCATTTGACCACCCACCTAGCCCCACCCAAGTAAGATGATACTACTTGGGCGGACTCAACCTCTTAGTTAAAAGAACAAGAGAGAGTGCTGAAATTAAACTGGCTGGATAAATCACAGGCATCCAGATAGGGTGGGAATAAAATTACCATACATGTCACCTATATCAATTAGTTAAACTTTAATGGAGGTGCATGTTGGTAAGGTTAAGATCGGGGAAGAAGGCTCACTAGAGAATGATGTCTCTTGGAGTCTTAAAAAGGTATATGTATGACCAACATGTTTCTGCCCTCTCGAAGTGTTGGTAGATCAGGGGCATTCGTCAGGGTCTAGGATCCCGGAGCACTATTACTAAGTGAAGTGCTCAGAAGTGTTCATAAAGTGAATTCTAAAAAGCCTACCTGAACAGGTGGTTCATGGTATTGTAGGTCTGTAATGTATAATAAATAAACTGCAGATTATAAAGGGTGAAGGGTGGCACACCACTGCACACAACACATCAAAATATGGTGGTAATATACGATAAAAAGTGAAAAAACACTCAAACACACATGCAGTGTAGACTTACCCCGGAAATAGGGGCGAATGGCCTGTGGTCTGGGTAAAGCCGGGGGTGGGGTTTTCCCTTGTAGTCACACTCTTGAAGGTGGGGAAGAAAAGGAGATTAAAGGGGGGATTATTTTTATCCACACATTGTTTGGTCACAAGTTGTGTAGTCGCACAGGCTCAGTCATTTCAAAGGGGTTTCCTTGCTGCTGCATGAAATGAAGAATACTGTCAACAAGTTTATTAAAACATTCCCCTCTCTTTCCCACAGGTTTGTGGTGAGAAATAGTTTCACAATGGTCTGTTCATTTTGAATTTGTCATTTCTCTGAAAACATTGCAAACAGAAAAGACCTCATGGTATACTAGCTGCCGTTGAGCAACATATTCACTTTTACATGTCTGACCAACATTTACCTTGAAGCTTTTTTGTGATCTCTGGATCCTCTGTTCCAGTTTTATATCTGGAGCCACAGCATTGAACCTTCCCTCTCTGTCTTTCACCACAAAATGTCCTTGGATGCATTTTCTGTAGAGGTATGGTTTTTCCACCTCTAGCTTATTCACTCTTTCCAAATACCAAGACCCATTTCTCAGGTAGTTTATGCAATTGAATTCGCGAAACACAGTAATCAGTGACTCTACAGTCTTCACATGTAGCTACCAATCACCTTCCCGATCAGCACATATCAAGTTTTTCCCGAGAGCTATCATATGCAAAACATTTCCCAGTACTTGCAAAGTTCTGATTTTTCTTCACGTTCTTTGACAAACTCTATGAACTTGGTTTTCATGTTTTCTGATTTTGAACTGAGTGCATTGAACACTGCCTGGCGTTGCATTATGTCTTTTGAATGAAGTGCACCCTGTGCCTTGTTCAATTCTGAAATAAGATATGCAAAACCTAATTTGTCATTTTTATTCCAGAAAGTTTCTATAGCCTCAGATATGATTAGCGTACCTTGTAACGAACAATCATAATGAATTCTGCTCAATACTGACTGGACAGTTTTGCTTCCAAAGATTCCAGCCTCAATAAGTGATTCATCTATGCCACATCCCGAGATAATTTCCTACACACTGCAATGCAACGTTTGTCATGTGGAAAACGCCTATCATTGGATAAAGATCATCAAATTTTACTGAATTGCTCATACAAATGTCAGATACAATATGGAAAACACCTTCATCGCAGAAAATTGGCAGGGTAGGCTGGCCTTCAAGGTGAGCACTAACATTCTGGATTTTTTTTAGAGCTGTGTATACTATTGCGCAGTTTGTGACTGGAGATGGTATTACTGAGAAAAATGCAACATTTTTCAGTGGGACGGTATTATGGGAGATCATTCTGGGAGAACAAAGCATGAATTCCAGCCCACTGAAGAACTGGCTTTTCTTCATCCTTCAGTCTGAACCGAATAAACAATATCATAAATTCATTTAAATCAGCTTTGTGGACCACAGCATCAGGTAGAAGAAGATCTATGTCATCAGTCATACTGAAACTTTCTGGTAGACTCGGACGCGTTGATGACTTGTAGTGATTTTGCACCTGGAAAGTCACTTGCACTATAAGTTTGCAGCTTTGTTTGTTGATGTCTACAGCTGACACATCTTGTTTTCCAGCAGCTACTTCATTGGTACAGTCTTGAAGAAAAAGCACCATGGCTGCATCATGTGTGCTGGATGTTCCAGACAAAGAAGAGCTGTTTTCAAAATCAAAATGATCAAGAGCAGCAATTGTAAATCCTTTCCTGGTAAAGTGACTTGGATGTGGTGTGCTGTCAGATTCACAAGATTTTACAGCATGAGCTGCTAAAACGTTCCTGCTCAATGCTATGTCAATATAACTTTTGATACACAAATTCTATTCATTGAAGTGATTAGCTCTCTACTTTTGCATTTGTCATAGAGTGGGTAGGCAATCATCATGTGTACCAGAGTTTTTTTTTTGCCGTGATGTGATTCATGAAACATGATTTGGAAAATACGGTACATTTGTACAGCATAAGCTGTTGGTTTATGGGACTGTCTTCCACTTCTTCGCTTATATCTTCAAAGCCATCATCAATGTTGTCAGCTTCTGTTACAAACTCAAGAACTTTAGTTTGTAACAGTTTTGATTTGCTGATATTAAACAATGATGTAAAAAACGTTAAGACAACATCAGCCATTCTTGTTGAGTCCCATGATTTGCGGAGCCCTTGGGCATCACAAAATTTGTCATTAAGTCCAAAATCTAAATCTTTTAGGACATTTCTTAAAATGGTTCCTACTTATTTTAGTGCATCCTGTGATCTTATTTTGACAGCAAGAACTACAGTCAAATCAGTTGATAACACCATAAGTGACTCATTATTTTTGTTAGACTGACAAAAACGAATTCTGTCATTGTACATTCACACCAGAAAAATCTTAATTTCATTATTATGGATCAATACAGTTTCATCAATGTTGACCATTATTTCTCTTATCTCACTGAAGGCAGGTGGTTACGTTGCTGCTGGAAGCTCATTGTACATTTATATTTTCAAATGTATGCATGCACACAGTTCGGGTAGGCATACAAATCCGCTGCAAATACATTCACCACACTCATTATATCAGCTACTCTGCTGAAAACTTCACCTTGGAAGAAACTAGCTGCAGATAAAAATATATTTGCCTTTTGAGAATTGCATACTCTGTACTTTTTTCAATCCCTCTGGCCCTTGTTCTGGCTAAACCACAGATAACACATTGAAGATCCTCTCACAGATAACACATTAAAGATCCTCTGTTTTCTGACCAGTTGTTGTCCAGAGATGGATGAGGGGTAGCCATCGATCTTCTAAGTGGATGGGCACTGGGTTTGGTTGGCGTCATTTTCTCTGAAGTCTTGAATTCTTTATGTGAATTACTGGCTATTTTTTATGATTTTTTCCCAGGCTTTTTTCCACTGTATACAACTTGTAGCAATTGTTGTTACAATGATAAAATATTTGTTCTGCTTCACCCTTCAGTTTCAATCTTTTGTGAACTTCGTCTTGCCGTATTTCTACAGCATCTCATACTCTTTACTGTTCAGCCGCAATTGATGTTAGAATTACTTTCAGATTAGTTTGGCATATGACACATTTTTCTTTCTTGAAGAAGTCCTTAGATTTTGTAGTTAGCAACACTCTGTCAGGAGGTAAAGATCTACTGCTACCACCTGCTTCACTCATGTTTATGAATTTGAATCAATGGAAACCTAAAATAGAAATAATATTAAAAAAAATTATCAATATGATGGCTAAAACACATCATCATAGAGCCATGATTTTGGAAAATGACGGAAATGTTGCTCTGAAGAGTTATTTTCTGTCTCTGTAAGACTACCTGATCCCTAAAACCAAGTTTTTGACACCAAAATGAAATATATAGATTTCATGGTTCCTGAAATATATCATCATCACTGCAAAACATCCGCCATTTTTAAAAATGTCATCCAGAAAAAAATCAGCCCTGATTAGCAATGTCTACCCAAACTAAATTGCTTCTCTAATGATACACAAACACAAATCAAAAATAAAAATCTCTGCACACCATTTTTTTTATGGAGGTAAATGAAGGGGGCAGGACTAATTCAGGTGTGGAGGACTGTTTTAAGTTTTCTTTCCATAACATCTTTGTTCAGCTAGCCCAGGTATTTGTGGATCAGGAAAAAAAGTTCTTGTCAGAGTACAGTGTTTTCAATGGTGAGGGTCTGTACTTGTATTGTTACATTATTCCCCTAATTTAGGGCCTTTGCAGCTAGTCCATTTTAGCTGCTTGGGTCAAATCTTCTATGTGTCGTAAGCTGTCAAGCACTCGCTCGTCTTGCAAGAACTCAGGATCTCAGCTGTCTTATAGTGAAGAAATGGCCTGTTGTTTCCCTCTGGCCTTCCTGAACCCTGGAAGATGACACAAGATGAGGCAGGGAAGCAGGAGAAATAGTATCTGGAAATTTCTGAACAGGATACAGAGTTTATCTATATAGACATTGAATGCCCGCACCCCTCATCCCTGACATGCCTTAATTCGGAAACCTATAAAGAGGAAACATTGCTTGCCCATTGAGGACATTGGATTATTGCGCCTTTCATCCCTGCGAATGCCCCTGAAAATGCCTGGAGGTTGGTGTCTGGAGCTTGGCGTTTGAAGCTTCCGTGTTGATACCAGTGTCTAAGCTGTAGAGTAACCGTAACTAATATTGTACCTGCTACTGTGTCCCCACTAGAGCTCCAGCATTTGTATGCTAGAGGCTGCCACTCTGTGACTCTTCCAATCCTTCTTCAAACTGCTTTGACATGGTTTTGGGGAGATGGGACACTGGACTGAGTGAGCATAGAGGTATGGTGTGCTGTGTAATGCAAGGTCATTGTGCAGCAAGGAGTTGACGGTGTCAACTAGGAAAAACCCAATAAAGGGAGAGTGGTTAGTGCTGGAATTCATGTCTAGTAACCCTCCTATTGCTAGCACTGGTGGCTAAAGACTCCGTTTCTTTTCAGTATTTCTCAAAAATATTTGTTCTTACCAATTTTCTCTGATTCACAAACTTTTCTGGTGTCCGGGTCTCTTCAATGAGCATGCCCTTCTACAGTACCTACCTGTTTGGCAAACTGGTGGATTTGGTTCTGAAGCATTTTAAAAGGAGTCGAGCCATGGTGCTTTTTGAGCCTTTTGGCACTGGCCTGGCAATATCCCCAACAGTGTTGCCCTCTTCAAAAGAGCTCTGAGTTTATACACCACTTGCACAAAGAAACATTTAATGTCCAATCAACTATTTGTCTGGTTCTCTGGGGCAAAGAAGGGCTAGGCAGTGGAGAAGCAGACCATTTCATGGTGGATAGGCCTCAGTATTAAAATCTGCTATTCATTGACAAAGAAGCAAGGTCTCCAGGCTCATTTCACCAAAGTTAATACTGTGTTGGCGTGCAGAGTGGAGATGTCAGGCTGCTACACAGGCATCAGTGCATGCATTCATGAAACACTATTACCTTGATAGTCAGTTTGGGATGGGAATTTCACTTGTTCGATCCTGCAGGTCTTTTTGGTCTGAGTCATCGTGCAGACCCACCGCCTTGGGAAGTACTGCTTTGGTATCTATTTACAAAGTGAATAATCTGTGACTGGAATTATCTATCAGAAGAACATGATGCCTACCTTCCATAACACTGTTTCTGGTGAATACTATATCTAACCGCAGATACCTCACCGCCCTTTCACCTTGTTCTGAGGAATGGTGTCCTTTTCCATCTAAAAAGATTCCAATTTAGTAATCTCCACACTGGTTCTTCCAATCTACTGATGGGCTCTGCATCTAAGGGTGTGGACAAGCTTCCGAAAGAAACTGACTTAAGCACACATGAGTGGTGCTTATGGGTGGCTCCGTTTGTCACTTCCAGAGTAGAGCAAAGTTGGCACAGAGTTGCACAGTGCCACATATTGGCTTGCAGGAGCACTGCTATTTGAGTTTCCAGATCCAGTCTGGTGCCAGCAGATAGCCACAAAGTGAGATATCTGTGGTGAGATAGAGTTTTCACCAGAAAAAGCATTATCAAAAGGAAGTAACTTGTTGTACAAGAACAATCCCACTGTTTACATAGGGGAGGGCAGAAGAGATGGGTGTCATATTTTTCTATTGTAAATTACCAGTACCCTTCAAATCCAAATTTACTGTATGGGAGTAAATGAACCACAATCGGTAATAGCGATTTCTTAAAAATCGCAAATGCTATTACCGAATCGCAAATTGCGATACCGGCCCCATTCGCAGCTATGGGCCTGTTGGCCCATAGCTGCGAATATTTTGCATTTCCAAAATTGCGATTTCTGAACCAGAAATCGCAATTTTGGAAATGCAAAAGGCCAGGGTGCTGGGGGCCTAAGGCCCCCTCTCCTGCACCCCAAAATCTTTTTTTTCAACATGTAAGGTACACACATGCCAAAAGGGCATGTGTGCTTTATATGTTCAATTTAAAAATGCAGTTTTACTGCATTTTTTAATTTTGCACCAGGTTACTACCTGGTTGCATATCATGGTATTTTGCAAGTGCAAAATGCCATTTTTGGAAAAATCGCAATTTGTGATTTTTTCCAGCATAGCCTTGCGACCTGGAAATTGCGAATCGCAATTTCCAGGTCGCAACGCAAGAAATCGCAATTTTAGCATTTCGTGCATCGCAGACCACTGTTTTGCACTCGCAAACAGCCGAATTTACCGGTTCACACCGTTTGCGAGTGCAAAACTTTTTCTTACATCTGGCCCATAGTTTATTGTTAAAAAATGTTGACAAAACTTTTATCATGTAATTATAAAATATTTTAATGATTGTTTTTGAATTTATAAATTAATGTTATATACATTTTTATCAAAATATAATTACTTTACTTTTAATTAATTACATAAATCACATTTTCTAATTATTAATGCATAATAAGAAGGTTGGGATTTACTTTCAATTGAAACCTCTTGCAGGAAGAGCTTTCACTGATGCCAGATAAGTATCCAGGACCTGAGGAAACCTCTTGCGAGACCAGGACTCACTCCAACAGGAGCCAACAGCAGGGTTCAGGCAGGTCCAGTTGCAGCTGGTCAGCTGAGGAGTTGCAAGGGGGTGCTTTGAAGCTTGTCATGTCCCTGTAGCTCACACAGGAGGCTAGCTAACTAGCCCTTGGAGTCGCTCTGGTGGTCCTTGGTTCAAAGAAGCAGGTCCAGTCCTCCTTCCTCAAACAGCATGGCAGCAAGGCAGTCCTTCCAGCAGCAGAGCAGGCCTTCTTATTAATCTTCTACAGGTCTAGGAGTGTACTGAATAGTGGCTCTGTAGATCGAATATTTATACCTAGTCCCAGATTTTCTTTGGGGGGTAACTTACTTTTGTACCCCCGACATGGGGCCTTGAAAATTCCTTTCCTTCTCCTGGTCAAGGCTCCAAACTGTCTGGGGTGACATAAGGCAGGACAGGCCTTGTGTCAGACACCTTTGTGTGTGCTGAAGGGGCTGAAGGCAAGCCCTTTGAAGTGTAAGTGAGACTGGGTACAGCTCCTCCCTAGCCTTCCGGTCAGGATAGCCCATCCTGTCCACACCAAAACCTGAGTGTGTCCCTGTCTGGAAGTAATACACAAACCCTAACAGCTGACCCAGTCCCAGTCATATTACAAGTAAATTAAATGTACCAATCAGTTAAGATGCCTAATATACCATGTTTTAGGGTTAAAGCACTAACACCTTAGCACTGGTTAGCAGAAGAAAAGTGCACAGAGTGCTAATGCCGACACAAACAGATTCAACAACAGAAAAAGGGCCTGGTGACCCTACCAAAAGGCTTGGTTCCTATTTCTGGTTGTGCGGGTGACCTATGAATTCTTTCAGGTCACTATTAGACACGATTAAGTGTCAACTTTGATCAAAATAATAGGACTATATCAGTTTGGGGTGTATTACGGCTGTAGCCGAAAGAAGAATTGTTTATATTAATTGTATCTAAATGTATTTGTGAGGTTTCAAGTTTTATGTATGTCAACTGTTGTGATATCACAATTTTGTTGTCTTGTCTTGCGTGGCACTCTGTCCTTGTGAGTAAATGTTGTTATATGTCTATGTATTTGTAGATCATTTGTACCTTTTGTATTGAATTGTTTTTTAATTTGTATGTATGTTTATTAATAAATATTATTTGTTATGATATTTTATTGTTTGTTTCTGTCTTTCATATTATCTGGATAATGTTGAACATAAGGTGTAGCTCATTTCCTTTTTTCTTGGACCCTACCAAAAGGGCCAGGTACAACAAGAACAAATGGGAAACTGCTGCCTTTCGTAAAGTCCCCTAACAAGGGCAAAGGACCACACAGCCAACCTGACTCTGTTGGTGCAGCAGAGTCCGTAGCTTCAGCAGAGCTCTCATGAAAGGGTCGGAGTGATGGAGAAGCACACTGACTTACATATGAAAGCCATAAAGAAAATGAAGGCAAATGTGGCGCAGTGGAAAACTACTTCGCAATACCGACACGCACAGACTGAGAACACTGAGGGCCATATTTATACTTTTTGACGCAAAACTGCGCTAACGCAGTTTTGCGTCAGAAAAATTAGCGCCGGCTAACACCATTCTGAAGCGCCATGCGGGCGCGTATTTAATCAATGACGTTAGCCGGCGTTAGCCGCCGGCGCTGCCTGGTGTGCGTGGAAAAAAACGACGTACACCAGGCAGCGCCGGCATAGGGGGATATGGAGCTTGGGCGTCAAAAAATGGGGCAAGTCAGGCTGAGGCAAATTTTTCACCTCAACCCGATTTGCGCAATTTTTTTCGACTCCCAAACCCCATAGAAATGACTCCTGTCTTAGCAAAGACAGGAGTCATGCCCCCTTGCCCAATGGCCATGCCCAGGGGACTTCTGTCCCCTGGGCATGGTCATTGGGCATAGTGGCATGTAGGGGGGCACAAATCAGGCCCCCCTATGCCACAATTTTTTTTTTTTTTTAAATACCTACCTGAACTTACCTTAATGTCCCTGGGATGGGTCCCTCCAGCCGTGGGTGTCCTCCTGGGGTGGGCAAGGGTGACAGGGGGTGTCCCTGGGGGCATGGGAGGGCACCTCTGGGCTCCTTCAGAGCCCACAGGTCCCTTAACGCCTGCCTTTTCCAGGCGCTAAAAAACGGCGCAAAAGCGGCCGTACGTCATTTTTTTTGACCCTCCCACTCCCGGGCGTGAATTTTGCCCGGGAGTGTAAATACGGCGCACATGCCTCGGAGTCAATTTTTTAGACGGGAACGCCTACCTTGCATCTCATTAACGCAAAGTAGGTGTCCACGCAAAAAAATGACGCAAACTCCATGGACTTTGGCGCTAGACGCGTCTAATGCCAAAGTATAAATATGGAGTTAGTTTTGCGTCGGAATTGCGTAAAAAAAAACGACGCAATTCCGGCGCAAACGGAGTATAAATATGCCCCATGGTGTTTAACACTGACTCTGGTGGATGATTAGTACATCACAAAATGAAGTACTGCCATCTTTGACTCATGATGAGGGTGTCCCTATTGGACGAAGAACACATATGACAGCCAATTCTCCCAGAGAGAGAGAGTCTTGTTACATGACTATGAATGGGTGACAGGAATGCTCTGAACTGATGGGCAAGGAGTACTAAGCATGCATCATAGCAGTGCAGAATGTTCTGTGAGGGATGAGCGGTCAGGGTTTGTTTGAATGTTGTTTCCTAAATATGAGTGCAAGTTGGTGGATGGGGCAATTGGTTGACCCCTCTGTGATCTTACTCAGGATTAGCCATCATGACCACTCACACAGTTGTTTTTGGAAACATTCTCCTGAAATGTTATAGGATTAGCTACAATAAAAAGAGGGGTTCTGCTACGAATGCTACAGAGTCAGAATCCTGATGTGGTATTTCTTTAAGTGTCGCCATTCTTATTAAAGGGGCTAGTCCCTTCACGGCAGACAAAGTGTGAAGTGATATGCATCACTTGTATACTGTTGTGATGGGGACATGAACATGACAATGAACGGTATTGAAGATAGATAGGAAACTGACACACATTGAAGATAGATAGGAAACTGACGCACAACAGTTACTTGACTACAGAGCTCTACACCAGCCCTGGGACTGAAGGATTTGTAGAGGGCGACACATATCCGCGAACAATATTCAGAGTGTTCAGAAGCATGCAGTGCATTTTCCAGAATTGACTATATGCTCACACAGAGTAACTGTTTACCAAGATTTGTCTTTACAAGATTTCTAGTCAAGTGTATTTCTGATCACTTACCTCTTTGGACCATAATTTGGTCTGCAAGGGAACAGAGAAAGAATTCCCTGCATTTTGATACATGTCTGCTGAAGGATGGGAGAGTGGTTGACAAATCGAGAGACAACAACTCATAATAGCATCAATAGATTCTGCTGTAACTTCATGGGAGGCTCATATATTTGTGTAATAAAGGCAATCAATTTTATTCATAGTAGGTTTAAAGCAGCTGAAAAAGCTGAAACTGCTCTACCATCCATCGAAAAGTCCTAACTAACAAAGAGAAAGAAGTGACCTGCATGCCTTGCGGTGTGATGAAGCAAGAGTGCAGCTTCTAGCCACCTGACAGAAACTCTATGAAGCAGGGAGCAAGGCAAGAAAACTGCTAGCTTGGTTATCAGACAAGAGGAAGGGAGTAAATGGACTGGGAAAATCTTGAGCAATAATGGTGTGCTCTTCACAGATAGTTATAGTGTAGTGTCCGGTTTCCCGCATTTCTACAGTTATTTTGTAGATTCTGTGACAATGCATGTGGAGGTGGGTCCTTCCTTGAAGACATAACTTGTCCCAGACTCTCAACTCCTAAAAGGGACTCAGGGTCAGATTTACGGAACAGTGGAGCAGGGCACTGCAGCAAGTCACCTTGCTGCGCTGCGTCACTTGGAAAGGGCAGGAATGCACCATATTTAAGGAATACAACTCATTCCTGTGCTTTCTCCCTGCACTGGTGCACAATGGGCTGCCTAGCACCAACACATCCACCCTTGCACCATGGTGCAAGGGTGTCTGTGTTTCATGCAGGGTTGTTTTTGTGCAGGGGGGGATCTTTCATCTTTCTATGTGTGCTGCAGAATACATCATACATAGAAAGAGAAAAAAAACAAGGAGAAATAAACATATTTCTCCTCGTTGTGCCTCTTTGTGTCAGTGAAGTTGACACACACACATTTTTAACTCTTTGCTGGAGGCCAGAGAAAAAGAACTGCTACCATATGTCTTGAGGCTAGCTACACTACTGCTAACTCAGAAGGTAGGGAAATAAAAAATTATGAGCAGTCATATAACACAACATCATTTCTCAATGTAGAAACGAAAATACTGGCAAAAAACCTTGGGGCATATTTACTAATGTTTCAGGTGACGCAGGACAGCAGACAAAGTTGCTGTGCTGCATTGCATGAAATGGAGAGAGCACGCCAAATCTACTTATATGTGGCACACCTGCTTTCTGCTAGTGATGTTTGTTAGATCTGACATCCTTAGGGTGGTCTTACATCAGACTTTTTGCCTTTACCGCCTGTTTTGTTGCTGTATCTTTTTGTTGGCCTTGGGACTCTGAGCACTTTACCACTACTAACCAGTGTTAAATTGCATGTGCTTCTCCCCTAAAAGATGGTAACATTGGTGTATCCACAACTGGCATATTTAATTCTCATTTAAGTCCCTCGTAAAGTGGTATACAATATAACTAGGGATGTAAATTGAATGTTACCAGTGGGCCTGCAGCACCGATTGTGCCATCCACTTAAGTAGCCCTGTAAACATGGCTCAGGCCTGCAACTGCAGAGCCAGTGTAGTTGTCTAACTGCCACCCCTACTTGGCACTTAAAAGCGATTGCCAAGCCCAGAAATCCCCTTTTCTTACATATAAGCCATCCCTAAAGTAGGCCCCAGGTAGCCATAGGGGTAGGGTGCCATGTAAGCAAAAGGCAGGACGTATCCTTTTAAGGTTTTATGTCCTGGTAATGAAAAACTCCCCAAAGTCGTTTTTTATTACTGTGAGGCCTGGTCCCCTCTCATAGGCCAGTACTGGGAATTCCTTATAATAACCTGAAAGCAGGAGGATGTGACTGAGTTGACCCGCCAAGTCAACTCAGTCACACCCCCCTGCTTTCACACACTCTGACTTCTCTGGAAGATCTACAAATGGATCCCAAAGGACTGCCGCAAAACTGTACCCCATGCCCTGGTTACCAGCAGACTCGACTACGGCAACACTGTAGAAGAACATCAAGAAATTACAGCACATCCAAGACGTCTCTGTCAGACTCATTTTGGACATTCCCAGCCACAAACATAGCTCCAATCACCTAAGAGACCTCCACTGGCTCCTTATCGAGAAAAATAATTAACTTCAAGCTCCGTGCCCACGCTTACAAGGACCTCCATGACCTAGGACCCGCCTATCTCAACCACTGCATCATCTTCTACTCCCCCACCAGACCTCTCCGCTCTGCTCAATAAGCACTAGCCACCGTACCCTTCATACGGAAGACCTCAGCTGGTGGGAGATCCTTCACCTACCTCGTGGCAAAGAGCTGGAACACCCTGCACCTCAGGCAGTCATCATCGCTACCCCAATTCAGGAAGGACCTTAAAGCCTGGCTCTTCAACTGAGGTTCAGAAGACAAACCCCCTTATCACCTAGAGACCCTTACGGGTGAGTAGTTGCGCTTTATAAACCCTGATTTGATTTGATTTGATTCCTCATCTGAGAGGAGTAGCTGGATTATGTTTAGTACCATTGGACTGTTAATAATAAATCCTCTTTATTGGTAAGGTCGGATTTATTATTATAGAACTGCCACTTTTAGAAAGTAGGCATTTTGCTGCACTCACTGCCCTGTGTGCCCACAGCCTATCTCCAGTACATGTCTGGCTTGGGTTATGTGACAGCTACACTTGTGCATTACCTTCAGACATCCACAACACAACAACACATCTGCATACTGATGGGTCTTCCTGGGGAGGAGGCTGGGAAGGGCTCACACTTACACCTCAAAGGGTAGTGTCTAGAGTCCACACAAAGAGTCTGATTACCTCCCACTGATAGCCAGGAGCCGAGGCTGACCTGAAAGGGGGACCTGTGCACTTCACAAGAACTCTTTGTAGTCACCCCCCACATCAAAAGTATATTCTAGTATAAGTACATGGTCCCTGACCCCCTAAAAACAGTACACATTTGGACTCAAGGAAACTCTTCTGGAGTAGAGACTGTTGTGCTGGTCGATCGCCACTTTGCTGTGTCTGACAGTTTCAAGGTACTACTGCCCTGTCTTTCTGAGCTGCCCTGCTGCCTGCTTATCTTTGCCCTGCAACTCAAGACTTATTCATCACTCCCAGAGTGACTCCAAGGGCTTGCCGACTTGCCCCCTGTTCTACTCCAGGTCTCCGGGACATTAAAGACCTCTGGCGTGGCTTCATCGCAGCTCAACTAACCATGATTTCAGCATGGCTTCATCACAACTCACGCTCAATCGCAACCCTGCTTCTTGCCCTTGTGCCGGCACAACTCAGTTCACTTAGCCTCCATCCGCTGCAACGGTGGTGTCCTCCTGGGCCCATAGGTCCGAACAGCCTTTCAGCTTCTGCTGCACTCTCTGCATTCCGAGGACATAACCCCTAGTACTCAACTGGGCAATGCCTGGGGATCCCCGATCAACCCACTCTGGGCACCTTGCAGAGGGACACACATATTTGGGTTCAATACTGTAAAATCTCTAGAATAACCATCATACAGTGCTCATCATGTGATATCTTTAAAGTGACTATTCATTGGATTCTTATTGTCATTTTTGGTCTTGATTTACCGAGTTAAACAACTTCTATTGTTAATACACCCATGTGGAGTCCTTTTTGTGGTGTGTCATTGTGAGTACTATTTATGTGTTGCACAAATACTTTGCACATTGCCTTCCAAGTAAAGCCTGCCTGCTCTGTGCCAAGCTACCAAAGGGTGAGCACAGGCTGATTTTGGTTGTGTAATTGTCTTGCCCTGCCTAGGACTGTGGTCCCTACTTGTACAGGGTGTATACCTCTGCCAAATAGAGACCCAGTTCCTAACAATGGTGCACTGTGGGCTACATAGCATCAATACAGACACCCTTGCACCATGCTGCAAGGGTGCCTGTGTTGCAGACAGGATTATTTTTGTGCAGGAAGGGCTAAGATTGTTCAGAAAAACAATCTAAAGAGGCATTTTCGCTTTCTTTTATTTTTCTTTGCGAGATGCAGACTGCATCACACACAGAAAGAGGAAATAATGGCTTACTGAGGAGAAAACAGTTTTTCCTCATTATGCCATCTGCTAGAACGCATACTGATTTGATGCAATCCCAGGTTTACAAACCTTTGTCAATCTGGAAATGCATCACGTCGATGGGTAGATGCATAGGAACACCCATGCTCCACCCACAGAATGTCTACCAGCTTGAAATATAATACAGAACAGGCTGCTGTGTTGTGTTACATTTCTATAGAAAGTGGCGCTGTGAGGCGCAAGTTACCCCTCATTGGCTTTGTAAGTCTTTAAGAAGCCTTTGTATTGCCCTAGCGTTGCTTTGCGTAATGCAAGGATAATGCAAAGGCTTAGTAAATCTGGGCTCTTGTGAATAGTTATTACCAGCTATTTCAACCCCTGGTTCGTCCAGATCCAAGCTATTATGCTTTATGCCAAGCCTCTCCACTGGACAATGCAGGGGACTATACGGTTGCCTAGAATGCATGTCAAATATGCAAGAACCAACAGTGCTTGTTTCCTTGGGCGAAGCCATAAAACGGTCATATCCGTTTGTGGTTCTTGTGAAATTGGGATTTGGACTACATTAATATAATTATCTAGAATCAGGATCAATTGCATCTTGACAAGGGTATTCTAGATATTCAGGGGCACAAAGCAAAACTATTTGAAGAACTTCCTGGACATTTAGAAGCAGCAGTTGATGTGTGAGTCTACTGTTAGGTTGTGATGGGAGAGTAGACTAACAGGAAATATACCTTTATAATGGTGTGATGTGTTAAAGGAACTGTCTAAGCTGACAAACTTTTGGCAAGTGGAACTTAATTAGTATATGAATGGTCAGTTATGTGTGGTGCACTGAAGAACATTACCATGAATACGATCTTGTGGATGTAGAGGTTTTAGGCACTCATGTTTCAGACATGTTTGAGGTTCACATGTTAAAAGTAATACACAGGTCCACCAAAGAATTCGAAACAACTATTGCAGGCTATAGTTAGACAAAGTAGATAAGACAGAATTGGGTGACACGTTTCCTGAGGGAGGGAGCAATAAGAGCGGGATTTAATGTGGTGCAGGTGAAGATTCTTCTATACAAAACTACAGTTGGTAAAAATGGAAGGCCTAATTCTAAACTGTGTAAACTGTGTAATAGAGTCTGACGCCAAATAATAACCAACCTCTGGGCATGCCAGTGAATGAAACCCTTCTGGCTGAAGATTACTTTTAGCTTTCCACAGTGACAATGTCACTCTGAAGATCATATTAGTGGGTATGTGGGGTGGGGCAGGGACTCTGAAATGTAAAAGGATGTTCTGTGATAGAGGATTGATGGTGAACTAAAGAGACATTTCTAGCTAATGGGGAGCATTGAGGTTCCTTTAGTAGAGACATGACGTAAAAATATGGACTGATGCATGTTGCAGAAAAGTATTGAAAGAGCATAACCTGGCTGTGCCATTACATGACTCTTAAAAAATCTGATGCCGAGTCCCAACATGGCTGCCTAAACTTCCTTGTTGAAGTATTGGCAGCCAATCAGATCTCAGAACAAGATCGGGAGGCGTTGCAAATCCTTTGTGTCCCTGTATGTACAAATTGGATTTTCGATACTTTCTCTAAAACCACTGAACAGATTTACACCAAATAACAAAAAGGCCTCTTTCTGGACCAATAAGTACCTTTCTGCCAAATTGGGTGTAATTCCATCCAGTGGTTTCGGCGCTATCGGTGCTATGAATGGGGAAAATACATTTTGGGCCCCCCTTTTTCTCGGCCCGTGCATGACGGATCACCTCGAAACTTTCCAGACTGCAGCTGAAGTGAGCATAAAAGTTTTTGGGAAAATGTCATGAAGATTCGTCAACTGGCACCAAAGATATAGGCAAGTCAAAAAAAAGTTTTTTCTATGGAAATGAGATCCTAAGTATAACTACCTAGTTGCTCCCTGCTTGTGGGAGCAATGCTGGCTCCCTCAGGATGTGGGGAGCCGGCTAGAACCGTGGGAGCCTTGAGGCTCCCCCCACTGTTCGTTCTCTCTCTCTCTCGCTCTCTTCCATCCCATTATGTGATGGAAGGGTTAGAGAGAGAGTTGTTGCAATGGTCTCTGCATGCAATGACTTCAGCACTGAAGGGTGCTGTGGCATAATGGTTAAAGTCACAGATCCATCCCCCCTGAAAGTTGAGAATTTGAGCCCTGTGTATCTGAGGTAATTTCCCTATTTTAATTTATTTTTAACCTTAAAAGTTTAAGGTTCATACTGAAAGGTGATCTCACTCTTTTTAATTGACTAATTAAAAGACCTCAGAAAACAGTCAGGTATCGATCTTGCTTCCTTCTTCCTTTCATATTTGTTCACTGCGCAGTCAAGTGTCTTTGGGCCGATTTAAAACATGCACACGTAGGCCCAGATTCTCAAAGGTTTAGCATTGGTTTAGCGCTGCTTTTTTAATGCAAAGCCAAAAGCTGAAATGTTTTTGGCAATCACAAGCCAACGCAAATAGGTATTTGCATTGGTATATGTGGCAAAGTAACGTAAAGCAGTGTGAAGCGCTGCATTACGTTACTTTGCATCAAGGGGGCGTTACATGGGTGGTAATGGGCGTACCTGTTAAACCCTATTCTGAAAAATCAGGAGAAAGGGTTTAGCGCCAAAAATTAACACCTTTTAAAAGCAGGCCCAAAACAGAGAAATGTTTTAATTTCTCCCTGTTTTTCCGACTTTGCATGTGTGCTGCACTTTGTGCACCACACATCCAAAGTGGGAAAAGCATTTGCGCTTGTCTAGGCATAGTATTTTGTACAGGAAGGATTTCCTTCATGTACAAAACCTATGCTAGGCTCATACACACACTCTATCACTATGGCGCTAAGGTGTGTGCATGGTGCACAGCAGCTGAAATCAGCGCCGGCACTAGGGAGGAGAGTGCCATTTCTATGTGATTATGGTGCTCTTCCGCTCCCTCCTTGTCATGCAGCACAGTGCAGCTTTTTTGGATGCTGCACAGCAATGCGTGACACCTACCAGAATCTGGGCCGTAGTTTGCAAAAACAGCAGAATAGAAGTTCCTTCTCCGTTGCATTCCTGTTATTGTTACTGTTATACTAATGTCAGCCCACTATTAAAATTATATGGCGATTTTACACACTATCATTGCCATTCAAAGAATTACTTCTCTGATTTCTAAGTCTTGTGCATACCTTTTCTAAGGAATTAGTGCATCTCATGTTTGTGATACAATTAGACCTAATTTGCATGTAATGTATTCATTTTCAAGAAAGCCCTGCAACATACTTCAAATAAGAATTAGAACCATTTTTAAAATATAGTAAATTGTCCACAAATAGAAAAGCAATATTGGATCCACTAAACATCCTTGATGAACCCTATTTACTTTTGATATGACATCTTCCACCATATTTTCATGGTATAAACTTCTATAAAGGAAAGCAGTCTAGCCCAGATGTTTCATTTCTAAAGCTACCTCCAAATAACCATTGAGTCTAAGGTCACCCAGAAATTCACAACACATCAATGCAATGTACCTAACTGTTCAATGGTTCCCAGGGAGAATTCCCACAGTACAAAACTTTGGAGAGGTGGATCTTTGGTTTTCAAACTTTCTGATACACTCACAATACCCTGCTTCTGTTAAATCAAGTAGACTCCTCTGACTATTGGCAAGTGGTGGGATTGCCTAGGACATTTCCAGAGCTGGATGTTAGACAACCTTTTGAAGTTGAATGGGAACAAAAATGAATTCTTATGATTAACAACCACATTTTCTGATGGTCAGCCAGGCCCCGGCCTGACTTGGTGTGACCTCTGCAAACCCCCTATCACCACATTCGAAACCTAGAAACCCAGGGATCCTGTTTGACCAAGCCCTGGTACAAAAGGTGTGGTTGGCAGGGTTTTTAGAGTTAAAACATCCTTGGAAGGTTTTCTTCTGCTTACCTGCTCCTATTCATGCCTCCCTTGCGGGAGCTGGTGTTCTACCTTTGTTGGAATACTGTAATGCAATTTTCCTGGACTTCCTTCTTACTTGCTAACAAAGTTTCATACACCGCAGAACCTGGATGTCCATCTGTTTTGAGACCTGCAGAATCAAAACCATGTATCTTGTCTTGCTGGCTCATGTACACCGCCGCCCTACTGAAGATTATCTTTGTTTTCGGAGGACAATGAAGACCTTTCTTTTTTGTTAGTACTGTCACCTGCTACTGCCCTGTTCTTTGTCTCTAGGACTTGTAGCGCAAAGATGCTTTTAGTGAATAAAAAAGTAAACAAAATGATTTGTCGGAGCATGGAGGGAAAGAGGTGGAAAAGAGGTGCTGGGAAATAGAGGAGTTTAAAATGGATTTCAGATGGTTTATGAATGCGCTCATGACACATTTCCACTGCTCACTCTGTTTTATAGGGGAATTGATATTATAGGGCGCACGCAGACACACAGCCAAAGTCACACAGTTCTCTCACCCCTGGACAAGAGTGACCACTTGGTAGTGTACAAGAGGTTCATGGCCAATGTTCTAAATGCTCGCACAGGGATACTCGTATCGTACATAGTACAGAAAGGCATGGGTTGTACTTTTACGGAACTTCAATTCACAATGGATAGTCATAATGTGCCTTCTTTTCTTTAAATAAAACTTACAATATTATCTTACATGGACCTTTTGTTCAGTCCCAAGATCTAATGCATAATCCTAAAGCTACATTATTTATTATTTAAGTTATTTACGTCAGCTAGAGTTGAGGCTTTAACTGGTTAGTGCTGTTGACTCCCTGTTGTGGTGAACCCATGAGTATGCGCCCATTCTCTGTCCGCTTCTCCTCACTGTTTCCTTCTCGCACACCCACCATTTAAATGGTGCATGTCTGCTTCCTTGTCAACTTCCCCAGTATTCCTTTTCCTAGGAATGTTGTGGCATTTGCATAGTTGATTCCTGCCTGGGCAGCTGTAGTTGTTCTAAAAAAACAGTAAATGAAAATCATTGTCCATCTCTTGCTGCTTGATTGTGGCGGAAACAAGTACTTCATATATTCGTATGCTTCATTGCCCACTAACTTTCAGCACAACTCTGTTCTTGTTGACCTTTCTATTCTTTAGGTTCTGTATGTTTTGTTAAACCATTGTGTGACATACAGGGGCTATAGATGCACACCAACTGTCTCTGTTTCTGTGATCTGGGAGCTCTCTGTACTTTCCCTTATGCACGACTGATCTTCTGTAGGTTTAAACTGACGTATTCTTTCTATATCCATCCTGGATTCATTTGAGTGAAGGGAATCATGCACTTCGTCACCTAAAAGATGTTGAGCTATGGTATTGTGTGGAAGTATTTCATTCCAATTTAACTCATTTGTCATTGCCATTTGGATACATTGCTTTGACAATCTAATAATGTGTTCCATTAAGCCATTGATTATGCTGAAGACTATTAAAAGAAATACCACAATGATGAATACCATTGGATAACCTTACTTTTGAGGTATTCTATATAGGTAAAAGTTCTTTCTTGAGAACATGGGCCCTGATTTATACTTTTTGGTGCAAAACTGCACTAACACAGTTTTGCACCAAAAAGTTTAGCACCAGCTTACAACATTTCTGAGCTCCAGCCGGGCACCATATTTATGGAATGGTACAAGCCGGTGCAAAGGGGAGGCTAGTGTAAAAAAAGAAAAAAATGACATTAGCTGGGTGGGGCTGGCGGTACGGAAGAGGGAGGTTTTGCACCAAAAAATGAAGTTAGACAGGTTAGAGTAAAAAAAACAATTTCTCTAACCAGCCTAGCGTCATTTTCTGACACAAAACCATCCATTCCACATGACTCCAGTCGTAGAAAAGACAGGAGTCAGCCCACCACCCCATTGGCCAGCACAGGGGACCAGGGTCCCCTGAGCATGGCCACTGCACCCAGTGTCATGTAGGGGGGCCCATTTCAGGGCCCCCAATGGCACTTAAAAAAATAAAATAATACTTACCTGTACTTACCTATACTTACCTGGGATGGGGTCCCCCATCCTCCGCTGTCCCTCTGGTGTGAGTGGGGGTGTCCCTGGGGCCTGGGGAGGGCACCTGTGGGCTTATTCCATGGTGTTCCACCATTGAAATAGGCCCACATGTCCTCTAACGCCTGCCCTGACCCAGGCATTAAATAATGGTGCAAAGCAAGCTTTGCACCATTATTTGACCGCTCCTCCCCAGTGCGTGATTTTAGCATGGGGGGGATAAATATTGCGCTAAGGCCATAGAGTCATTTTTTGCACGGGAACACCTACTTTGCATCTCATTGACGCAAAGTAGGTTTTGCACGTCCAAAAAATGACTTTAACTCCATATCTTTGGCGCCAGATGGGTCTAGTGCCAAAGTATGAACATGGAGTTAGTTTTGCACTGAATTTGCATAAAAAAATGACGCAAATTCGGCACAAAACAAGTATAAATATGCCCCATGGTGTCTTAAGTCTGCTGGCAGTTGTCTATATATTTTTGGTTTCTCCCTAGTAGAGCACAATGTTCCGAAGGAGTGCAGCACACAATACGTGTGTCCCTACCTATAGTAGAAGGTTACTCCTGTACACTTCCAGGCGGCACAGAGTGGTGGTTGGTGGAATCCGGTTCCTTATGTAGAGATCTGAGCCTTTACAACTGTGCCCTTAGGAGAAGGTTTCTGGACCCCTCATGCACAAACTGATGAGTATAATATACTGCAATCTTAGACTTTGCCGTAAGTGTAGCCATGTGATTGTGCTTATATTTAGTATCAATGGATACCATATGCTATATGAACAGTGCCCACTCCATTGACACACTGCATGTTGCACAAAATCATGGTTATGTGCATCAAAGTTAAGGCCATTGCGGTTTCTTTTTCATGCTTCTGGGCACCTGCCTTGGGGACCTGGTATAAGTCACCCATGCATGGTGCCTGGCCTGCAGTCCAGTGTTAGCCCACGGACCTTTCCTGAAACAGTGCACTGGCTGAGCACTGTGTGGTTGCCTTGGTAATCCATTCCTGTGATGTACTCCAAATTAGCTGAATCTTATTTGAAAGATGTGGACTGTGGCTTTCCAATCCACTTACAAAGAATCTTTTATTGCTCCTACATGTAGAAATTCTGGAAAGCATCCTTTAATAAGGGATAAGAACTGAAACTTGAATATGGCACACTGGCTGGGACCTGACTTCTCATCAACAATTAGGCCGCTTTTGCATCATAAAGCGGCGCAAATGTGGTGCTAAAATAGTATAAATATGGGCCTTAGTTTGCAATAAGAACTTGCCATCCAGGGCTAGTACTGAGCATAATTTGTGTTAACTTCAAACTGAAACTCTGCAAAGCCGCGGAAAACAAAGATGGTGTACTAAGGCTAGAACTTCTAGGTGCTATGAATCCACCATGGGTTGGGAAAAAGCCTAGACCCAGAGCAGAAAGCCCTGATTTTGTTTCCTGCTTGAGCAAAGAGGCGCTGCACCTCTTGTTGTAGATTGAAACATCCCTTGAACACAAGAACCTGCAAGTTGCAGCACATTGAGGCCTGCATGGATGATAACCTTCAGACTAAGATATCTTAGAGCTAAAATGACAGCAGCCAGTTGACCTTAGTTGAATTAGAGGCAAGCAATTGACATGTACATCACTAGGAGGTACTGTACTAGAGGTATCAAAGCATTTGCTAACGTAGCTAGAGATCTCTGCCACCGTGGCAGAGATCTATCCATGGGAACTTATAGGTGAAAATCATTAAAGGTTATTTATCTTTACAGAAAATATTTACAGTATTTCATGCAAAATACAAATGTAAATTAATTTAAAATATTTATTTTTAACCTTGAACTAATACAATAACACTTCAGTACTCATCAAATTAAATGTATAAAATATCTTTATCTAACTATATTAAATTACATTTTAAATAATAACTTTCAACAAAAATAAAAAAAATAAAAAACAACACCAAAAATATCCCACCCTCACTAACATTTTTTATTATATTTAGTAAATGTTAATAAAAGTTATGCGCTTATTTAATTACAATTATTTTAATTTTGCAAGCAAAAGTTTAAAGTTTATTTTATTTTTTAATTTTATTATTGTATTATACAGTAATCAATTCATTCATAAATATATATGCTTGCTTTACAATAATTTATATAATACATAAATAATTTATTATATATATTATACTATAACATGTATTTATATATATATTATCACATAACATATATTAGTAAAATAGGATTTAAATGTTGAAATAATTTAATTAATTTAACCTTCGTTCCTCTGGGGTATTATTTTATTTTCCTGCCTTCACTGTATTCCAAGGGAGTGTGTTTCTGTATCTGGGAGTAGTCATATGTGGTTACTGACTTACTTTAAGGCCGGGCTGCAGTACATTTACATTTGGTTTGACACTTTACAGATGTAGTATCTTTATAAGTGAAGTCTGTGAATTGCAGTTGCATTTCTCTTTTGTAGATTTGTTATTGTATTAGCAGGTCCTCCACTAGGCCTCTTCTTAGAAATTCCCTAAACACCTCCCATTCAGCAGTGAATATATTACACATTTTTCAGCCATCGTCCTACCCACATTTCCTGCCAAAATGTATACCTATGTGTAGGTTGCACAGCAGAAATCGTTGCACAGAAAAGATAGAAGAGGCGGAGGCCTCTGCCAGTAGGTTTATGAATAGCATTTTGGTGTATGTCAGTAGTATTAATGTATTACTACCTGGTGTAGTAGAAAGTGCAGTTTGTGAATAGGACAAAATGTGATTCTGAGGAAATCACGTAATCATCCTGCACCCGAAAATTGGAAATAATTTTATGTGTGTTGCAAATATGTAAGACTCACATTTTAAGTACGAGTCCTAATTGTCTCCCAGTCCCCCAACAAAGTACAGCAATTTGATGCTCCAGAACTTTAACTGCACAATGAAAATACCAGCACATACATGCATTCATACATTTTGCCGAACGTCAGTTATGTTGAACATATAGGTCATATGTTAATAAAATTGTCAGTAGAAGCTGAGTAAAACAGACTTACAAAAAGGGTCAATGAGCTGTCAGTCCATAGTACATTTTGGGTAATCGAAATAGAAGGTGGAGTAATGGAAAGTGACTGCTGACAGTACATACACGCACCATTACAGAGGGATGGAAAACTGGCTGTTGAGAACCACACATTGTGGAAGAGTTAACTCTAGAGTCCAGCATCGGGACAGCATCTGATATGACATCAAATGCGCCGCAGAAAATAAAGACGAGAGGCAGATGTAGGCTCAGTGGTGCGGAGTGGGTTTGGTTAAGGACTAGGGGCCAGATGTAGGAAAGGATTTGCAACTCGCAAACGGCAAAAACTGCCGTTTGCGAGTTGCAAATCGCATTTTCCTATGCAGAAATGCATTCTGCGAGTCGGACCGACTCGCAAAATGCATTTCAGAATCGCAAATAGGAAGGGGTGTTCCCTTCCTATTTGCGATTCCTAGTGGTATGCAATACCATTTGCGACCGCATATGCGGTCGCAAATGGTGTTGCAGTTACCATCCACTTCAAGTGGATGGTAACCCACTCGCAAATTGGAAGGGGTCCCCATGGGACCCCTTCCAGTTTGTGACTGGACCCCAAAAAAAAATTTCAGGGCAGGGAGTGGTCCAAGGGACCACTCCCTGCCCTGAAAAAATACCGAAACTAAAGGTTTCGGGTTTTTTTTTAAGTGCAGCTCGTTTTCCTTTAAGGAAAACGGGCTACACTTAAAAAAAAAAAAAACTGCTTTATTTAAAGCAGTCACGAACACGGAGGTCTGCTGACTACAGCAGGCCTCCATGTTTGCGAGTGCCCATAGTCGGTATGGGGCCGCAATTTGCGACCCACCTCATTAATATTAATGAGGTGGGTCATTGCGACCCCATACCGACTCGCAGACGGTGTCTGAGACACCGTTCTGCATGACATTTTGCGAGTTGCAAATAGCGAGTCGCTAAGACTCGCTATTTGCAACTTGCAAAATGCTTCTTTACTACATCTGGCCCCTAGGAGAGGTAAAGTGAGATAGGGGTCCAGCAGTATAGCAAGGGTACCGAAGGCCCTAATACAAAAAAGGAATATGGGTCCCTCACCCATCTCTGTAGGAAGAAAACACGGCTACAAGAGGGGTGCAATGAGCTTCTTAGTTCCTTGGGCCCTGGTGCCATTGCATCTGATGCCCTTATTATAGCTACAGTGGATTTCATACAGTGGGAATAGTTACACTGACCTATTATTTACAGTGCTTAGAAACGGCAGAGTTGCTGTATTGAAGCACCATTTAGAAGTAATACAGGGATAATAATTGTTATTATTATTATTATTATTATCACATACCCACCATTCAGCAAGCTTCTTCAAAGGTTATTTTGGCTTCATCAGCCCTCCTACAAATGCACTCTTTCTTTTCGTGATGGAACACGCACATTTGAAAACATAATATTAAAAAATGCATTTTGCAGAAATCTCATGTAGCCTTGATGTTGTGCGTTCTAGTAGGTGTGTCCAGTAGGTGTGTCCGCCCTTCTGGTTTTCCTGTTAATTGCTCAGGCGGCATGAAGAGTGTGCCCGCTGAGATGTTCTTCACAAATCTTGTTCCACTGCCTGACTGAGCTCGGAGATTTGTCTTTGAATAATTGTGGAAGGTGACATTACGCTTTCATGGTTTGCTGGCTCTAAATAGAAGACATTCGTCACATTAGCGTTTATTGCTTGGGATAACATCTCGGTACCGTATCTCTGGTGCAGGCGGTTGCACTCTGGCATCATCGCTCAAAGTTGTTGAAACTGGGTTCCGGGAAAAATGCAATATGAAACCAGTGCCGCGGCCTGTGTTGTCTAACTTTTAAAAAGCAGACATGAAGAAGGAACCAACTTCTGTTTTTATTATGTTCTTTTGGAAATGGCCATGTAAGAGAGTAAAGGATACTGCATGGCTGTTGCTACGAGAAAATATATGAAAATGTAACTGAAGGCTAAACCTGATAGGACTTTGGGCCATATTTATACTCGGTTTGCGCTGAATTACCATCATTTTTTTTACAATAATTCAGTGCAAACCTAACTCCATATTTATACTTTGGCGCTAGACACATCTAGCACCAAAGTTATGGAGTTTACATTGTTTTCTGGAGGGGAAAACCTGCCTTGCGCCAATGAGATGCAAGGTAGGCGTTCCCGTCCAGAAAAGGATGATATGGCCTTTGTGCCACATTTATCCCCCTGTGCTAAAATCCAGCACGGGGAGATGGCGGCCTTAAATAATGGTGCTAAGCTTGTTTAGTGCCATTATTTAACGCCTGGGTCTGGGCAGGCGTAAGGGGACCTGTAGGCATATTTCCATGGTCAGAGACCATGGAAATTGCCCAGGGGTGCCCTTCCCTGGCCCCAGGGACACCCCCACCCACACCAGGAGGTCACCCAAGGATGGGAACCCATCCCAGGTAAGCCCGGGTGAGTATGTATATATATATTTTTTTCCCAGCATTGCTCGAGAGCCCAGACTTGGGGCCCCCTGCACGGCGCTGGCCCCAATGGCCTTGCTCAGGGAACATTGGTCCCCTGGGCATGGCAACTGGCATGGTGGGCATGGCTCCTGTCTTTACTAAGACAGGAGCCATGTCCATGGGGGTTGTGCACCAGAAAATGATGCTACACTGTTTAGAGGCAATTATTTTGCCTCTAAACAGTGTAGCGCCATAATTTGGCGCACAAGCCCCGGGTCCCCCTATGCCTCTCCAGCCCTGTTAGCGTCCTTTCCAAGGATGCTAACAGGGCTTTAGCGCCGGCTAGCACCATTCCATAAATATGGCACCTTGTCGGCATCATGGAATGGCGCTTGCTGACGCTATACTTTTTGACGCAAACCTGCACTACCACAGGTTTGCGTCAAAAAGTATAAATCTGCCCCTTTATTTTTTGGTGGTTTGACGAGCTCAGGCTATTCAAGATAAGTTCGAAGAAGGTGTCACGTCTGATCAAAATAGGACATTAACTGCACTCTTGACTGCCTCACAAACCATAAGCTCTGTTTGAACAATCTCACAGAATTAGTCAAAAAATATCCCTTGTCGGATATAATAACTTTTAACACAGTGCAGCAACCAAATTTGTTGTGTTGCCCATGGGAGGAAACACAGCACGGATTGGCCAGCTGCTACTATCATCCCCTGCAATGTTGTGCTTAAATTCAGCCTTGTAGACTTGTGTGTGTGCTGCGCAGCATAGGATTTATACTGGAAGCATACCAAATTCCTATCTCTAGACAAACATAGACAGACCCCAACCAGTGGAATGGTGCTGTGAACTTCAGTTCACAGACAATACATGTTTTTAAAAAAATAAAACATTTCTCCTTGTTAGCACCTGCTTCAAGGAGGCAAAGCCAGTTCTGGGGAGTTTCAGAATCAGTGGTGGAGTTTGAGGGGTAAATATTCGATTGAAAGTCACAGACATAAAAAACTGGGAACATATACAGACGTTGTGAGAAAAATGGGAGACCGAAGTTTCAATGGCCATTAAATCCATATTTTCCCTAAATGGTTCTGAAAACTATGAGAAGGGACAAGATGTACAAGGTCAAAATATTTGATTGAAAATGGTTTAGAGATTGAATGGGTTAGCTGGTCACACTGATGGTGTCTTGGAGAGACAATAACCATCTGTTCTGCTGTGTGGAATGAGTGGATGGATGTCCAACTGCTGTCCCAGGTATTTTGGATGAAGCAAAATATGTTGGTTTTAGTGTATGTGTTGGAATTGACATGCCTCAGTAGGAATGTTGAAAGATAAATTTGTATCTGACAGTGAAAATAGCTAGTCCATCAGTTTCCATGAGCATGTCAGTATTCTGTGAGCTTAGATTAGCAAAGTATTGGAGACCCTTTAAATGCCTAGAAGTCCCTTTGTCTGGTAATGTTGTGTGCAGCGCACTGGAAAGGAATTAGCTGGGCATTTCACTTCCCATTCTATCCGTGTTGCTTTCCAACCCTGGCTTTGGATTACGAAGGTTGGGGCTTTTAACTGCTCCTTGAATTTGGAGCTAACATCTTTGCCTTCCTTTTGGGGGCCTTCTCTGGACTTCCTCTGAATGGTAGTTTCATATCTGCCCTGGCTATCTACCTGGAATCATTGAGTTTAGGTACTACTTGGTGTTGATGTATGCGGGAATAGTCGTTTTCCAAAAGTTGCTCAGCGACTAAAAGTGAATTATCAATTCTCCCTTTGAACCAACCATTCAGGGACCAAAGGTTCCTCTCTGATTTTTCTACAGCCATTTTTGGTATAGCTTGGTCGATATGATAAACTCATGGAGCACAACATCCATTCCTCATCCTTTAAATCTTGATGGGCTGTGGTGTCTCCTGTGTTATCAATTAATCCATTGGTATTTCTAGGCTGTACTTTACCGCCTCACTCCTCTTAAGGTAAAGAGTCATCTTGTAGCTTCAAAATCTTCATTTCCTTCATGTTGTTCATCTCTCTCTCAAAGGCTCTGATTTGCTATTCTTTTATTGTTGTACGTCGATGGCTATTTGGCTACCTCGTTTTGTGACATTGCTATCCTGTTTCCGATTTGTGGATGATGTGGCTCCTGTGTGCCAAGGGCACTAACATGCTCAATGCTGAAGTTTTTCAAATATTTCATGAGCGACATGAATCCAACCTATCCCTTCTCCAAATAAGCTCACCAATTGATAAAACAATAGATGAATGCACCGGTTTGGGAGAAGGGAGAGTGTGCTGATGAGAATGCACCTGTCATTTGTGGTCTCAAGGCTGAATCTTCGGTCAATCTTTTCCTTGATTTTCCTTAGGGAACTTTCTACTCTTAGATCAAGGGTTCCTTTATTGTGCATCAATTACCGGGTTTTGCAACAGAGGTTCACTATCAGTTAAATCACCATTAATTACAGATTTACATTCACCATATTCACTCAAATAAACTCAGAATTTCGACCGTGCAACTCTTAGCCAATGATAATATTGTATCAAGTCTCTCTTTGGAGTTTGCTTGCAGAATAAAAGTTCTTGAGCCCTTTTTCCTTGGAAATATTTTTTGTTCTCCCACGTTAAGGTTCATAAGGTAGGTTCTGTTTAGTAGTTTATAGTGACTCACTGCTTGGGAAGACATTTTCAAACGTTGTTTTGAATTAGGTTCGTGTTTACACAAATACCTTTGCAGGTAAGGTTTATGTGCTTAAGTCAAGGGGCTTCGATGGAGCACTGCAACTGAATTTTTATTTCAATTTATTGCACACCTTTGTTCCTTTGGAAACTAGAGAATAATGTCTGAAGATCTCTTTTTGACGCTTTCACAGCTCTTTTTAAATTCTTACAAGAATAAACTATTTTCTGTTCTTCTCTTTCTTTTCAGGTTGGACCATCTGTGCAGTCACACTGTGAAGAGCAGCAGAAGCACCCTGCAGGGAAGATTCGATGCAAACAAGATTCAGGATTTACTATGAAGGAAGAGCTTCCTATTGACTTTCTCGCTTAAGATCTGGAAAGCCAAGCACCTGCATGTGTGCAGGGCGTGCCTTATATAGCCTTCAGAAATCCAAGATAGCCAGAGAAAATCTAGTTTTAGTCTTGCAAGATCTTCCCAGTATAAGCTGTTTTGGAGGTGCCAAGGGACGAAGACTCTGGCTTGATTCACAGCAGTAATTTTAAGCTTGGCATCTAAGGTTACAAAAGAATAATGGGTCCCCAGGAGTTATAATGTAGGAATCTAATCCCATGGGTATATTTTTTAACTCACCTAACTTCAGAGGATTTAAACTATTAAAGGCCTTGCAAGTGGCAACACTGTGTGAATTAATACAGGTCTTATGTACTGAATTACTAGCCTACGTCCATGGGTTGAATCTTTACATAGGTCATCTTCTGAATTCTACTTTAGCTCTTTTCCACAATCACATCCTCCTCCTTCTCTAGAATTTGCCCCCTCTTTTTTGAGCCTGATATTCTCTGCTGCCTCCCATTCTCATACTCTTCATTCTCCAAGAGGATCTGTTGGAGCTTATGTTTCTTTGCTTTCTTGGGAAGCTCCCTAGTTTTTGTACTGCATAGCTGCTTCCACTGTGTCATTGTGCTCGCATCTTTTATCGCCAAAGGTAGTGTACATACAGTGTCTGGATTTTATCTTGACTGATCAAAGAGTATTGCGTATCATTGAAGCTGCCAGCACTGCACACTGATCTGTGGGTCATGGTTTCACCTGCCAAGTGCTGAAGGTCTTCATACCATCTTGTGGAGTGCTTTATAAGCCACCAAGCTGTTTAAATTGTGGTAGCCATTTGAGAACAAATATTTTCTAAAGATAGGTTAAGATGAATGATAAAGTCACAAAATGTAGAATGTGGTTACTGTGTAGAAGTGGGACAAAAAGGCTAGCCATGATGATGGAAACTGATTGCTAGCATAAAAATGTTATTCGGTCAGTTGACACATGCTAAGTTTTTGGAATTGTCTGTACAATAAAGTATCAATATAACTGCAATTAAAGTATCGCAGTATTTTAAACTGATTTTCTCACTCCACCCACACAGCTTAAAACATTTAACTTTGCTTGGTCAGCCACCCATGACCCAACTAGATCACAGAAAATCCTGGCTCATCATTTTGATAGTCTATCTTAGCTCTGGCTAGGTGGGAAATTTACACCAGAATAACATTGAAAATTCTGAAGTCTTTTTGAACTTACGCTGCAGAAACTGTAATGCTGCAACAATACTGAATGTTCGGAATCCCTCTTATCAAGGAAGAGAGGGCCTAGAAACTAACGGTCTCATTACAAGGCTGGCGATCCTATGACCGCCAGCTTTATGGTGGTGGTCTGACCACTGCACGCCTAAAGACTGCCTTCAGGAACATCGTTCCCGATGTGATGACAGTGGTTGGGGTTATAACCAGCCATGGCGGCTCTGAACTCAGCACTGCTTGGCTGATTACAACCCCACTTTCCACCAGCCTTTTCATAGCGGTGACCCCCCATGAAAAGGCTGGTGGAAAGCCAGGAGCCAAAAGGGGCATGGGCAGTGCCGGGGCCCCCCTAGCCAGCACCGTCAGAATGCACATTCCGAGGGTGCTGGTCTGGCCCCTCTGTGCTAAGGTATAGGACTTGGCTCCCTTAAGGAAGCTGAGACCTATTTCCTACCACTGTTCCTGACGGACTGACAAGCGGGAATGCGTATTACAATGTTCCCGCCGGTTGACCCGGTTGGAACTTTGCAATACACTCAGGGGGGGGGGGGAGGTCACCACCATGGTGGTGACGTCCTCCTCACAAGTCTGGCGGTCCCAGGGTGGGACCGCCAAACTCACAGTGAAGGCCCTAATTGTGGGACAAACCGAACCCTCCAAAACAATTCTCACTGTGACCTTAATCCTTAACGGAAATTTGGACTGGGGTCAAATGTGGTGTTGGACTAGTCCACTGACTGTACTGGCTCGACTGGGACAAGAGGAAAACTGAAAGGTTCTAAATGAATGCCCAGTGGGAAACTTCCTGTCCAATTACTTGCAGCAGTGGGGGGGGCATATGCAAAATAGTGCAGAATAAATAAGCATTCAAACCCTTAATAGGTTTGTCATTTGTATATTGATGCACATAGAAACATGCACGGCACATACTCACAGACACAGAGAGTAACACACCTCCAGGAAACCAGGTAGAAAGGAGCAGGGTACAGAGTTTCGGCCACCCTAAGTACGGATCAAAACACATATATGGCCAGTGTATTTCTATTCCTATCTACATACAGCTTGAACTGTTTCTCAGAGCTTTTCCATCAGTTGAGAGAAAGGAGCAGTAGTCAGCCACCACTGTCACTAGTTATTGTTGTTGATCAGTCCCCACTACAGCTGATTGTTGTAGGAACTGCTTTCATAAGGTATGAAGCTTTTTCACTTCACAAGCACATGACCATTTTATAGGACTATTGCATGTGTCTGCATAAGGAGGGGACCCTATTTGCTTCATTTTGTGTTATGCAATTAGGGCAACAACACTTCCAGATATTCCCCGGAGGCTGTTAACACTGAATTAGACACCTGTTTTTCTGCCATTACCAGTTTTCTTTTGCTTCACAGGTATGATGAGCAGGGCCTAAGCTTGGGCATTGGGTGCTCAAAACCAATCATGTAGTTTTAAACATTCTAGTAGTGCTGGGTAAGTATGATATTTTTGAATTTGTTGAAACCAGGTGGGGGAGCTTTTATTGCTCATTTGCTTTTATACTGTTTCTTGGGATGGGTAGAGGAAATTCTTTCCAACTGTTGTCTGTAATGTGTTTGAAGTGCATGAGCCCTGGCACAGAATTTACCTTCTTCACATCTCTGCACATCTCTTCCTTCTTTTAATGGGCTCCCTGGATCTTCTCTGAATGATTTTGCCTTCCCCTTGTGGTGACCGGCACTCATGCCTGGGCCAGAGGCATCTATAAGCCATGGTGAGCATGGGACTTGGACTGGTGCTTTTGAGTAGTGTCCATCTTTGTCAGTTTCTCTGACACCACATGAGCTCTACCTCTATTCTATCCAAGTTTGTTATGGCAGTGATGGAGTATACTCATCAGCACCGGTCACTTTCTATGGTGCGAAGACTGATTTGTCACCTATTCAGCAATTCCTCCAGACCAGTAGAAGCAGAGGAGCTAGAATAAATCAGGCTTGTTCGGGTGCGAAAGGAGATTATTCCCTGCTACCGTGGGAAAAACTATGCAAACGCGACATTTGGGATTTGCATTCTAGGGTGGGCTTTCAGATCTAAGTCTGTCTATGGTCAGTTTGCACCCTTATATACCTCTTTAGAGCATCCACTGGAAACTTGATTTTATTACATCAACATTTTACATTATTTTCACATAGGTTGAACGATGGGTGTTCCTCTCAGGTACTGGCAGACAAGACAGTGCTAGAACTGAGTGAGTGAAGTTATAAATTCTTGTAGTGCTCATCTGTTATTAAGGAATGTGAAAGAAACCTGTACGTCACTCATCTTATGAATAAATAGTTGGACAGACTGCTAAATGTACTTGATGTTTATTAAATAAAAGCTGAACAGGAACCACATGTAATGTTGATTTTTTTTGTAAACTGAACAGGGGACACGTAATGTTTTTTGTAAACATACTGACAAAAAATCAATGCAAAAAAGTAACATTTTATTTTCTGGATTATCTAGAGAAAATTATTAAAACTGTCACTTTCTCATTATTTACACAGGTTTTGCATTTTGATACAGGGATGATCTGGTACATTGATTTATTGTTATATGTCCATGCAGCATTTCCAGACAGTTCTTGACAAGCCTCTGCACAAATTCCATGGTCCACCCTAGTCTGGCTTCAAACAAAGTAAAGGTCCATCATTGCTTTAAACCAGGAAAGTCTTATACATGCGTATATTCTAAAAATGAATTGTTTTGAAGCAATACTTTAAATGCTTATTTGTTACAAAAAGCGTGATCATTCAGTGTACTTTTCAGATATAAATGGTTAAAAGCGATGGTGTAAATACTTGTATCATTCATTTTAAAAAATGTCTCTGAAAGTAGTCTTGTGGAAACCAGTGTATTAAAGAGCGGGCGTGGCCTACTGGTAGCAGTGGAAGAAAATTGAGAAATCTGAGGAAGTTAAAAACTACTTTAACATCAACACTGGTAATTTGCATCATTATCAGATTTTATTATAACTTGTACAAGTGAACTTCTAATTATAACATTTCACTTTGTTTGCTTGATCAAACCATTATACGTAGGCAAGAAAGCAATATACACAGCAATTCGACGTTATCCGTGTAATTCGGCTGTAGCTAATTCGGAAAATATCTACACATGCCCATACCTTGAGGTTGAAGCTCATAGTACACAGTGGCTGTCATTTTTCCCATACATTATGGGTTAAGCATAATCAAATAGAAGGGTTGTTGCTATTCTGTAACTGCATTCACATTTGTGTGGTTTGTTTATTCATAGTAATGTCCTTTTTTATCTCAGAGGATCATGTAAGCTTTACTTCCAATCCAGGCCACTGTTTTAGTGTTCCACTCCACGAATCCAAGAGGATTTCAAGGGTGTTGATATATAAACTAAACACAGGTCAAAAGGAAAATTACCTTAATCTGGATAAGCACATCTGTATTTGGCACATCATGAACATGATTTACAAGAGTGAAAATAGATAAATAATTGTGGCACAGTTTTTGTAGTCTAGTCTTAATTCTTCAACATTCAAGTGCATCCTGCTGGTTGTGATTGTTTATTCATTTTGCTACCCCTGATATTGTGGTAAATCCAAGTCCATGCTGATGATTTAATTGCTTTGTAAGCTGACTTGCTATTCTTTGCACTAATGGTTTTGCTCTCCATGGACATCTTGCCGTATGCTGCTCGCTCTAGTAGTCTGGTAAATGTGCTATGTAGGGTTTTAGTTGGACCGTCATAGATAAATATGGTATCCCCACTTGTTGTGCTTATTACATCTGCACGCATCCAGAGTGTAAAAAATGTTCCTGTGCCTCCATCATTTTGGCCAACATTTCATGGTTAATTTGCTATTCTGAGCATGCAGCTCTCAGAAAACGACCATTACTGTGAAACATTAACATTTTCTACAAGCTGGGTTTGGATACACAGTTGTATTTTAGGAATGAGGTGGCCAACTCTACCTCTCTGAAATCTCTGGTGCGGTTATGCAGCGTCCATTATTAGCCTGTTTACATTGCACTGATATTCAATCAAAGAACAGCTAGTCTTGGGCAGCACCCTTTTTGTTTTGCCATTTAGCAATGCATTTGACAAGCCCCACATGTTTCATATTGAGGTACCAGAATATTGCTGTCAGAATATTATCTGGCATAAAAAAGTTGATTAGGTAATTCAGTCATCTAGGTCTTCATGACTCATGTCGATGGTGCACAACTCATCTTTGTCTTTGACAACCTTCTTGGTGGTGCTGATGAATAATTGTGCCTTTCAGCAGACATGTCCTACATTTGACACAATGCTTTCAAAAAATGACTATGGGTAAAACTAAGATACTTATTCAGGACTATTCTAGTGGGAGCTGGTCAGACAGCTGGTTGCCTCCTGGGAAACTCCCCACCTTTTTTAGTAGCCATGTTAAAAAAACCTATGGGTTTTTCTTGATAATACTCTAACCCCAAGGTCACAAGTTAACAGAGCTATTTCCTCATGCTTTCAATATTTAAAGATGTTTCAGAATATTTTCCCTTTTCTTTCTTTGTTGGTCTCAGAAGACTATATCAGACCATTCCCATCTCCAGGTTGCATTATTGCAATGCTCTATATTTTGATTCCCTTAAGACACTACTATTGCGAATGCAGCTGGATCTAAGAGTGGGCTGTATGTGCCATTTTTGACCAACTAAGATGCTCTCATGTGTCATCTTTTATGGGTCTGCTAGACTTGTTTCCCAGTGAGAAGAGAACTTCAGCTAAAGCCATCTTTCTCACTCATTGTGCCTTCTACTAACTGGAACCTAGGTATATTTAATATACTTTTGTACACTATATTCCCACTAGAGTTTTTAGATCTGCTTCTGCTGCTAAGGTGACATCCCCCTACTGCAAGAGAAAAAGTCAGGGAGGTTGTTCCTTTATCACGCAGGCGGCGAGGCTATGGAACACTCTTCATATCCTTCTCAGACTTTATCCCAGCTATCATAGCGTTCAGAAATCTATGTAGTAACTTTCTTCATGATAGTATATTTTTATATAGGCTAATGTTATTTACATCTGCAATTCTTCATTGCTTGTAAAACCTTTGGGTAACAGCAGCACTACACCAAGCATTAACAGAACATAAATACAGTCTCCAAAAATACGGCCCCATTGGAGATAATAGACACTCTACTTGAAAGAGCCCAGATTTTGTAATCAACACTAGGAAACTATATTTATGGCAGACAATATTTCTGTATATGATATTCTGACACACTACCCATCTGCATTCATTATCAACTGCTCCTCCAACTTCTGACTTGACTAAATCTATAATCACTCTCCTTCCCAGATAGAACACAGTTTTCTATAGTTAAAGTCTTTTTATGAGTTATTTCTAATGACATCAGAGCTTGAGTCGATGATGTGCAAAAGAGGCACATGCGCCATCCACCATCACAGTGAGACGAAAAATACTTTCAAAGGTATCTCTACCATTACAATAATGCAAATCAGTCACTCTGTACCCAGACAAACGGTAAAGAGATGTACCACATACAACGTGATATGTTGCACCTGAGCTGTTTAAAGGCGGATCAGTGCTTCAACTGACATGGGAGCCTGTTGCACAAAGTGCATTCCGTATTAGGAAAACACAATGCATAAAAATGAGGAGCTTGTACGCAGAAACATGCAATAAAGCTTTAGCAACTTTAAAACTTAGCAAACAAAGATTGCTAAAGTACTTATCACAGCTCTTCCGAATACCGTCTATGCTATGCAATTGCCTAGAGCAATATTTAGCCCACAAAACCTGTCATTTGAGGGTGTAACCGTTATTAAAATAATTGCAAGACATGCAACACTGAGGAATAATTGAAAGTCCAATAACGCATCTTTTAGGTTTAGCATCAAACGACTTCTCTTTCACAGGTATTCTACCAAACGTTTTGTATCAATCTGCACTTACTTTAACCCCACAATAGCAACACCTTATTCAGGGAAACAGATGTAGAGTCAATAAAACAAATCTATCCCTCCGCATCTATGCTTTCCTTGATAGTTTGACTTACAACCCGGTGGCGGCCGGCAGCTTTAGGAGGGAGGTGGGCGGCGGAAAGCAGACACACACACACACTCACTCATTCTTTCACACACAGACACTCACGCACGCACATCCATCAACAACACTCATACCATTCAAACATGCACGCATGCACCAAACATTCATTTTAAAACATCACACACACTCATTCTTTGACACACGTACGTACGCACAGCTAATAACACTCATGACATTCAAACATGCACGCATGCACCAAACATTCATTTTAAACGATCACACACACACATTCTTTCACACACGCGCACGCACATCCATTAACAACAAACATAACACTCAAACATGCACGCGTGCACCAAACATTGAATTTAAAACATCACAAACATACACACACACACACTTACCTTCAACCTCCAGGTTCCAGGAGGGTTGGGACTGCTGCCTTCCCTCATTGGCTGACCTGGAAAGCAGCAGTCCAAGCCTCGTCACAGAGTGGGATGGGGTCAGTGAGACTGCTGACCCCACCCCACTCTGTGACGAAGTGTCACTGATTGACACTCGCCCTGGGCGCTTCAGGGCTTAAACCTGAAGCGCTCAGGGTGAGTGTCAATGGGTGACGCTTTCCTCGTCACCCAGGGGAGGACCTCAAGGCACCTTTGCTGAGCTGAGGAGGACACACCCATAGGAGCTGTGACCTCCTCAGCCAAGCAAAGTTCAGCTCAGGCAACCAGGAGTCTGCGCAAATCGTGCATGGCTCACTCCTGTTTGTCTGAGCTGAAAATGAAGAGTGTCTGCCAGGCTGGCCTTTGTTCAGCCTGACAGACACTCTTCATGAGGGGCAAAGGGTGGGGGGCGTGGCCCCTCCACCCTAAAGGACGGGCCGCCACTGCTACAACCCCTTTCACAACATGGCATTTCAAGTTGTCGTACTGGCATCCAATGCTTTGCCCTGTGCTGCATTAACAAAATAATAGCCCCTTTCAAATGCAATTAGATACGGTTTGCCCTGCAAGGGCTGATCTTTAGTACCAAAGAACGGACTACAGACCTTTGTGCTTGGAAGTCGAGGGCCACATTATTTTAAATTCACTCTTATGTGGCAATTTTGCACTGTTGTCTGGTAATTTTATACTCACTTCTGCAACGACCAACTGGTGCAAACAAAATGGACACATGCTCTGACTAACCAAAATTGCATGGTAATAGTGACATTTAGACGAGGGTAAATCCATTCCATTTTGTGATCAATTAAAATATGAAAGTCAATCCAGTTAGATCACGTTTGAAGCTGCAACCGCAATCTGAAGCCATTTACTTAATTATTTGCAAAACTATACTTGAATTCAGGGTGATTCTGAACCACGTTGTGTCAGTAGGAGCAGTTGTATTGCCCTTTGGGATTTTCTTCTAAAGAATATGAGGTAAAGCGTTTTGAATGGCCCTTTAAATTGAAAAAAATAATTTGCGTGAGTACGAGATGCTGGATTCGGAATAAACTGATTTCTGTTTTTTTTCTACATTCCACTGATCACCTCTGTCTTGCACGATTTCAAAATGTACACGATTTTCTTCCTGGTGAAGTGGAGTTTCATTGACTTTCTTTGCAGCTAATCGAAGGTCGGGTGAGTAGCACTGTAAAGTTCTTATTGCTTCCTGTAAATCTTTTGTAGGTAGAGTCGCTCAAGGACTGTTGCCAGAAAGGCTGGAAGTTGTAGCCTTTCATCTCATGAACACTGTGGACAGCTCTGTGCATTAAAGAGACCCGAAGTCACGGTGGTTCCCATCAATGTATGAAAGGCCTAACAGATGGTACCTTTAAACTTTTCAAAGTTTTTACGTTTTTCTAAAAGAAACTTCCGCTCTGGGAAAATACAATGGCTTCCACACCCTGGAGTTTTCTCCCAGTGTTTGGGGGATGGGGAGGCATTATTTTTTTTCCTGTCCCTACTGCTGGGCAGTGATCAGACAGAAGAAAAAAGCCTTTACAAGTGGTGGACGATGTAAACTCCATTGTCAGAGGAAATATTCTGTTGATGGAGTGGATGGATGACCTCCATCGAAGGAATACTGATGGTCCATTTGACTCAAAATAGGGTGCGTGGACCAAGATTTTAGCAGGCTGGGTACTCTGTTGCACTTGCGACCAAGTACCCTGTACACCAAACTCTAAATAAGGCCTCCAGTTCCTTACTTCTGAAACTGCAGTTGAAATTAGTTCCACAATCTAAAAACATTTAATCACAGTGGTCAGGGAATTGCTAATCCAGTTTTCCAGTACTGCGATCTGTTGCCACTGAAGGCAAATTTGATTATCATCTTTCAGTCATTTACTTCTGATAACTAGTCATGGATACTGTTCCCTTTTTCCTCTTTAAACTTCGATACCAGCTAAATGGCATCTGTATTCATCTGTGAATCTCCTGGACGTGCCCTCAAGCCATTGTTCAGTGGCTGCATTAGATCACAATTAGACGAGGAGAGCAGGCACACCACTCTAACCCACAGCACAGTAAAATGGTATGGCTATGTAATTAGAATATTCTCCTGATACATACTTTTCACGAAAGAGAACTCGGCATTTGCACTCTCCCCACTGCCAGTTCTAATCTCTACAGAAATAGTGTATGCCTCAACAGTGTCAAAGTCTGTAGGGAGGACCAGGAGAACCAGTACTATTGAGCAACCCGGAGTTCCCTACAGGAGGACTTCGCCCTATGCTCTGAATTATGCCTAAACGGAACATAGCTACAGAATTGTCAGTAAGCATAACATCAACCTTAAATATATGAATGTGTCTAGCTGACGTTCGGCTCGCTATCTAAATCCACCAGCTTGGTGGATTCAAGTCACACAAATGCCTACTTCTGTTATGTGAGTCTCACATAGTGCACTTATAGTACACTGCTTCAGTGTGCTTTTGTAATGCTAGTACTCTATTGGCAGGAGCATCTGACTTAACAGACCAATCAAATTAGTCCATTATAGTCACAACTATTGGCAAACTACACATTGAGAAACAATATGTAAAGAAGATTTGGTAGGCAAACACGTGAAGGTGAAAACACAGTACATCAAGTGACAGAGAAAAGATAAGAAGCAAGACAAAAAGTTAATGATTGGCTCTGAAATGGTTCATGAGATTAGCAAATGGGAGGCAGTAAGCCCATCCTTGAGATAATGGCCACACCTGGCAAAAGAGTAACACAATTTGCACATTCCTTATCATCAGCATAGACATAGTTCAGTGATTGAATCACAGTGCATGATTACTCTTAATTTGTAAACGTTTCATTAAAATTAAATTTCAACACCTAAATTTATATAAGATGCACTTAGTAAACAAATCCAGAACTGGTTCTTTTTAATATTGGTTTTGTTTATCTTTGGCACATTCGCTTTTGAATCACAAGACATTCATTATTTTTGAACGACAGGAGAGAGCCACTCGAATTATGTCTCTACACTTTCATGCAGAAAACTCTAGTATATTTCCTATATTTTGGGCACACAGGCTGGCGACTTCACACTCAATGGAAACATCAATATTTTATAGAAAAATATGTGCAAATTTCATCTAGATATATTCAAGCCTGGTTGGTAGGTGCAAGTGCAAAACAAAAATCTCATTATGAAGAGGAGTGGTCTAAGAAGAAGCATAGCATGAAGTCAGGAATATGAATAAGTGCTTTAGCAAGGATGGGGTTTGGGGTTCCTTGAGGACAGCCCTGATGCCAATGATCAACATTATCAGGGCAATTGCTAGAACCTTGGCGGTTCTGAGTGGGTGATGTGGCGAAAGTGGCACAAATCTTCCAAGGAGCAATACCAAGCCATAGCAATCATTCTTCTAGCACCCAAGTCCTAGACCAGTTCATTATCATTTGCAATAAATAGGTCTTCTGCACAGTGTATGCATCTTTCCATGCAAGAAAGATCCACAGGTCGAACTATAATGGTGGTATCTGTTGTCAAGGCATTTGTCTAAAATCAGCGAACAAATAGGCATGCCTATCTTCACTAAAGGATGCCCTGTCTGCCTGCTAGAAAACACCTTTGAAAGGTACACTAAGCACCCAAAGTAGATCATTGCAAACAAAGGGCTTTCACTATTTCCAGTGGTAACTGGTTTTGGTAGGGCATCTCGGCGAAGAAACCCTCTAACAGAGTTTCACTCTGGGAGCTCGGCCCTGCATCTACCAGAAGCGCAAAATATTAGTCAATCCCTTTTGGTAGAAAGTAAAAAAAGTAACAATTTGGCACATATCTGGAGCAGTTTAAAATGTCGCTGTCTGCATAACATACATGATGTACAATCAATGACTTGAGCAAATTGGCACAGTATAAAGAGATGCTCAAACACTGTTCTATGTGCCTGGCCAGCAAGCAAACAACACGCTCCCCTGACCTGATTGATAATGTCCAGGCTATGAGCATGCAGATTTTGAAATCTCATTTAGGAGTGTCACATAATAAAAGAAAATTACATATTTCGCAGCTTTTCTTTTTGAATAACCCTGCCCACATGGTGTGAAAACTGTTGATCCAAAATTGAAAAAAAATCAGCCATTTGTGTATTCAACACACTGAAGTTGGCATCAACTTTTGAATCATTCCTTCAGCTGCTTACACATCTTGCATATCATGATAATGTTCTTTCCTGTTTCGAACCACCAAGTTGTCAGAACTGTGATGTCTGGGTAAAGGATATGGCATCTGACTTATCAATGGCAAAGCCTCCATTAACATATGATTTCTTGGTGTCTGAGTCCTCCTCATTCTCAAGCATTATTGGTTCAATGGCGAAAGGGTTTGCAATGTTGACTTCGGAGGTGGTGTCCATCTGCTCCAGTTCCTTTTTGGATAGCTTCTCGACAATTCCTGTGCCAAACGCATCCCCTAGAACATTCACCATCGTCCTGAAGCGGTCCCTGCAGAAAAAGTAGCATTTAAATGTCAAAATCAAAACGCTAAAATATGTTTCTGCATGAAATAGAAAGGAAAAAAATGGGGCAGATTTACAAGAAACTGGCTCATCAGCAGTGATGCACCAGTTTTCTTGTATCGCCTCTGCCCCACCTAACAACACCATGGGTGTGCCGTATATACAATACGGTGCACCATGGCGGTCGTTACGACAATAGTATCAAAATGTTGGCGCTAGTGCAGCAAATTGCAGGGAGTCCCATTGATTTCAACGGGTAAGTCATTTTAACGTCTGCTCTTAGCAGGCATTCAAAATGAAAGGAAAAAATGGCGCAACGAAATCTTGTAAATTGCACTGCACCATTTTTTGGGTCTCCCTGTGCCGGAACGCCCCCTTTGCAAACATGTGGCACAAGGGTGTGCAAAGTGGAGCATGCATGCATTGCGCAACTTTGTAAATCTAGTGCAGCAAAAATGCCTTCATAGCGCAACAATAACGTAAAAAAATAAAGGTAAAATGGCGCAAGGAGGTGCTAGGGCTTGTAAATACGTCCCCAGAGATTTAGATGGAAACCATGGTATAATATGTGAGGCGACTATTGGTGTGAGAGAATTAAATAAAATCATATTTCTGTAGTAAAATACTTGCAATGAAAGTAAGCATCCGGTGCCCCTGGAGCAGGATGTCTTCATGCGGCTTCTAAACTCAGTCTTACATACCCTCCACCAACATCACCTGAGAGCTCTGAGTGGGTTAGTGTTGATATGATCATTATTTAATGTATGCATGGTGCCAGCTTCAACATAAGGTATCACATATACACCACCATGCTCAAGCAGGTGATCAAGGGAAGACCAGGAAACTTTACAGCATGCATTGCACCACAACTGACTCTGTCGAATATTGTGAAGATTGGAGTCCAGCTCTTAGGTCAAAGAGGCTTGCTACTTGCTCTCCATGGGCCTCCTATAAATAATCTGAAATTTAGGAGTCACTATGGAGGCAAGCCTGTCAATCTCACCACTGTTGAACAATTCAAATGAAATATATTTCCAAAATTAGTTTATCCGATGTGGAAGCCTCCATCTGCACCTCCTTCTTCAAAGAAGGGCACTCGAGCTAGGTATTGAGAGCACCAGAATCGAATAGTATTTAAGGGGGCGTGCCAGCAAAAACGAAGACCAGTTTGCAAGACTGCAAAATGATGTGCATGGCCTCCCCCTAGGCGTGAAGGGCACAGACCACAATGCTCCCAAATCAATATCACTCCAATGACTCATACTTGCTCAAATGGTCAACTTCAAGGTGTATGTCTCATGAACAAGGCACATCATGGAGGAGCGACCTCCTACCCTTCCTGCCTCTCCAACCTGTTCTATTCTGGCTTTATCAGATGCCTAAGAATAAGCACAAAAAAGAGACTCTTTGAAACCTAGAAACACATCTTTTAGTCACAGAACTCTTCATGTGTGAAGCTCCTCTCTGGAACACATTTCTTTTAGCCTTTAGGGTTGAAGGCTATTTTCTGAGATTCAGGAAATGCCAAAACATGTACATGTTTTGATAGACCTTTGAAGTTCATTGCAGCTGACTCACCCCATCTCAATGATTTTTTGACAATACATGTTTTTACCGTGTTAGCTGTCAAACCCACCTCATATCCCCTTAACACTCTGATACACCCTCTTCCATGGAAAACACTCTCAAGCGGCCTTCAGTAAGAGCTTCTGTTAATAAAACCAAGTACACAAATAAAACAAATTAACATTATCTTACGTTATTACATTCACAGCTCATGACGTTTTGGAAGCTCTGGTAAATGTAGGCATTCAAGTGAGGTTGTGTGACAGATATCTCGAAGGCAGGCAGGATTGCCAGCACGCACAGACAAGGAGTAAGTGTTGCATTCCTTCCTGTGTATTTGCAATAATATTTAGGAGGGAATCGGCTGAAGGAAGTATTGCCTTTAAACCCTGCAAGGGATATTGCAACAATGTAGTCACAGATATGACATTTAGGCCCGTATTTATACTTTTTTAGTGCTGCATTTGCGTTTTTTTTAACGCAAAATTGGCGCAAACTTACAAAATACAATTGTGGCCAATATTTATACTTTTTTAGCACCGCATTTGCGCCGCGTTTTGACGCAAAAACGACGCAAACTTACAAAATACAATTGTATTTTGTAAGATTGCGCCAATTTTGCGTCAAAAAACGACGCAAAAGCGGCGCTAAAAAAGTATAAATATGGGCCTGTATTTTGTATGTTTGCGCCGATTTTGCGTCAAAAAATGACACAATTGTGTTGCTAAAAAAGTATAAATACGGGCCTTAGCATTTTGGTGAAGTTTATACCACATTTTCTCCTATCTGTACGTCTTTTTAGAAGATTCAGAAGCAGATATGGGTGAAAAATTCACATAGCGATCGGGCTGCAGAAATGCCCACTAGACACCAGGGAGTTTGCTTACCTTAGGTAAACAAAGAAGGGGAGCGGCCTCTCAGGCAAGGGTCGCTCCCCTGGGGGGCAAATTTATTTTAGGCCATTTCAACCCCCCCTTGGGGCAGAATGGTCTATTTTTATTAGGCCAACCTGCCACCAAGGGGGGCAGAAACCACTAGATGCCAGGGATTTTTTGATTACACCAAAATTTCACACAAGGGGAGCGACCCCTTAGGCAATGGTCACTCCCCAGGGGGGCAACTCTATTTTAGGCCATTTCTGCCCCCCTATTTGTAATAGGCCGATCTGCCCCCGGTGGGGGGGGGGGCAAAAACCACATAGGCACTAGGGATTGGTGTGTGTGTGTTTTGTTTAGGGGTCAGCCCCTAGGGCAAGGGTCGCTCCCCATGGGGGCACATTACTGTTGGCCATTCCTGCCCCTCTTGGGGGCAGATCAGCCTATTTTCGTAGGACCCATCTGCCCCCAAGGGAAGGTGAGGGGGGGGAAAGCCCACCAGACACCAGGGAAGAATTTTTTTCATGAAAAAGAGAGTGTGCTGTGGCCATACCCCCACCCCAAATAAATGGGGACAAAGTTGTTCTACCCACCTATGGGCAGATGGTGCAATTACCTCCGATTCACTCCCCCTGGGGGGGGGGGCAGAAAGCCTACTAGATGCCAGGGAATTAAAAGAAAATAGTGGGGTGGTGGCTACCAACCAGAGTATGGGCATGGTTATGTCCCCACCCCAACTGAAGGGGGTAGCAGTCTTTCAGCTCCCCCTGCACACAATGGCAAGCAAGAGGGTATTTGATTATTTTGGGTTTTGGTTTTACATTTGGGCCATGAGAGCTTGTCTAACTCTCACAATTGTCCCACTTGGAATGGTGAGGGCTGCACTTTTTTGGACTTAGGGACGCTGCCATGTAGAAAAATCTATGAGACCTAGACATATCTGAAAACAAAACATCTGGGTGAGTCCTGGGTGGTGTGCTTCACATGCACCCTGACCATTTTCTTACCCACAATGGCCTACAAAACTCCAACTTTGCTTGAAATCACACATTTTTCCCACATTTTTGTGATGGAACCTTCCGGAATCTGCAGGAATCCACAAAATACCTACCACCCAGCATTGTCGCATCTATCCTGATAAAAATTCTGTCCCACTTGTAAGCCTAAAAACGTTTTTTTCCAAACTGCCCTTTTGGATCTGCTTTGGTCCCCTCTCAATTTCAACATATTTGTGGCTCTTCCCTGTCACAGGCACTTGGCCCACCTACTCAAAATGACGCGGGAGGATGAATAGGGCGCACGTGCCTTAGAGTCATTTTTTGCACGGGAACGCCTACCTTGCATGTCATTAGCGCAAGGTAGGTTTTCACGTGCAAAAAATGACTCAAACTCCATAACTTTGGCGCTGGACGGGTCTAGCGCCAACGTATAAATATGGAGTTAAGTTTGTGCTGAATTTGTGTAAAACAATGACACAAATTCGGCACAAACAGAGTATAAATATGGGCCATACTGTTTTGTCACAATTATTTGAATTTGTCTTCGGAGAGTGTGTAACTCTAAATACCCCTCGGGTGGATTATGAAACGAATTGTTCTTACAAATGCGCTATTTGCCTTATTTACGCCCCACCACTTTTAAAATTCACAATTTTCCACTGTTCCGTTCTTTATATGCATAATTTAACTGATCAGATTGCTTTGTAGCTCATTCTCAATGCTACTAAGGTAGCTGGGTTTTGCTCTGATTGCGGAGAGGTAGGGGTGTTGTTATAAGTTTACAGAGGCGGAGTGAATCAACAGTCCTAAACCTTATCACCGACCAATTTACAAAAGAACTGCTTGTGTTGAGATGAATCCAAAGTACAATATATTTTTTAAACCGGCATTTTACAAATATACATTGCAGCTGTAAAATAATAACTATAAAAACTATACAAAATTGCAATGAACTCTATTGGTTGATGGGAGCTATAAAGCCATCAAAAGCCTATAAAGCAGTTATATTTTTTATGAAAGTGTAATTTCGGTTTTATGGTTAAACAAATCGAAAACATTAGCAGGGAATACATGTTTTTTGTCCATCACATCAAATATAATCTATCACTACATTTGTTTGATTCAAATACCAGTTTCTCCATGCTCACAATAATGATCAAAACCATATAAGGACTGTAAGAAGGAAAAGCACTATTGAGATATGAATGTGGCTCACAGAGGATCACCACTGAATTCTTCCCTGGTTGCTCACCTCCCAAAGGCCTGCGAGAGTGATTGCCCAAAATAAATGCCTAAACTCAGACAAATCTGCTGACTTTACTCCTTTTTATCACATCATAGTATTATAAAGCAAGTATAACATTTCATTCAAAGGGGCAGAATTTTCTAACGAAAGAAAGAGGAAACAGCAAGAGTGCAGCTCAAGAGCAGATGCCCTTCACCAGCCATTCTTCGCCATCTGCCAATTTGTATTCCATGGAGCTTCCAAAATTCCAGAGTTTTAAAAATTATTATTATTTGAGAATGCTTGGGAGAACACAATCGCCTCATAAAACACTGGTGAGTATTTTATTTTTCGTTTTAATGTCAGAGTGAAAGAGAATGTGCTTCTAGAAGCTTGTAACAAAAATAATGACAATTACACATGGCCAGTGACGTCCCTGACCACTGGGACTGGGGCATGAGAGAGGCGTGGCTCTGTTTCTCGCAGGCCCTGTCTCTCGCGGATGATAAATTAAGGGCGTAAGAAGGGTGATGCTGTGGCCTGTCACAGATGCTCCCAGTTCCTGCTCAAGATTACAAATGCCAAGCAGATCCTGACAGCAGCTGCCACAAACTGCAGGCAGCGCCTTTACCGCTCACCCAGCTGGCGCTCTGCGGGAGGGTGGGAGGGTGTTGGTGGTGAGACATGGGTGCTAAAAGTAAAAGCAGAAAGAGTCCGGCTGCTCACAGAACCACTCTATATGAGCTTTAAACAGTATGACTTAATGGAGGGAATGGAGGGAATGACAGGCCCTCTGTGGTGCAACAAAACTTTCACTTCCTAACCCTGGAATGATCTTCATATGACAGTCACCCCTCATCACCCTTAGAAGTGCAGTGTGGCCCGATGGCATAGCAACAACAGACTTCTCAGGATTCCGAGTTCCCTGTGTAAGTAGCTCATCCTGTGCAGGCATTCTTCCATTTGCCTTCAGTGACTTCTTTAACCAATTATGAAACCACAAGTATCAAATGTAAGGTTAAATCCTAGACTGGATTAGTTTCTTACACACTAACCTGGAAAATTGAGATATCTGGGACACCAGCCTCTATATGGTACTGGGGTGTAAGTTATTTTGCACCATCATTCGCTTACATCAAATCCTGGAACAAAGAGCCCCAAAATTGCATTAAAAGTATATTGCAAGTCACCTTGCCTTTATAAAGATGGGCTTGTGCCTACTTATGACCTCTGTGATTTACAATAGTCTAATAATCTGCACTTCGGGATACTTTGTCCCATATATTTCTAAGAGACATTCCTTAACCCTGACTTTTTGTGTTGAGTGACAGGGTAGATCTTCTCATGAGGAATCCCTAGCACTGGGAAGCAAATCTATAGAACAGTCAAAGTCATAAGCGTTCTACATCTAAAAGACATCCTGAAAATCCTGATATACTTGGGGGGAGATTGCCTATCTCTCATCTTGTCATTTTCTTGATTACAAGTAAATATCTCTGGAAGTAACTTTGCTGGATCTCAATGGTCTGGACGATAACCTGATGAAAAGATAACGTTTCCTTTGTCCCAGTTTACATTAGGGTTATGTTGCTGAAACCAAGGTGCCCCCAGGAAGTGAGAAAAAGCTGTTGTGCTTATTAAATCAAAAATAACATGTTTCCTTTCTCCTTTGCAGCCATAAAATTTGGCACCTTAAATGCAAACCCAGTAATTAACATCTTAACAGACAGGATTGATATTTTCATATGAATTTGAAACTCACGAATAATCTGGACACCTCACAATCCAATAATGCAGAGATCTTGAGGGCAATGTAAGGGAAGGCTAAGGTGAAAAAATAAGCTTTACATTCAGCAGGTCTGAAGGGTAAAACATTTGGGCCTTGGCTGCTGTTTAAGTCTGAGTGCCCACATTTCCCAACAACTGGTAGCAATTCTTCAAAAAGTGACTGGACTGAACTCAATTCATAGGACGTTTTTCTTTATGTCGTCTCTCCTATTCATTGGGATCAATTTAGGATGTGCACCTCAATTTGCATTGGCACTTTTGATTTTCTGTTGAATTGCCATCAGTCTTAAAAGTGAGTAAGCCATATCCTTTAGCTTTGTCTCCTTTCCCTTTTGCAAGTCAGCAATTGCTGTTCAGTTTGAATGGCTCATCTCACAAATGAGCAGCCACATGGCCGGATTTTACTTTTACAAACATTTACAAACCGATTTTACTTATACAAACCATTTAGTAAACTGTTACAAAATGTGGCAGTATGTAAAAGTAAAAACTTTTTCAAGACCCGACGCCATTAGAGAAAACTCCCATGGCGAGGAAGTCATTTTTTTGTTTTCTTACATTCCCAAAGTAGGATTTTGTTTTTGAAAACAAATGAAAAATGAAAGTGTACAGTGCTGTGCCCTCATATTGAGGGAGCCGCTCATTACACTTTCAATGCATCTACAGGAACCACTGTGACAGCGGTTCATGTTAATGCAAATGACTGGCAGACATCTCTATATCTGATGAATAGAGTATGCTCACCATGGTGCGGCACTAACACCCAGGGCCGGCTTTAGGGCGGTGTGAGCGGTGCGGCCACATCGGATGCTGACCTGGATGGGGGGCGCTGACCTCAGGGTGGCACTGTGTTTAGTAATAACTTACAAAACTTGCAATTTAAAAACACCTGCTGAAAAGTTCCTTGTGTGTCCAGCCTCCAGGACACAATTAAAATGTCAAGATACCTCTTGTGATTAATGTTCTTGCTAGATCGAAAGATCAGCATTTTGTCTAGTGGCAGCTTTGACTCGCCATTCAGTAGTGTAGAGGGTTAATATGCCTGCTGCGAATAATATAACTATATTTTATGTGGACAGCTGAGTGGATTAGTGAAGCCAGGCTTTACAAGCTCTTTAAATCAAATACATGTATGTGAAAGGGGCTATGGAGAGATGAAGAGCACTTTTGCCAGGTGGTAGTGAGTGAATCAGAGGTTGTTTTCATGGGGAGGGGGGTGCCAAAAAAGACGGTCGCACAGGGCGCCTCCAGCGCGAAAGCCGGGCCTGCTAACACCGTCCATCAAAGTCAAAGTCAGACCCAAAGTTATTCCATCATTAAAATATAGTTATACTTGAAATTTAGGTATTAATCTGTGTGTGGTACCAGAATATCATTATCAGAATCTAGTCTGACATGAATATCGTGTCTAATATATCATTTATAAACATATCATGCAATTGGAGTTAATTATAGAAAATCTAAACCCAATGACACACTACTTTTGTAAACGATAATCAAAACATTATATTGCTGCCAAAAAAATATTTCTGACAACCATATTCTGACATGTCATTAATTCATTACCAATTGGCAAGCATGGTGCTAATCTTATTTCCTTACCATGAGGGAGCACTTGCTGCTAAGAACATTATATATGAATTTCCATGTCTGTTAATGCGAGAGGAGCAAAAATCTGAAAATCTATTTGGAAGGCTATCTGTGCGAGTTTGGACACAGAGGCAATTAATTTAAAGCTGAGTTAACTGTAAGATCATTTTTATCCATTTTAAATTGCGTTGTTAGAGTGCAATGGCACTTTAGCTTAGTAAAGGCAAGTCACCATGAGAAAGCATTCAAGGGAGCCAGGTTTTTTCATCAGACCTGACTCTACTTTCAGATAATGATCCTGTTTTCGTACTTCTCAGAAGGGTCATTGATCACTCCCATCTTGGGAGGAAAACTAGTTTATCAGAGGTGGCATGCAAATACAAGGTGCCTATTTAAGGGTGGCATGGGTATGTTCGCTCTAACGGCCTGCCAAAGATGCACCGAAGGCAAGCCCGTCTGCATCCATCCATGATTGGACCATGACCAATGGCCTGAAATACTGCCAAAATCCTATGGAAGTAGCCTGTGAGTCCCAGAATACCTTCATTGCATACGAAATGTGCCTTTTAGTACAACCACAAGTAGAACTAACATGGTAAACACTGAAGTGTTTGAATGAGTTCAAATGAATGGTTCCATTTCAAAATCTAGCTAGGACTGTGTAACATAGGGCAGAGCTACCAGTAACAATGAACTCTGAGACAGGAAAGCCCCAGTTTCGGCAAATTAAGGAATTCTCTTTATTTTAAGCATCTTTAGTTAATGCACAATCAGAGGTTGCTAATTCTAGGAACATCTGTGAACTGATAGCTGTTTTATTCAACAAACTTGGAATCACAAAGTGACTTGGACGGGTCACTTTGTGATTCAGTTCAGCTGGCTTCAGATTCATGGAAAGATAGACAAAGTCACAGGATGATCTGTCAGTCCTGAAACTGGAAGGATATTGATGTCTCCTACCTTGTACAGAGATATGAGAGAAACCTGGCTGAGGGAATTCCAATGATAACATGATAGTATGCTGATAAGATACAACCATACTCTTCTGAACCGTGTAGATGAGATGGTCCCATATAAAATTAAGCAAAAGAATAAGGGGAAAGTAACTAAGGGCCTCATTACGAGTCTGGCAGTCGGACAAGCCGTAGGTGGCGGTCTCCGCAACAGATCCATTACAAGGTTTCCACTGCGCTGCATGGCAGAAACCAAGGTTCCATGGAGAGCCGAGACCAATGCCATTGCACAGGGGGGCCCCAGCGCACCATTGGAATGTGCACTGTCTGCAGCGTAGACAGTGGGCATTCCAATGGTGCTGGGCAGGGGTAGGGACTGCACTGCCCATGCCATGGCATGGACAGTGGAGCCCCCCCCCGTGGCCTCCGGCACTGGATTTCCACCCGCCTTTCCATTGTGGGGTCCCTGACATGGAAAGGCTGGCAGAAGGATGAGTTGTAATGAGCCAGGTGGCACTAAATTCAGCGCCGCCCTGACTAAATACAACTCCGACCACCTATTGCAAACCATGTTCCTAGTGGGTATGGTGGTCTCCTGGTGGGTCCGCCCACCAGGGTTGTAATGTGGCAGTCAGACCGCCACAGTTGCAGCGGTCCGACTGTCACTGTGGGGCTGGCGGTTCTTGGACCTTCAGCCTCGTAATGAGGCCCTAAGTAGTTCGATGAAGATCTGAAAATAATGAGACCTAAACTTAGGAAGCTGGAACACTTATTCTATAGGCTAAACTGAGCTGGTTAAATTGGAATAATGAATATAAAAAAGCCATAAAAAGGGCCAAAGCAGCCGATTATGCGGATAACAATTTAAATTTCACTAATGTGTCAAAAGCATTTTTCAGGTAGTGAAGGAGATGAAAGGTGCAAACAATTTGCCAATTTCTTTGTTGCTAAAATAAAAAAATAAAAAACCACCTCTTATCAGCTGGCATGCAGAGTATACCAGACTTTACACCATATGAAACAGACGAAAGAGAGATGAAGCTCATTCATAGTAATTTTTTTAAATGGCCCTTTTTGCAGGGTTATCCCCAAACGTTTTGCCTGTTTCCTCCTATTTTTTCAGATATGTTTTGCTAGTTTATTGTCTCTGCGCACTTTACCACTGCAGATCAGTGCTAAAGTGCAATTGCTCCCTGTGTAAATTGTATTGGTGATTGGTTTAATCATTATTAACATATCTGATTTACTAGTGAGTCCCTAGTAAAGTGCACTAGGTGTTCCCAGGGCCTGTAAATCAAATGTTAATTGTGGGCCTGCAGCACTGATTGTGCCATCCACAGGAGTATCTAAGTAAAACATGGCTCAGACCTGCCACTGCAGTGTCTGTATGTGTAGGTTTCCACTGCCAATTTGACCTGGCAAGTACACCCACTTGCCAGACCCAAACCTTTACTTTTACTACATGTATGACACCCCTAAGGTAGGCCCTGGGTAGCACCATGGGCAGGGCACAGTGTATTTAAAAGGTAGAACATGTACTGGGGTGTTTTACATGTCCAAATAGTTAAATACTGACAAATTTGTTTTTCACTATTGTAAGGCCTACCTCTCCTATAGGTTAACACGGCGACTGCCTTTAAATATCTTTTAAGTGCAGTTTCCCATTGGAAGCAGATAGAGATTTGGAGTTTGAGGTCTCTGAACTCACAATTTAAATATACATATTTTAGTAGAGTTGGCTTTTAGATTGTTTGTTTGAAAATGCCACTTTTAGAAAGTGGGCATTTTCTTCCTTAACCATTCTGTGCCTCTGCCTGCCTGTGGAATCAACGTCTGGGTCAGACTGACAGTTGAGCTGTTTGTGAATTTCCTCTAGACAGTGACACAAAGGGAGCTGAGGTATGTCCTGCATATCCTGATGAGTCTTCCTGGACTAGATTGGGGAGGGAGGAGCTGACATCTGCACCTGAAAGGGCTATGTCTGTCATCACACAATGCAGTCTCTGAACCCCTGGAGTGCATCTGGAGGCAGACCTACGCAACAACAAAGACTTTCCTTTGAATTTTGCCTACTTCAAAGACAGAAAAGAGTTTAAGTAGTGGACTCAAAACCTCAGACTTTTAGAATACTCCTGGATCAAGGGAAACCTCTGCCAAGGAGAAGAGCTGAAAAGGAGGAGTACTGCCCCTTTGCTGTGTGTGCTTTGCTGGGGTGGCCTGCAGCTGCTGCTTCTGCCTTAGAGACGACAAAGACTGGACTTTGCTGTGTATCCTGCCAGTGAAGTTTCTCCAAGGGCTTGAACTAGATCTTGCCTCCTGTTGGAAGTCTCAGAGATATTAAAGGCATCAGATTCATCTGCCTACAGCAGTGGGAACTGTGTGTTTTGTGCTGCAACAGAAGAAAAACCACCACACCATCAACGACGCCGCTGCCTGCACTGTGACCTGACGACGTTGCACAGGGCCATGCAACGCTTAGCACCGCAACCCTGGTCTCACTGCTGCCGCCACCTGATGCCTTCACTGAGTCGCTACTTGCACCGCAACCTGTGGGCCACGCCCTCCGCACCGCCTTGCTCACACCACAGCCTTGGTACCCAAACGACGCCACTCTACGCTGACACCGACACCTATGCCTGCATCGTGAGGACACGACTCGTGAGGTAACGAAGCACCGCCCATCCAGCACCGCAGGCCCGGTCCACCGATGCCGGCGCCATCGACTCCAGCATCGTCAGCAGACGCCCCAGTCTGCACCGCAACCGTTGGGCACCGCACAGAGCCCGCCCTGCGCTGTACCCCCGTCTTGGGCCTACCGACGACAGAGCTTCAGCAACGCCGCACCATGGCCTGGAGACACCGCCTGTCGCACCTCCTCGCTTCACACTGCAGCCGTAGTCTTACCTACACCACAGGACGCCGTCACTGAGCTGCTGCCTGCTCCGTGACCTGGGCACCATACGTCGCATTGTCCTGCTTTGCACTGCAGCCCCAACGCCATCAACGCCAGCGCTCCTGATTTTTGTCATCAGCCCGGAGTTCGATCTGCAACGTGGGTGACTTCAAGGGCCCGACGACCTCTGCACCGACCTCTATAACTGACGCCCGCCGACGCCTGCCAACGCCAGCGATGCCGGACTCCAGATCTCACCATGAGGATCACAACACTCTACATTTCCAAGGTACTGTTTGTGGGTCTTCCCAACACCGTAGCTGGCCCACGACCCTGCAGTAGGCCTGGACTGTTGTATTTTTTGTTCATGACGCCATGATAGCTCCAGTAAGAGCTATCGACTTCAAGGAACTCTATTTTTAAGTAATTCTTGCAAAATTCATATCTTTATTACCATATGTTAGATTTTTTCTCGGTTTGGTCTTGTTTTACACAGATAAATATTGGCTATTTTTCTAAAACTGGTGTAGTGTCCTTTTGTAGTGTTTGCACTGTATTACTGTGTGTTATGTGCAAATGCTTTACATATTGCTTCTGAGATAAGCCTGACTGCTCGCGCCAAGCTACCAAGGGGGTGAGCAGGGGTTAGCTGAGCTGGGTATCCCCCTTACCCTGCCTAGAGTGAGGGTCCCTACTTGCCTACTTGCACAGGGTGTAAACTGGCTGCCAACCTGAGACCCCATTTCTAACAATAATGGTTAGTGTAGAAACCTAATAAACAAGAATAGGCCATCTGAATGCAAAAGCAATACTATTCCAGCAAAATTGCACATGAATTGCTAACTGTAAGTCATTATGATGTTCAAGCAAATGTCAACTCTTCTTTGAACACCAGCATCATGCCAGATGATTTTAAAAACGCCCAAATGAATATTCTAATAAGGAAGCCTTCGCATGAACACATGGCTCTAAAAAACTACAAACCAGTCTCTCAACTACCACATTCAGTGAAATTACTTGAACGGGTAGTTATTAATCATCTCACTAGGTTTGCTGAATCTCAAAATCTACTACACTATATGTAGGTTGGTTTTCGAACAGGTTGCAGCACTGAATCGGTAGTGACTGCTGTCCTTGATGGCCAACTAATAATGATATTCCAGTACCATCGGTTTTACTTGATTTGCTGGCTGTGATTGACACAGTAGATGACTCGGTACTGCTGAATTGGCTTGATGAGCTAGGGATAAAAGAGACATCAAGGAGATGGCTTCATAGTTTTCTGAAGGATATAGAAATCCCGGTGGAACTTGGACCTTATCTCTCTGAAATGAAAAAAGTTGTCACACTGAGTTTACACACTTTGGTGCTTTCACTACTCTTATTGATACATGAAACCTCTTGCAAAGCCGACTGAATCATTTGGCCTATCGGCATTGATGCTAGCAAATGACATACACATTATTTTCACTATTGATGGTGATCCATGGGTTAGAGCTGCAAACTTTATTAATTGCATGATTAAAATCCAGCACTGGATGATGGAGAACCATCTTATGTGATTAAATTGTGGCAAAACTGAAATTCATATGTCCTTTCGTCAGGCATCATGTGAAACTTTAATTTTTGGACTTAAATGCTGGGAAAGGGACTAACACTGATGAAGAATCTTAGAATCCAGTTGACTGAGTTTTTAATGAATGAACAAATATACTTGGTCGTTCCATTTTTGTTTTTTAACTATGACTGTGAAACATATTCTCTTCCTATTTGAGTTCCAACAAAAAAGCAAATGATCAATTTCATTGGTTTAGCTATGGTAGACTATTGCCTTTCTATTTATTTGATTTACTATCTTTTTTCTAAATTGTAACTACCCAGAACGTGGCAGGAAGTATGATTGGACCTCAAAAGGTTAAAATATCTCATTAGTTCCATTTGAAAACCTCTGGATTTTAGGCAATTTATGAGGAAATTGTGCTACATGCATGTACTATTTGTCATTGTTTAAATAACATTTTCAAAGTGGGTGTGTGAAATACCAAGAATCTGCTAGAGAGAGAGGTTTGCTCTGTGTAATTTGGGGAACATTTTGAAGCCCCACCACTTTCAAGGTTTGTGAGGCGCAACTGCTAGTGAGCCAATAACAAAATGTAACATTTTCATTCTCTTTTCAAAATCTTATCCAGTTGTTTTCCTTATGTACGTTGAACTTTAAGTTGATACCAGATTACTTCTGATGCACTTCTGATGCCTTTAGCGAACACTCTCATAAAGGGAATGCATACTTGCCAAACCTACAGATTTAAGTGGCGAGCTACCGCTTTTTAGTGTTTACTGCCACCTACTGATTTTTAAGACACCTAGCTAAACTATGGTCTGATTTGGTGCCTTATCTTCATGGAGCCATGCATATAACCGTAACTAGGGAGGCTGCCATAGTCTAAGCTCAAAGTGACAAATAACCACCTTTGGCCAATGGGGTCTTGTCTTGGTCAGCTGCCAGCCAACCTCCCACAGCAAATAGGCTTATAGAGGGTGAACTGCAGAGGTGCAAAGTTCTGGGGAACATCATGCACCATACCTTGTTAGACTGTGCGCCCACCAGCATGGGTGCTACAATCAAACACCCCACAGTAGTTAAAGGATTGAGGGTGGGGTTGTTGAGAATGTGCAGACCAGCCTCCCTGCTCTCCCCATTTAAAAGAGAGAGAATAAACTGTGAATGCACACATATGTCCTTGCCCAACTTTTCCTTTCACTGGGATATACAAGTTCCAAAAGGAACCCTCCAGTAAGTAAAGGAATTAAAACACTCAGAAATCACATCACTGCATAAATCAAACGAAAGCAGACACTGGAAATTAAAATGTTTTGAATCCATAATGACTACAGAATCATGAGGTTTGGGGTAAAGAGACATAAAGGAAAGTGTCATGATTATGAGCAGAGTCATTTAAAGTCAGCTTACTGTCCGCCAGAAATTGTGCCCTATTTGCTCAAGCTCTGCTCACCAGAAGTTGACCCCACTGAAGGTTAGTAAACTGTTGTGGCTACTGGTGATTGCCTTTCACACATTCAATTCATCCTGACAGGCCAGAGAGCCCGGGAGGTAGGCTAGAAGGACTGTGTTAAAACCAATAAAAATCGTTGTTTGAGTGGGCTGGTATAGAGTATTGCACTTATTTTATATCATAGGGATAATGCATTACAGCCAATGGAAAAGCACAAACACTTCTCAGTAGGAAGCAGGTACTCTAACGTAGCAAGTAGCTTTACTTCTTTCATGTCATGCACTAATCAAAACTGAAGCAGGACCTAAACATGGTTTCTAGGTAGGCTATTCTTTTTTAGGGACACTGCAACCTTTCGATTCAATAAGGCCATCCTGTTACTTTTTGGTATGCTTCAAATTAAACCTGCTAAGTGGTCAAAGTCTGAGCAGGATGAGAATTAGAAACTACTCTAAAACTGATTGTTTTGAAAACCATGCATTGCTGCAGACGTTACCACTTGGCAACAGAGGATATGTTTGCCAGTGAAGAGTTGTGACATGAGGTTAAGATTGACTACTGTGCATTTAAGCCTGCACTTGTGTTTCATTTATGTCTCATGATGTCATCAGGGTCAAAAGTGAATAGAGCAAACGTCATTGTGCACCGACTTTTAGTGCCAGTAAAATATTTTGTGATCAGACCTATTTATTAATAGATTGTTTTGTAAAATAAAGATTTGGAGGGAATCACAGAACTATGGGCCAGATATATCAAGTTTTCCAATAGTGAATACCAAATTACTTAATTGCGATTCGCAAAAAATCGCAATCGTTATTGGAATGTATGAAACGCCAAGATTTTCACATAGCGATTCGCAAGGGCTCACAATGGACCTGCCTCATTAATATTCATGAGGTAGGTCGCAATTTGTGACCCATTGCGAATGGCTACAATCACAGGGATGCTGGCCTGCTGGGCTCAGCAGACCACCATGTCTGTGACTGCTTTTTAATAAAGCAACCTTTATTTTTAAATGCAGCCCGCTTTCCTTAAAGGAAAACAGGATGCGTTTAAACAAGAAAAATGAAAAGTTTTCTTTTCATTTTTTAGGAGTAGGCAGTGGTCCCCTTTGCAAATGGGGGTTGCGACCAATTTGAAATTGGTGGTAACTGCGATTGTTTTGTGACTGCATTCATGGTCACAAAACAATCATACATACCTCTGCGATTCAGTATTTAGGAAGGGACGCCCTTGACACGCCCCTTCCTAATACAGAATCGGTATGAAGTCGCAAATTCAATTTGCAAATTGGATTTGATACATACCAAAATGCAGTTTTTGCGATCGCAAAAGGCTTACTGGGCCGTTTGCGATCGCAAAACTGTTTGATACATCAGGCCCTATATGTCTATTGAATATTCATTAGGCAGATCGCAAATTGCGACTCCCACTGATTGGCTCTGTTGACAGGATCAGAGGTAAAAAACCATGAGATTTAGCAAATCGGAGGGTTGTGACTGTTTGTACATCCGGCCCTTAGTCTTTTTCACAGATCTGGTCTTTATGCCATGCTGTATGCTAGCCTGTGATTTCTTAATTTGGTCAAGAATCACGTGGTGTCAGTTCTGGTGATGTCACATCATTATGACAGTTTGTGAATTTGAAGATGAAAAAATCCTACCTCTTTGCCACCAAGTGTTGACAAGTATGGGTATGGCTAAAATATGCTGATATTCAGAAAGGACGATACTATGAATGTAGCAACCAACATTTTCCTTTGTAACGTTTCAATTACATAGTATACAGTTCCAGAATTTAAAAAACTCAATTGCAACATTTTAATGAACCTATAAAGAAAGCCAAATTAAAAACAAAACAAAGTAAAATACATGAACACGATATTACACGACAAACTGGTGTTCATTTTGCAATATAATTTGGGTTTAACTTTATTTGTGTCCTCTCTCGCAGTTACCCACCCGCTGCATAATCGACTCCCTTCGAAAACGCGAGAAAACGACAATTGAAACAAGATAAGCACCAGGAAAATATGTCAAACCTCCAACTAGGTGGTCCAATGCATATCAGTAAATGAAATTCAACGCCTTAAAAAATCCACAAGTCTGGATTATGTATTAAGTATTGCAAATGTGACGCTTTACTTCCTACTATAAACATGCAAATCAGTTGTGGTTGACTGCCAGTGACTGTTTTGGAGAGGGGTGTATCCCCCAGTTTTAACTGATGTGTTTGTAGTGAATGCTTGTAGTCGAGAAGTGTCTAGTCTGAGGAGATAGCAGCTCAGGTAATAGGAAAGGTGCCCGTTGGAGCAGTGACAGCTGTGTTCGAATAAAAGTTCAGTCCAGAAGAACGTCACTGTAAAGAACTTTAAACATTGTTCAATATTAAGCGCATCTTGGCTGAATGACAGGGCTATGGGGGAAATTGTTTCTTTACCTAATGTTACACCTTCCCTTCCTGTGTTACATGTGTATCCGCTATCTGACAGATTTTCACAAGACATGACTTCATGTATGTATTTTTAAAGCTAATGAAAGTGATAATATGCTGTTGTAACATACATGATAAACATAGTGAAATGAATAACGTCCAGGCAATTAATAGACAATTAAATTCAAATGTTACATTGTTATTACTTGCCACATATTGTTATAACTTTGAAGTTAAACAGTGAGTGAACATAATTCCCGTTGGCATAATAATTAGGAATCTCACCCTAAATGTATTTTACAGGAAGTCTAGCAATGTCATTCCTGTTGCTGAGGAAGTGCTATAGAAAGAAATAACATCTGCAGTAATAAAACAAGCATTTGCAATGCAATGGGTCTTGCGTTTGCTCGAGTTAGAGCTATTAGCCTTGTAAATTCCTAACTGGACTTTTCTTGCCACTTAAATTGAAAATGAAAAGTAAAACAGTTGACAGAAGCGAGCCGATTCAAAGTGTCATGGCCGCCATAAGCTTGAGCGCGAAGGAGAGAAACAGAGGAAAAAAGAAGTTTGCTTGCAGTCAAACATATCAGCAATCATGCAATTATCCATGTAACAGGGGCAGTCAGCAAGGTGGTAACAAAATCGCCCCAAGGAGGGACAAACGTAAAGCAGTTACCAATGATAACAAAGGATTTTTTAATGGCAAGCACACGAACGAGTGAACAAGATTGGCGTGCGGCGGCCATGGTTAAAAGCCCGCAATACTTACAACAGGTCAAAGCGTTTGCACGCTCGACCTCACAAACTATTATATTGTCACTAATTGCACGTGGGAAATACGCTGCCCATAAAAAGTTTGAATTCAAAAAGAAACTTACAGAAGCCAGTCAACAGCGATGATGAGCGTGACATCTTCTGCAGGAAGTCCAACTGCACTCAGCACAATCACCATAGTAACCAGGCCGGCCTGGGGGACGCCTGCTGCGCCGATACTGGCTGCCGTCGCTGTGACGCTGTATTGCATGCAAAGATAGAAAATATGTTGAGAAAATGAGCACAGCACTCCAAACAAAAAGCCCTACACACCAGTCTCCACCAATGCAAGCTACAGAAAATGATCCTTGAAAACAATATCCCGCCTACATCAGTAGTAATCATCATGCACAGCACAACCTTCCAAGTTACAAGACCTTTTTAATCAACTGAGCTTATGCACCCTTCTTCTATTGAACATAAGCATTAAACACACACACACACTTGTGTACACACACTCACATGCATACACCACTTTCTTCATTCACTTCAACACCAGGCCACCTATACACAACTCATCGTCATCCAACTGAAACATTATATCATATACTCATTCCCCATATCCAATTAATTCTCCTCACTCATTGTCCTTATCTACCACTTATGCACAAATGTTTCTTCAATGCTCCCTTCCTACAGCCTCAACTCCATATTATCCTCCACTTCACTTTCTTCATCGACAATTCAGCCATCATGAGACACCTTGATAAATAATCCACATTACATTTTTTTCAAGCTCCAATGTACTTCACCTCGAAACTGTACTCCTGCCCAACAATTGTCTATTTAGCAATGCAGAGTGTTGCCCATCCCAATTCTTTTGTTGGTAATAAGTAAACAAAGCTGTGATTTTTCTTGATTGCACATGGGATATCCTAGAAAAAGTCCTGAAGTGATTAAACACTCACAGACATGCATGTGCTTCCTTTTTTGTTATATTGTGCTGCTTTTCTGGCTCCCTCAAAGCAGATAAACTATTCCCAGTATACTTACCTTCTTGCATTGGACCCTGACCTTGTTCCTCAGAGTAGCCATTCTTGAGGTCACAGTTAGCATTCTTCTTTCCATCTATAGCTATCTTTCCCACATGATCACACATGAATCAAACTCCTTTTAAACAATGTGAAGTATCTCCACCACTATTTCTGACATTCTTCCATTTACCTTGTCCTCATGGAGTCCAACCTCTCCCCTCTCCAAAGTACTTTCCCAACAGCATTGCTACTCAGCAGCACCTGCTTAAGATTTATTATGTTGACACATATCATGTACATTTTAATCTGTTGCACAATGGTTACAGCTTCTTTCTGGTTAGGATCCAAAGCTAAACCCAGATCTGCCTACATTTTGCATCACGTTGTTGATACAAACTGGTACTCCTCACTATCCCTATTAATCTACAATTCACATGTAGAGCTTGAAGTATGCAGTATACTGGTTCGCAATTTCCACAATAATTCTGTGCCCTGGAAAAGATGTTCTTCATCTCCAAAAATGAATTTAGCCTTCTTTCCAAAATATCCTTTTGGTTGACTGTTAGTCTTTATGGAAATAGATTCTATATTGACACTACCACGATTCTAACCTTCTTCCTGGGGCAGGCGAAACAACCTCCAGCTCACATTTTAAGCATCCTGCCCAATAATACCCTTTCACCTTTATCCTTTGGTGTCATACACACTTTGGGCATATCCTCCCACTACTCTCACTGTGTTTGTGAATCACATGTACGTGTCACAAGTGGAATAGGCAGAGGCACGTACACTTGCCTGATGCCCCTCAGTGGTCCACAGTCTAGTACCTTCTCTATGTTTTTAGATCTGGTACATTCCTCCAACAGTCAAGCTAAGTAGTCTTTCACAATCTGATTGTTACATGGTAAATGTAAATAATTTGTTCCTCTACTTTTTGCTATACAATTGTGAGTTCCATGGTTTTCACACATCCCGATTGATGTTTTCCCTAGTAGAGATAACCGTGTGTTGCCAACTCTAACCACATCATCGTTTTTCCCTTGTTATCTTGATGGATATGCAGACACTAATAAGTATCAAAGATTCCTCTTTCTCTGTAAACATCATCATGTTGTACCGCAGGCAGAGGTACCAGTCTTGTCATCATCATGCACATTCAGGGAGACAGTGTTCAAGCATGCGCTCATGTGCTAATTTCACCGGAAGGAAGACAGAACATCAGTCTTCTTTGGAGCTGCATTAAATCATGAAAAGATGCGGAAAGGTGTATCTTACAGAGGGCCTGAGTACAAGTGGCCAAGGGGCCAGAATATAATTCCTGCACCTGGAAATTACCAATACTCTGGTGCTCTGTAATACCGGGGCGCAAGAACTACTCCTGAATTACAAGGTGCAGTGGCAGGAATGGGGAATAAGTACAAGAATCTATGTTTTCACACAGGTTCCTGCATGTTTTCCTCACATTCTGGTCCATTAACTCCCTGCCAGATTTTGACAGGCTTACTAGCTGGAATATGCATTCGGAGTATAATGGGAGTTAGATGTTCCACCACTACTTGGAACTTCCATTAACTCCAGCATCAGGAATTACAGGCCAGGTCAAGCGTGCAGACATGTGGCATCTTCTTCTTGCATGACATGTCAGATTGGATCTTTTGTTTGACAGCAGCCAGGTGAATACCATGATTCATAATTCAAAGTGGCTGTGGTAAATCCATATCCTTGCCAGGAGCAACTTCCACAGCTTGGCCATCTGTGCAGAGGCCTCCAGTATAAGACTTTCTGAAAGAAGACGTTGCCAGAAGTGGGGGTCAGCCTGCATCAAAGTGCTCTTCTTTGTCATTAGGTGCAAAGTTTGAGTTGAGGACCAATCAGTCCATTGATATGACACATTGGGTGCTGCAGAGAGCCCTGAATGATATATACCTGTCCATAGGCAGAAAGTACAGAGCTTGAAGAGCTGAAATGATGTAGTTGTTTATGGATAGGTGTAGATGCTGTCTGGTGGCTGCCCTGTTGTCTCGTTGGAGTCCCTGGATTAAGTAAAGAGGGGGCACACAATACTGTCCCTTTGCATGATCTGAGTGCCACAAGAACAACGTCAATCGTTACCTGTGACTGGGAGGGAATTCTAACTGTGGAATATTTGATGCAACATTTTTCATGTTATAGTAGGTTCCTTTGGACACGATTTACTGGCGATACAATGGATTGTTTGGAATCCATAGTCTCTTCAAGGTTCCTCACTTCCACAGATATGATGAGCAGAATCTGAGTTCCGTAGGCCAGAAGATGGTGAGGTGATACTTTGTCCAGGTTAGACGTTTAAGACTCATAGTTTCTGGCAAGGCAAGCTTGAGGTGGTTGTATAATTTACAATGGAGAAGTGCTTGCATGCATTGGCCTAGGGCATGGGCACTCACAAACATTTTCCCAGGGGCCAAATGTTGAGTCTGTGATAAGACCAAGGGCTGCACTGAAGCCAGCCGGGCAGTGGGAGAGAATTTGGGTGACTTGGCGGTAAGGTGGGTGTAGAGATAGAGAAGCATATATAGCTAGTGGCTGAATTGCACAATGTGAAACCAAAATATCTGGGAGTAATCCTGGCTTCACCAGATTACCAAAATGTGTAATCCTAGGCAATTGTTTTATTTCATTTTCCCTCATTTTTCTTCATTATCACATATAACATGATCTCAAAAACATGGCTTAAAGGTGTGTGTCTTACAACACCTTCACCTGTGTTTGATTCAATAAACTATAATGTTGTTCAGTTATAATAGGAACCCAGGCTACTCAAACAGTGCACATAACAACTGACTTGCCTCATAGTTCACTATTGGCATTGTTCTCAGTGAGGGGGAAAGAATGTATGCTTCTAAGTTCAAGGTTGAAAACTTTCACTCAAAAAATATATATTTCTCAATGCACTGATATATTCTGATATACTATGGTGAAATGGTTCTGCATGTTAATGAAATACACATTTTGAATTTTGAAGAAAATGTATCATATTTTTACACGCTTGCTGCAAATTGTCTTTAAAAATGAATGCGTTCCTAAAGTTAAGTGGTGCAGGACACCTTAGTTACTACCTTTCTCTAACTTCAATTAACCATTTAGTTGATGCTTGCCTGATTAGATAAAAATTTTTTCATTTTAGTACTGAGTTGAGTAAACAGCTTCCCAGTGCTGCTGTTGACCGAGGGACACATGTAAAGGTCAGGAGTATCACTGGTTTACAGGTCTGCCCTTGGGATGGCACAGGTGAAGCAGATACATTTTAAGGATTTGATGAGGTCTGGAAGGGGTTTGGGTTACATACTTAAGAGGGGAGGAGAGATGGTGCAATCTAGTGGAAAGCTAGTTGCAGGAAAAGGCTGTTAAAGTGAAAGGATGAAAAGAGACACTGTTGGATGTTTACGTACGGTTGGAAGATATCCTTTTAGGATAGTATCTTGAATTCCAGTGTCACTCAATATTTTTAGAAGGGTGGGGTGCAGTGGTTTAGTTTGGGTATCATGGGTCTCTGTGCAAGCAATAAAAATGGCCCTCTAAGTGCTGGTTAGGTAGTAAAATAAGAAAAATTATCAGGAGTTAATGGGCCTCTCAGGCCTTCGGGTCCTGGTACCACTGCACCTCCTGCACTACTGGTAGCCATGCCCCTGGTGGTATGGTGCACTGTGCCAAAGGTAGAAGAGATGTCAATTAGTAAGCCAGTGGCAATTCTGGTTTTATCCACAGTGATCTTGAGGTCATCTCAGGCAGCAGTCACTGCAAATTCCGTGCCTCTGACTAGTCTTATTTTGTGGTTAGAAGCCAGGATATTTTCTTCATGGAAAGCTAAGATCTGTGGAAAGGCAAATTTGTCAATGGGTTTGACCCTGAATGGTCTGTTGCGCATGTGCTAGAATCTGGGTGGGTTTACCATGCCAAGGACGGACAATCCACTCCCATTAATATTGAGTAAAACACACAACACTCCAATAGGTAAGAAGTACCTTCATTCATAGCAATCCCATATGAATTTTTCAGGAAGTCATTTAAGAGCATCTGACTCCTGGAAAAAAACTTCAGCCTCAAAAAATAAATACAGCACAGAGCTCATTCATCAAAGTTTCTTCAACACCTGACTTCTCTAATAGCACATTACAACAAAACGTGTTTCTTAACTAAGCAAACACTTTTTAAGCACCTCCTCTACTCTCCTTTCCTGCTAGATGGCAAATGCAAAAAATGGGAGACGAGGGTACATCTCATTTTGATTTCAACCCCCATATCAAAGTACTGTGACAAGACATTGTGCTTTTGTCATTTGATCCATCACCTATCTGAACTCTCATGCTTTTTAGAATTACTGGTTTGATGGTAATTTTCTGAATTTCCTATGCAATGAATATCATGCCATGTGAACATTGTTGTGGTTTTGTTAACAGAGAACATCTACTCCAGGAACAATGAGTACTTTAATGTTTCTTTCTTAAAGTGGCCCTCTTAGCAAGGGTGAGTAGTTTTTTAAAATTCCTCACTTGTAACCCTGGTCCCTTATTGAACATCTCTCTCGTAGTACTTACTGGCAAGAACCAGAAACTAAATTGTTAAGTTGGTTTTAAATATCAAGTCAAGGGAATGCTTATGTCCACTGTTTCCACTCAGGCCTTGAGCCACCTGCCTTATACTGTCTGCATGCTTCACACACATTTTTACAACTGTCTTGACAGTGCAGATGTCTACAAGACATCGTTACCAATTCTTTAATTGTATGTACAGTGAGATTTCTCTCTGCTCAGAGACGTACTTCTCTCTCACTGCAATTGCAATGCATAAGCGCTGCTTTCATCAAACATTACATTAGTTACCTCACAGAGGCATTGTATACAGAAAGAACATTTTTTGTTTGTTTTTTATAAAACAGCTGCATTCCTTTTAATGTTCTACACAGGACGCAAAATTCAAGCCGTATCTGTTGACTTTGCAAATATTTGATTCAAATGATTTATTTATTTCACATAAGCTACAATGATGACGAGCCTGTAATTAAACTTGCATCAAATATATATACAAATTCTGAGTTTTGTAGAAGGTGTGATGTAGACTGCCCCCCATTTGTTTCTTCTTGGGAGGTGTGCCCATATAGATTTATCCTTTACTTATGTTGTATTGACCATAAGATCTGGTTGGTTAGAGGAACAGAAAGGGAAAATCTGAAATCAAGATGTGTACAGTGACTGCCACCTCTCTCCTAATAATGTGTCCCTTGGGCAGTGAACATTGTTGTTTAATCTTGTATTTAATAGGTTTCATTTAAACAATTGAGGTGATGCTAGGATTACGATTCAAAATTTAAAATCACAGACATTTGCAGTAAAACTGAATTTAAAAAAACATAAATTACCTTTTCCTGCTACTACTCATGATCTCAAAGTAGCATCACTGACTTTAACAGACATATTCCCTCTCTCTGTCCACCCTTCAGTGGTGCCAAACGGAGTGAGACTAGCTCCACTGCGTTCTTGTTGAAGAATAAACTGAAATGACAATTTGGGCAATTTTGCCTTGATATTGGTACTGGTTCGATCTTTATGGGACCAGCTTTGCTGCGTTTGGTATGAAGCGGATTGGTACTGGTTCTTATAGAACATGCTACAGCACTGAAACATTTGATTGGGATTGGCCTGGTAGTCAGATGACTTGGTCCTGAACAGACCCTAACAGTCACACAGGGTCGAAAAGTTGGCAGATCCTCCCTCTTCGCTATTACGTGTAATATAACTTCAAGGGATTCCACAATGACATATGCAACCCCTGTTATGAATTTCATCATTCAATGCATAGAACCACAGGGAACAGTACAGTCGATATTATGTATGTTCTTTCTATATATATAACTATAATTGAAGCACTGCGTCAACTGCAGTATGATCACTTATTTTGTTCATTGTTACGCTTGACTGGAGTCAAAACAGTATGAGGTGCAATCTATACCAGACCTGTGTTTTGTTTCCTTTGTAACTAATTTTGGTCCTCTGGATAAGTCTGAGCAAGCATGGGATCCTTCTTGGACATAAGAAGGTACTACTTTTGAATGAGTCCCACGTGACAGGCATTATTTGGACATTATCAGGCATCGCATTATCAATGATGTCACTGGTATCACATATGTCACCACCAAAGACAATCAGTGGTGGCATCAAAAGTAACAACTCAAATGACATTGATGACATTAGTTAGGGCATCACTAATCAAAAAGGATGCTGAATATTAATAATCTAAAAAACTATTTATAGTTTAGACACAGTATCTTTATGAATGTAAATATTTCCTGGCTGTCCTCAGTATGTTCTATGTCAGATACTCTATAACAGAATCAAGGCTAATTCAAGTGTCATACGTACTATATTTCGAAGCATAATTTTTTGGTAAAATCCTTGTTGAAGGACTGTGCATGTATGCAAATGACAAGTGTTAGATCTGACAGGACAGACATAGGGTGGTCTTCCTCCCAACTTTCTGACTACCTACTCCACTTTTCTGACCTCATTTTTGCTGATATTGTGTATTTTGCTACTGCAGATCAGTGCTAAAGTGTTTGTGCTCTCTGCCCTAAACATGGTAATAATGGCTTATCCCTAATCAGCAAATTTAATGTACTTATAAGTCCCTAGTAAAGTGGTAGTATGTGTACCCAGGGCCTGTAAATAAAATTGTATTAGTAGGCCTGCAGCACTGATTGTGCACACACTTAAGGAGTTCCTTACCATGTCTCAGGCCTGCCATTGCAGACACTGTCTGCACAATTTTACACTGCCATGTCAACCTAGCAAACTAACCCTTTTTCTAGGCCCAAAACTTTCCTTTTCATACAGATACGTAACCCCAAAGGTAGGCTCTGGACAACCCACAGGGCAGTGTGAAATTTATTTAAAAGGTACGACGTGCACTTCAAAGTTTTCCATGTCATGGTAGTGAAAAACTCCCAAAGTCGTTTTTCACTCCTGCAAGGCCTATCTCTCCCTTAGGATACAATTGTGATTACCTTATTGCATTTTATAAGTGTAATTCCCAATTGTGAAGAGAAAGACTTTTCAAGTTTGGTGTCTCTGGGATCACAATTTAAAATTAAAACGTATGGTGAAGTCAGATTTTGAATTGCAATTCTGAAAATGCTGCTTTTAGAAAGTTGGCATTTTCTTACTTAACCATTTGGTGCCTGCTGCCTGTCTCTGATTACATGTCTGGAATGGGTGACAGCTGGCCTTTGTGTGTTTCCTCTAGATAGCCATAGACAATGGGAGGTTGGATGTAAGTTGATGTGCCATCCCGCCAGCACGTTGGGAGAGAGGAGTTGGGCCCAGCCTCACTAACAGTTAAATAGGCTGTATTCTGTCCCCACACAATAGGCTGTATTCTGTCCCCTTGTAATGAGTCTGAAGCTAGGGCATGAAGGGCAGGGCCACGGTGCACTTCAAATGCCTGCCTTTGAAGTCTCCCCCACTTTAAAGGCACCACTGGGTATAAGCAATAGGCTTCAGAAACCACGACTTCAGTACACTTCTGGACCTGTGAATACTCTGCCGGAAAGAAGGACTGCTGTGCTCCTGGAGGATTGTCAATCTGCTGGGCTGGCTGCTTGGCTTGACTCTTTTCTTGCTGTGCTGCCCTGCTTCCTGCTGTGCCCCTGCCTGGGTGAGAAGGACTGGACCAGCATCGCTTGAACTCCGAGTGACTCCCGGAGCTAGCTGGCTGGCCTCCTGATCTGAGGTCTCACAGACATAAAAGACTTACGACCACCCTTCTGCACCTGGACTCTGACATCTGTGAGTATAACATGCAAAGTGGTACTACCCAGTCCTAACCCTTGGAAGTGGACCCAAGGTGTTTTCACAGCAGAACTGATGCATCCTTTGCTTAGTGACGCATCCTCGAGAAAAACCAATGCATCTCCTCGGCTGAGCGACGCATTCTCAAGCAGAACAAATGCACTGCTGTTGTTGCATGGATTGGACCCGTCGCAAAACACTGGCATCGCTGCAGCATCCCACATTTTAGGTTTGACGCATTGTCTTTGGAACCGACACTGTGCAATGCTTTTCCTGGAGCAAGCTCCTTGCTTCTCGCATTGACAGCCTTGACAATGACGCCTAAACTCAGCATCACAGCTTCAGTGCTCATCACAACGGACACATTGCCTCAACTGTGCAAATCTTCCTCAACACCAGCCTTTGCCTTGCAAGCCTCATTGGCAGGATCCTCAACATCGATGCAACAGGATCTTGCACCGCAGCCTCACCGCATCTTGGAATACAAGTATTGCCTAGGCTGCGCAATGGATGCTCTGCATGGATCCACGCAATGCTCCTCAAACCAGGATTTTGTTAAGCAGGTTTAACTGGGTCCCTGTAGCCGGCCATGCTCCATCGTGGTTGAACTGAACTATTTACTTTGTCCCGGTCCGGCGTGACTAGTTGTCCCCAATAGTGATTCTTGGTGCTATTTTTACTTAAAATGTTGAAATTCATTATCTCAAGTTCTACTTATAGGATTTTTGTTGTTTTGGTCATCTTGTATTTATTAAATTCAGATCTATTTTTCTAACCTAGTGTGGAATCTTTTTGTGATATGTTTTCATTGTTTTACTGTTTGAAGTGTTGCACAATTATTTTAAGCCCAATTGCTCTGTGCCAAGCTACCAAAGGGGGAGCACAGGTTAATTTAGGTTTTGATTGTGCCTTACCCTGACTAGGATTGTGGTTGCTGCTTGACCAAGTCTACACCTCAGTCAACCTACGACCCAATTTCTAACAACCAGGCACTTCCCTGGTTATAGAAGTAGCTGATTTGGTGAGAAGAGATAGTTTTGGGGGACTCTGACTGGGTCACTCAGAAATTGAGCGGAGTGACTGAGAGCAGGAATAAATTAGAGTGTGAGAAGGGGCAGGCACCGAAAAAGGTATAAAATGACAAACCTTCAATCTCTAAATGATAAAAGTATCTTAACAAATGCTCACTTTCCAAGCAGATGAAAGTCTTTCCAGAACAACAAAGCAATGAAGTCAAACAAGTCCTATGAAGCATCTTTGTGCAAAATAGCAACTATGGCTCTAAAACAAATGTCCCAGAACCAGGCACCACCTTGTTTGTCTTTGATGGTATGAAAGTTGTCTGTGATGCTGAGGATCTGACAACCCTAACCAACCTTAAGATAAATGATAGTACTACATTTTTCGTCAGCAATAGTTGCTGACACAGAGGATATATGTTCAGTCTGTTTACAGCCCCTTGTGTAGTATCAAAGTGACCTGCGGCACGGAAAGCAGGCATGCACGCACAACAGAGGTAGGAGGAAGGACAACATGAAATGGTGATTTCATAAGTTTATTACAGAGGTTCAAAATGGTGGATAACACTATATTTCAGTGAGAACCTTGGCTTGGTGGGTGAAAATTTAGACGAATTCTTTTAGTCTTCTAGTTCTTTTGCATACACTTGGGAAGACTATTCTGTCAATTACGCTTTCTTAGAAATATTGCTAAAAATTCCTCAATTTTTTCTTACTCTAGTGCTATTTGTTCAATTTGTTACCTTCAATGTTGTCAGCTGGAATTATTGCTCAGAAAATTGTCTTTTTGCTCAGTTTGGATTGGTTAAACTTTGTAAGTGACGTCGGAAGACAAGAGAACCCAACTCTAATATCGGAGCCTGGAAGCCCTTTGCAGCACTGGGAGAGACTTTGTATTTTAACCCAGCAGTAACATAGTGATGTAACAGTGTAACCTCACCTGATGGTGATGATCTTGCCAACATCCAGCTCCAAATCATTCAGCTGTGCAATAAAGACCGCGGCCACGGCTTCATATAGGGCTGTCCCATCCATGTTGATTGTTGCGCCAACAGGTAAAACGAACCTGGTGATTCTCTTGTCCACGTGGTTCTTTTCCTCAGCACAACGGAAAGTTACAGGCAAAGTTGCGGAACTGGTAAATAGAAAAAAATTACTGAGCAAACCAGCAGGCCGTAAAGGCCACCCCTCTGTCCCATCATGTGGGCAGAAAGGGGTGATCTCATTTATTGGGGTAGAGGACATAAAATACGAAATAAAATCCAAGGCGAATAAAATACGTTTGCAAACATTCCAATACAGTTGCCAGATCACCAGAGTAAAACCATTGATCAGGACTTTGAAATAAACTGGAACAATTGGAATAGATCAGTTCCGATGTCATTCTAATGTCAGTCATGCAACACTACAAAGCGTGACTCCGAACTGGTTTTGGTGTTTGGCTTTCAACACAAGACCTGAATTTGAGACTATAAGATGCTTGTCACGTAAATAACTGGTTCACAAGGTGTAACATGTCAAGACATAGTATTCGCTTTACCAAATACATTTTTCACAGTACTAGGTGTTTTTATAATCCCATTTCTCACATTGGTTGTAGAGAAAACGTGAAACTAGGATGAGCTAAGAGAACCCAAATATATACTTACAGGAATGACATCCCCGAGTAAACACGCCCCCTATCGCCTGCGGTGAGTCACTGACATAGCCACTTCAGGCTGGACAAGTCATGTAAATACCTAGGTTAACCACGTTTAACTGATAAGGAATCGTAAACTGAATGGTTGCTCATTTCATGCCCTTTACCTGGAGGAGATCATGAGGGCTGTCAGGAGAGCTTGGGCCATTCCCATGGCAAAGCGGAAAGGGTTTTTCCTGACTATGACAAGGTAGATTAAAGGCAGGATGACGACTGAGTGGATTGCAAGTCTGCAACAAAAGAGGGAAACACCGATCAATACATTCTGTTTTTCAAATCTAAGTTAATTAGTAAGTGATTACACGCAGCAACTTGAGGTGTACATGGCACAAGCTTTATCATGAAAAGAGATGCATTCATCCTCAATGTGCTTTGCATATTAACAACAAAGCTTGCAGGGACTGGGAGCTATGGTTAGCATTAGAAAGAAGGAACAAACAGCGGGCTCTAGTGTTTCATTTCACACATCTGAACAATATGATTGACAGCCACAACCGTAAATGACAAGGTAAGGCGTGGTGCCTTTTGGAGTGAGACAAAGAGTTTAGGGTGCAGCCCACGCTAACTGCATACTACTCCAACACAATTTGTAAATCAATAAAGGTATCATATCTGCCCAAATTGTTTCTGAATGTTCAGGGAAGGTTCAATTTCAATTGAGTATCTGGACACAGCACTCCACTGGGATTATGAAACTGCTGTATGCAAATAGACACTAAAGCAGGTATTGCACTAAAGCATGTATTCTTTACAAATAAAAAATGAATTGCCCGAAGTAATTTATTCTTTACAAATACAAAAGGAATTGCCCAAAGTAACTATGACAGCTTTTGTAAGATTTGCCAATTTAGAGACTCATGATCCTCTAAAATTTGGTGAAGCAGTACTGCACCCGGTAAATGCTGATTCCACATAGTGCGTATTTAGTGGGTGTGGTAACCCTGTAACATTTTGAGCACCTGGAAATGGTGGGTAGCTCAGTAATAACCTGTGTATTCCATGTTCTAAAATAACATTCTATACAACAACAATGAGAAACTTGACACTGTAATTCTGCAGTAAAAGGTCCAAATCACAAAAGGAGTCAAACATATACACCCGTCTCTTTTCTCTTTCGTTTACAGCAAATTTGAGACACTTTTCAAATTCACAAACTATTCCTCAACTCCTCCAAAGAATCTGTGGCACTTGCCTGGCAGATTCACACACGCAGTTGTGGAATATTTTTGTAATTTTCTTGTTACTCACATGTGCATATGTCAATGTAGAACGTGTACATTTAGTTAGGGGCAAAGGTATAATTTGCACTTTAAAACTTTTAACTTTTTTATTTTGTTCTTCATGTGTAAAATATTTTCACACCGAGGAACACATTCCTCTAGACCCCATCCAATTACGGGGATGCCCATCTGTTTTCTTGTCTAAAATATGCTTTTACTCCAGGCCTTCAGACAAGTACATTTAAGAGCATATTCCTTTTGGGAAACCGCCTTCAGAAGTTTGAAAATGTTGTGGGAGTTCGTCTACTATTTCAGTTGCTCTCATCAAGAAATACTCATAACTTGGTCCCGTAAGTAGATTTACTCACATATACAGAGAGTGCAGAATTATTAGGCAAATGAGTATTTTGACCACATCATCCTCTTTATGCATGTTGTCTTACTCCAAGCTGTATAGGCTCGAAAGCCTACTACCAATTAAGCATATTAGGTGATGTGCATCTCTGTAATGAGAAGGGGTGTGGTCTAATGACATCAACACCCTATATCAGGTGTGCATAATTATTAGGCAACTTCCTTTCCTTTGGCAAAATGGGTCAAAAGAAGGACTTGACAGGCTCAGAAAAGTCAAAAATAGTGAGATATCTTGCAGAGGGATGCAGCACTCTTAAAATTGCAAAGCTTCTGAAGCGTGATCATCGAACAATCAAGCGTTTCATTCAAAATAGTCAACAGGGTCGCAAGAAGCGTGTGGAAAAACCAAGGCGCAAAATAACTGCCCATGAACTGAGAAAAGTCAAGCGTGCAGCTGCCACGATGCCACGATGCCACTTGCCACCAGTTTGGCCATATTTCAGAGCTGCAACATCACTGGAGTGCCCAAAAGCACAAGGTGTGCAATACTCAGAGACATGGCCAAGGTAAGAAAGGCTGAAAGACGACCACCACTGAACAAGACACACAAGCTGAAACGTCAAGACTGGGCCAAGAAATATCTCAAGACTGATTTTTCTAAGGTTTTATGGACTGATGAAATGAGAGTGAGTCTTGATGGGCCAGATGGATGGGCCCGTGGCTGGATTGGTAAAGGGCAGAGAGCTCCAGTCCGACTCAGACGCCAGCAAGGTGGAGGTGGAGTACTGGTTTGGGCTGGTATCATCAAAGATGAGCTTGTGGGGCCTTTTCGGGTTGAGGATGGAGTCAAGCTCAACTCCCAGTCCTACTGCCAGTTCCTGGAAGACACCTTCTTCAAGCAGTGGTACAGGAAGAAGTCTGCATCCTTCAAGAAAAACATGATTTTCATGCAGGACAATGCTCCATCACACGCGTCCAAGTACTCCACAGCGTGGCTGGCAAGAAAGGGTATAAAAGAAGGAAATCTATTGACTTGGCCTCCTTGTTCACCTGATCTGAACCCCATTGAGAACCTGTGGTCCATCATCAAATGTGAGATTTACAAGGAGGGAAAACAGTACACCTCTCTGAACAGTGTCTGGGAGGCTGTGGTTGCTGCTGCACGCAATGTTGATGGTGAACAGATCAAAACACTGACAGAATCCATGGATGGCAGGCTTTTGAGTGTCCTTGCAAAGAAAGGTGGCTATATTGGTCACTGATTTGTTTTTGTTTTGTTTTTGAATGTCAGAAATGTATATTTGTGAATGTTGAGATGTTATATTGGTTTCACTGGTAATAATAAATAATTGAAATGGGTATATATTTGTTTTTTGTTAAGTTGCCTAATAATTATGCACACCTGATATAGGGTGTTGATGTCATTAGACCACACCCCTTCTCATTACAGAGATGCACATCACCTAATATGCTTAATTGGTAGTAGGCTTTCGAGCCTATACACCTTGGAGTAAGACAACATGCATAAAGAGGATGATGTGGTCAAAATACTCATTTGCCTAATAATTCTGCACTCCCTGTAGTTACACCATACTTAGGTCTGCAAATGGTTTGTGAATCAGGCCCGTAAATACTGATATTAATAAAAAGAGAGGCTTATTGGAAGTGAAACGTCGGCTGAATAGCAGTGACACGGAGCACAGCATAAAATACTGCAATTGCATGTTTATAATAGGAAAGATGCCTATTGGGTCATTTTATATCCCCAGAAAGAGAAGCAAAATGAGTTTTTGGCACAATGTTCTAAATCTGCTCTCCAACAATGGGAAATAGTTTGAAACACCTTCCCATGATCATCTGTATTTCTTCTTTGCACATTATTTCATTGTCTGCTAGGAACAATAAGGATTTACTCTTGAAAGTCACGACAGGTGCAAGAACTCACATCCATTCAGGTTCTGGAACCCTGGCGAACTTAAAGTTGAAATTGACCACAAAAAGCATCTTATCCAACCTCAAACCATAACAAGAGTAAGCTTTAAAATTAAAAACATACAGATCCCTCAAGGTTTCAGAATTATCCAGATCATGGAAGACTATTTATAATCTGTGATCAAACCTCATTGCAAGAAATGGTCAATATGAATAATACTTTGATTGGACAAGATTCAGTACCTCTCACTATCAAGTAGGCTAGGATACCCAGCTACCAAAAACAAACAAAAAAAGCAAAGAGATTTTCATTATAATCTCTCCAGCTGTGGACTGATCTGAAATGTATTCGCTCTGCCAAATAGACTGGAAAAGTTAGTTACCCACAAACCCCAATCAAAACCTTTGTAAAAATGTAAAAAGTATGGAATATTTCATCACCCACTTTTCCCACCGTCAGGCTAGACTCAGGAATTATCAAAACTACTACAGAAGTGGCCTGAGTAATAGAGCTGGTAAGACAGTTCTGCAAGGTGAACCCTATATACTGAGGTCTGCAGTTCACATGTTTGAATCCCAGCAAGATTATTTCAGCGTTTCATGTTGCTTGGGTTGGTAAAATGCGTAACACATTCAATTGAGTAAAAAAGGTTGAATACAGAAATGTTCTTTGTAAGGTGCCTTGAATACAGTAACTATATAGATGGTTTATGAATATAATATCAGATTGTGTGATACTCCATCGTATTAGAAATTTGAAAAACATGGTGAAAAGGACATCGGATACCAAGAAGACACTCTGTTTTCTCTTGCAAGGAACTCTGATGTATCCCTAACTTGGTTTAATTCAAGAAACGCTTCTAAACGCCATAATGTAACATGAATTAGGAAAGCCAAAAGGTTTAGCTTTTATTGAACAAGCATTGTAAAATCTGTTAGGTCTGTCTTGTAACTAAAGATGCAAGTAAGATGTATTAGCTTTGCTAATGCTTGTTCCTGCTAACTGCCTTTTTTGTACTCTGCAATTTCCAAAGACAGATGTTTTAAATAAGCAAAACTGCAAAATGTGGTTTCAAACCAAAAATTATCTGTAGTGGTACGGCTATAACACCGTCTTCCAAAATTAACCTCAATGGTAGGCTACCAAAACCTAAACTTGACACACCCCTTAATGTCTACCATACATAATAACACTGCTCTGATGGTCTGGGATAAGGGATTGCAGATGGGTCTCACCACTTATCTGTTGCCACACACTCCGATTTCTTCACTCCTGCATAAAGTCTCAAACTCATTTGGTAAATGTAAGAAAAGATGATGTCTCACGATAGTCAATAAGTTTCATAAGTGGATTGTTAAGTCAATCGAAACATTTGCAACCAAAAACTTAGACTAGATGAACGCAAATGATTCCACTACACACAGGTACGATACCCACGGGTGTTGAGTAGGCAGGTGGAACAGAAACAGTGGGACATTTCTGCAGTATGTGGGAAAAAGATAAAAGATCTGATAGCATCTTGAGACTAGAGGCACACTATAAAGTAGAGTCTGATAGATACCTTGGTCCTGCAAAACTACATAAGCTCTACACTGCTGATAGCGCACTATCTTAGAGGTACTGTGGCCGAAACAGAGAATTTTATTCAATTTAGTGTGACTGCCCTTGCATCAAACCTTTCTGGGAAGACATTTTAGTGGCCATGAAGGCAATATTTTCCTATCCTCTGATATAACCTTTGTCCCATTTGACCTAAAGTCCCCTTTCTAGAAGCAACAATAGAAATTAGGTTGGCTGTTCCTGTGGAACTGCCTGACAGCCAAAAAGGTGACCCTTGCATCCCACTGGAAGTTGAAAGATCCTCCCATCCCTTTTCAATTGCATTTACAATTACTGGGCGCCATCGTCCAGGAGCATTTACTAGTTTTTAGGTGATCACTAAAAAGACCTTGAAGATTTTTGGGTCCGCTATTGTCCTATTTACCCAAGGGGCTCCTGGTCCGTTCTTGTCCCCTTAAACTGCATGTCTTGAACCTGTTCTCATATTAAATTGGTAATGTTTGGGGAGACCTAGAAGGACTTACAATGAGCACGAGTGTACATCTGGGGACTGCTTCAACACTTACTTGCTTCCTTTCAGTACCATGTGCTTGATAATTAAAGCTCGTGAATGAGGCTATGCTGGTTGATATTCGCGTTGTTGTTACTAGAAGTTGGGAAGAGTGAGAGATAGGTGCTGGTACTGGGCAGAAAATTGACTTACAGAAACCTCACTACTCTTTGAAAAGGGATAGTTGACTACTCATAATCATGATTTGCAAAAACCTAACAAAAGTGAGAACTTAAAAAAAAATAAAAAAATTAAGCTGTACTAATCTTTTCAGCAGTCCAGATCAAAGAGAGAGAATAGCTGCAACATACATTTTAAAAGTCACTATCACAAGTCTATAATTTGTTGCTTAAATTCTATATCCTAGATAAAGAATTTAAACTTTACTGTGATTATAGTAGTCATTATCAAGGTGCCAAGTGAATTCCTGCATGTTCTGGATGGAACATGTCACCGTAATATTTTTAGTTAATAGAAGGCACTTAGAAAGAAGTAAAATTTTGTATCTCCAGCAGCTCATTTGTTTTGCTGTTTTCTTGTGGACTTTGGCACGAGTGGATCACAGTCCTGGGTCAAAAGCAGAAACCCCACAGTCCTGTGAACTAACAACTGTGTGTGCTTTATCAAGCCAGGGTGTCCTGAACACTGGAGCCTTAAAGTTATAGAGGAAAGTGAAAGCAGCTCGGGTGACATGCTGCAGCCACCTGTTCATGTCGGGAAAAGAGGGGGAGGGTTGCAGGCAGGTGTTCCACACATGGAAAAAGGGAGATGGGCGCAAGGTAGGCCAGGAGGGAAAGTGAGGACCTAGAGAGGGAAACAGGAATAGAGAGAAAGTAGGAGAGCAGAACGCAGTAAGAGAGGAAGTGAGGGGGCAAGTTAGTGAGGAACTGAGGAATGTAGAGAAAGTAAGAGCACCAATAGGAGAGGCAGCAGAAGCGTGCGTAGGGTTACTTCTTGTTGTGGAATCACTAGTGGGACAACTCAACCTTCCACAAAAGGCCAGGCTGGATGGCCTACCTATTCAAGCAATGGCAAATGGTTACAAAAAACATCTGGCCAATGGCTGAAGGGGTGCAACTGGTTGCTCACTTTGATTTTTCTACTTCTAATATGAACTTTTTTAGAAATATGTTGTCTGTTAAACAGCAGAAGCTGTTTGTAACAAAACCTAAAAAGACGTCCAATGTGGATAATAAATATCCATTGCCTGTCAGTAGCACTAGAAGCCCACCAATGGAGTTCGTTCTACAAATTATTGTTACGTTTGCAGTTTTGTCTTTTCCACCTTGCGTGCCACTTGTTCCCTTGTCTGTCTCTTTTTATCATGTGTTATTGGTCACCCTGCATGTGCATTGGAACTGCTGCAGCAGTGTGAGGCACTACACAATCACTTAAATAAAAATATACATTTTGCCATGAGTTGGGATTCCCACAGTTTCTAGCACTCACAGTCTGCTAACTAGATCTTGCGCAGCTATCACTCCGACTTCAGGTCATGTTACAGCACAGAAATGACTGTCTTACACATTGTAGATCATGCCCTCCTGACTACTATTGTTTTTGGACCCCTCAGGTGCCTTTGACACAGTTGCCCACACACTACTCATCCACACCCTGAAATCTTGAATGGAATTCACTGGCAACATCCTTCTCTGGCTGTCCTCCAGGTTCCAAAAGATCCCTATCACTTAAAGATTCCCACAGGCTTCCATATTGCCCCATGTCATTCTCAACCTTTACACAGAGCCCAACCAGATTGAAATTCAACAACATGCTGATAAAACACAACTCGACTTGCAAGTCTCCCAAACTCTTGACATCAAATGCTCTAAACACTGCTTGCAAATCATCCAGACCTGACCATCCAGCGCCTACCTGAAACTCAACCCCACCAGGACAGAATTCCTGTTATTTGCCAAGATCAACAATCATGAAAAAGTACAATTCTGGCTCAATGACACAAACCTTGCTGGACTTGAACCCAAACTTTAACCGAGCGCCAAGCCACTTGGATTCACCTTAGACATCAACCTGAAGTTCAAGGAACATAGTGGCAAAAAACATAAAGACATTCTGGTACCAGCTCTCTTTTCTAAAGAAAGTGAAACTGTTTCTTACAGAAAACCACTTCAGAACTGCTGTTTGAGCACTCATACTCCTTAATCTGGATGGTGGTATTGCCCTTCTTATGGCCTCGCAGACTTCACATTGGCCACCTCCTAAGGGCATCTAACATGCCACAGCACATCTCATCCCGGGCCTGAAGACATATGATCACATCACCACCACTGGGATGGAACTCCACTGGCTTCCCTTGCCACCAACCACCATCTTTGAAACCAGGTACATCATTAAAAAAAACATCATGGCTCAGGGCCAGCATGTCTGCTTATCTTGCAGACAACCTCACCATCTCTGGTGGCTCTTCCCACACCCATGGCCAGGACACAATCAGACAGGAGATTAAGAAGTGTAACAGAGCAGCAGGCCTATTCCATCTGCAAACCTAGGAATGGGAACAACATCTCCCTTAGCCATCATTACTGCTCCAATTTAGGAAAGAGTTGAAGACTCACCTCTTTATAGAACACTATGGCCCTCATTATGACCCTGGCAGTCTAAAGACTGCCAGGGCCACGGTGGCAATCTTACCGCCGACGCCTCGGAGGTGATGACCGCCAAATTACGAGTTCAGTGGTTTGGCCAAAGCCAAACCACCAAAACTCCGCCCGTCCTGCCGCTTTTCCACAGTCCGCTGGGCTGGAGGTGAGCACCTCCAGCATGGCGGACACCGTAATACTGCTAGTGGTATTACGAGCCAGGACACTGCCAGCATATTTTTCTGGCAGTCGCACCGCCAGGAAAAACTGGCAGCCTTGCATCCTGGCAACAGGAATAAGCTTCCTGTCGCCATCATACACTCACACACACATACCTGCACGCATGCCCTCACACACTTCTACACACAAACACACCCGCACTCACCCACGCAAACCCCACATACACACCCTTTCACACTGACATACATATACAAAGACCGCTGACACGCACGCATTCACCCCCCTCTTTGGGTCGTAATACGGCGGGTAGAGTCTTGTCGGCATGGCGGTGCCGGCAGTAGAACTGCCTCTTCACCGCTGATCGCCAGCACGACTAGTGTCTGAATTCCGCCCGATTTGGTGGTCTTTCGGTGCCCCTGGCTACAGATGTCTTATGAAAAGACCGCTGAAGTCGTAATGAGGGCCATAATCAAAATGCAGCAACAGTACACTTCTGCTCCCAGAACCCAGCTACCTCTCCTATTGCTTGTTGACTGTATGTTTGACTTTGATCCTCTACAGTGCTTTGCTGACATTTGGATATGTATTCACTGTACAAACATGATATACATACATACAAACATACATACATACAATCTGTGTTGGTGGTTCAAGCAACAATGGTTATTTTTACTGCTTTTTTTGCATTTTTATTTATTCATAACTTTTCATAGAAGCCACAGAGTTGCACAATTTTTAATGTGTACTGTAACTGTTCTCTGCTTACTCAACATTTGTTCACATTCCCTTGTGTCTATAAAAATTAGCATAAAATAATACCTCTCAATCCTTGTCCATTTTATGCAGTATGTGACTCAGTCACAATTTTGCATCAAGGCCCTTGATTGCTTCACCACATTTGTTTTCCAACATGAATGCGGAATTGATTACAGGAACTATTTAAATATTCCTGCTGTTTATGTTTCCAGATTCTAGTGGTAGAACTAAAAGGGTAACTGTGACCACATTTCTTCCTGTTAGTATCTGCGTATTTTGGTGTACCTTTGAATAGTTGAGATATGGATCTGAGATTTGTTTGAAAGGTGTTTTTATCTGCAGTGGTGCCAACCTCAAAACACAGTAATCTGGCAAAGACTGTGATATGTGCTTAGATAATCATTATATTAGGTGACACTATACTGGATACTGAAAGTGTGGATCAGTATGTTTGTTCAGGGTTAATTTTTTATTGACAACAGTAGACAGAGGGCCTAATTTAGAACTCGGTGGACGGGTAACTCCGTCACAATAGTGACATATATCCTATCCACCAAAATCTAAATTTCATAGAATATAATGGGATTTAGATTTCGCTGGATGGGATTTCTGTCACCATTGAGATGGAGTAACCCATCTGCTGATTTCTAAATCAGGCCCAAAGTTCCTTTGCTAAGTGAAGGAGTTGACTCAACTAATTTTGAGTCTGCAATGGGAATGTGCAGCCTCCCACTGACAATGCTTTAAAATATAATTCATATAATCAGATACTTTTCAGCTGCTTCAGGCCCCACTGATGCCACTGACTTTTGAATGTGCTGTAATGAAAAAGCTCCCTGTCCTTTTCATTCCTTCTATATGTTCGCCAGCATTTTACAATGAAGTCCTAGTCATGTGAGGGTCACTGTAAGGCTGCTGTCACTAGTTCAGATTTCTTCGCCCTAGAAACCATCCTGGCATGTCTAATCCAATCATGTGCACTACTCTTTTACTAGGATCTAGACTGCACCAGGGAACTTCAGTTTGATCCTTTTGTCCTCAGTGTTTGGGTCTGACTTCGAGACAGCTGGACATGTCTCACAATCCTCATGTAAACAAATCATAAATAAAAAATACATACATTTATACAAACACAAAGAGAAGCTTGGGCTCTACCTTCTTAATCCATTGGTCTGTTCAACTGTCCTTAACATTACCCAGTAGCATACTGCCTGGGGCCATAGGTTCAGCCCACCTCAATCACTGGCTTTTTTGCACTGTGAGTTACAACATTTTCTTTATCACACGGTAACATCCGCCTAAAAAGAAGTGCCAGGGCTAGTTTCCAGTGATTTACTTTGCTGATGCTTTTTTAATTTCCATTTGTTTTCTTTTTTTAATCATACGTTTGTGTTTAAACTGTGGCTTCTGGTTGCAGTAATTCAAAGCAATGGTACAGTTTGTTTTCGCCAGGAAGAATCACATTTTCGTGCTATGTGTGTTAAAACTAAAGGAGGTTTTGTTGCCTTTTGTAAAAACATCTGCCTGCAAGGAAAGTCTTGTACTGTTCTTTTAAAATTATCTGCAATGGTTACTGTTTTTATTTCAATTTCTTGCAAGTATATGGTGGCTATATTCAAGTAGTGGCAGGTTTTCTTTTTCTCCTTCTTTTTACTTCTCATACCTATACTTGCAATAAAAATAAATACAATAATCATCATCACCCTAACATGCCAAGACCAGGCCTATATTCCTTGCTAATACTTAGTTAGTCAATTAGCAGTCTTTCCTTGGAGAATTGCTTATCTAGATGGCAAAATAGAATGAAAGCAGTTTAACTTTCTAGAAAACTCTCTAGGAATGATGAATGATTTATGTTGTGGTTTCTATGTAAAGCTATTCACCAAATATAAGTGCCTTACTTTTTTCTTTCCATACAGACATACTTCTGGGCATGTTTTATAATTTTGCTTCCATTAATAATATGCACACATTTAAGTGCAAGGTAAAGGTTTGTAATGATTTGACATTTAAGAACATGATCTTTTGTTTCATGTAGCTGTGTTCACATTTTTATTGAAAACCTTAGACAGTAACTTCACTACACTACTTTGCTAGTTTCCCTTTTATAATTTTGTGACATTTTGTGAATTTTTTAAACAGCCAGGTTCTAGACATGATGATCAAAGAAGCTGCATTACCTATGGCTAAGACACAAAAGTGTCTGTGATGTAGAAGCCCAACATGGTAGGAGGGAATTATATGAACAAATAGGAAAAGAAAACCACCTGAAAGAAAGAAAATAGGTCAAGACATCCTCAATTTTGTTTTATAAACTATTTTATTGGATTTCTTGTCAGATATTTCAGTTAGGAATGGAGCCAAGGTTACAGGAGTGGTGTAGGTAAATAAATGATGTAGTTAGCATCGCAAAAGCAGCCCCCACAACACCCAACCACAATAGTTTGTTCTTCATCATTCCACTCCCCACTGATGCTGTATTTTTAAAAGTCCAGAATTCATCATCCGGGGAATGGTGGGGGAGGGGTTGGAGGGGAACTCCTTATGCCACTGAAGAGGTATGCCCTAATATTGGTACCACTCAGCTCATATTTGGTAAAGTTTCTGAGGGTATCTGCTGGCCTTGTACACAAGGATTTCCATGTTCATGCATCGATCCAGCCAAGACTTCCACCCCTCCAGGGACAGACGCTTTGTATCTTTTTAGGCCTTTGCAATGTTTCTTTTTGCCACAATTAGTCCAGACCATAGCCGTGTTTTGCAGCATCTGCCATTGTCTATCTCTGTTGTGACATGGAGGAGGAGGAGGAGTCTGGGATCTTGGGGTAGTCTCCAGCCCACTACATGCCCCAAGCATGCCAACACCCCTTCCTAAAATGGGATAACTTTTTCGCATGCCCAAACTGTGTGGGAAAGTTCTTCCCTTGCTGTAACACATTTCAAACATTTCAGTGAGGCTACACCCCCCATTCTCCACAGCATATCACATATGTTATAACCTCCTATGTAGGTATTTCCTCTGTATGCGTCTAAATTATGAGGCTAATTCTGTTTCACAGGAAGAAGCTTGTCCCTCTCTCCAGCTAACATTGGAAAGCTGCCCTAGTCCCACTGCCGAGATCTCCCTCAATCGATCAAATTTGTCAGGTAAGCTGGTCACCAGGGAACGATACAATTGGGAAATCTTGTTAACGAACTGAGGGGGATCTTAGCCTCCAAGGGGCTATAATCTGGTATATGCGTGAGCACCTCTACGTAGGGCATGAGAACATGTCGTAACTTCAGATCCCTAAAGAATCGTGGGTGGTCGAGGTCATAATCGCCAGCTGTTCCAAGAAGGATTTTAGCGTAGGCCTGACATGACATCACCGAGCTTGGAGATGCTGATCATGTCCCATGACTTAAAGCCCTGTAGTGCAGAGATTTGCTGCAGTGGGTCACATAGCATAGCAGGGTCTCTCCTCAGATGCCCCTACCACCTGACAGCTCTGTGGTTATCTCTCCATAGTTGAAGTGCCATGCTCGTGGTTGGTTGGAGGTATCCGCTGTAAAACTAGTGTAAAAAGGGGGATACAATGCATCGTCCGTTTCTCTGTTGTAAAGCCTGGGTCTGCTGCAGTGTGAAACCACCACTCATTTGTAATTATAAGGTGGGATGCCTCGTTGTAAGAGGCCATGTCTGTGGCCTCAATACCCCATCATATATGGGCTCATACGTTTTAGAGAGGGCTATTCTCTTTTATGGTTCCACAGGAAGTCTGCAGGAGCAAGTCTAATTTCCAGAAGAAGATAAATGCTAAACGGAAGAGATAGTTCTGTAGTTGGTACAAAAGGCGAGGCAGAACATACATTTTATAAATGGAGGAAACCCCAAAAATGAATAAGGGTATTATCATCCAAAACCCCAACTCACAATTCGGGCATTTCAGTTGAGCCTTGATGTAACGTTCCCACGCATGTAGTGGGACTGCTGTTACATTTACTCTAAAGTATTTAAAACCATCCCGTAAAACCTGTAAGTCATTGGCCCGCTGAAGAGCCGAGAGGCGTCAGTCTACGGGGTCCACAAAGGAATTGCCCCTACCAATGATGAGTCCAGAGCCATAGGTGCTGAAGATCTGGAGGACTCAAGGCCCGAACTCTTGGGGGTCATCTACAACTATTGGGACATTGTTTGCATATAGCGCTATCCTGTCAGAAACACTAGGCACCCATTCCAGGCCTTTGACCAAGGTATCTATCCTCACCCACCCCACCAGGGGTTTTATCACAATGGAAAACAATAAAGGTTTTGATGGGTATCCTTGCCTTGTTCCCCTTCGCACTGGCAATGGGTCTGACAGTGAGCCTCTATCTTTACTTTAGCCTTCAAGTTGATGGATAACAATCGGACCCAGTTGATAAATTTAGGGTCAAAGTTCAGTTTGTATAATAAACAAAACAAGTAATCTCAATAGACTGAGTCAAAGGCCCTGTGAAAGTCCACTAGGAGGAGTTCATGGTCCCTTGTTATCCTGTTTGCCAATGTAGGGTGCTTCTTTAAATATGTTGAATATTGTGTCTGGTGGCCAGTGGGGCACAAAGCCAGACCCAATCTAGGTGGACCAGAGTGGCTATCAATGGCATCTATAGATGGGGTGATACGTGGAGCAGCGGTCAGGCAGGTGACTGGACTTGAGTATGACTACAATTTCAGCTGATCTAAAATCAGGTGGGAGCATACCCATCTCCTTAACCTCGATGATGACCTCCGTAATGGGCCAAGATGTAGGGTTTTGGATGATTTAAAGAACTCAGAGGGGTAGTCGTTAGGGCTTCTGGTCTTACCAAAGAAGTGTTGGTTCAGGGCGTACCCCAGCTCAAAACACTCCCAAATGTTAACTAAGCTACATAAAAAGTTTTGCTTCTGACATTAAATAAGGTAATGGAAATCACTGAAAAGGTAGATTTCAGAAACATGCTGACAAGTGAGTTTTTCAGAAGTTTTCATCTTGAGTGATCATTTTAGGCCTGATGCATTAAACAAAGTTGAATATATTTCTACCTATGTTTTCACCCACATTTATATTTTATTTTTGGCTTTTTTATTGATGTTTTGGAATTCTTTAGGAATTCCAGCAGTACCTCTGGGGAAACACAACTGCTGATTCCCGAGAGCACCTACTACTGTAGAAAGATTTTCAAGGAGGGAAATTCTACATTCTGGAGAAGAAACCCTTTCCACTTTCAGTCCCATCAAACATGGGGAAGAGGGATTTTCCCTTTCAACTCCCAGTCTATAAATGGATTCAGTCCTTCCCTTGAGGGGAATACATTTTTGGTTGTGTGAATGACGAGAAAGTACATACAGACATATCAGGAGTACTCATGAATCTCTGGGTGAGTTTCCCCACCATCTCAGGTGTTTATAATCTGAACACCCACAATCCAATACCTATGAGCAGATCTGCTGACAGGGAAATTCTGTTGCACGGGCACAATCTTCTGTAGGATAATTCCACTTCCAAGTGCATTATTAGTCAAAGAGTCAGAAGTTAAGCTCTCCACTAGTTGTCAGGCTCCTCAGTGGGCAAACTTCTATTTGCATCCTTGGAGCAATGGGAAAAGCTGCGAGTCCATGTTTTGACTGTCCTTGTCCGTCCAAGATAGGGGCGACTCCTTCTGGTAGCGATGATGCCACCAACAATGGAACGTCTAAGCAGATAGTGCCCTCCAGAATGAGCACCCAAGAGGAAAAACCTTGAAGGGAAAAAAAACTCTGATGGCAATCGAAGGATCGTGGAAGGCTGATAAGGACTGGTACTAAAGATCGGAACTGCAGCAAGGCTCAGAAAGTGTGAAAAGGCTAGTGGAATACCAGAACCAGGAGAATGGAAAGGTTCAGAAGGGAAGGAACAGGAGCAAGAATCACCTGAAGGAGCAAGGAGACACCAGCAGGAGCAATGAAACATCTGCAAGAGCGAAGACACATCAGCAGGAGTGAGGAGTGTTGCAACGCAAAGGAGAAAGACAGTTCTGCAAAACAGGAAATGACACAGAGGAAGACGTGAGGCTGCCACAATGGACTGGAAAATGCTGGTGGGAATACATAATAGAGCCTCCATGATGGATTGGTTAAGTAAAAGCCCTTCCTCAGGAATTCTGGGAAGAAGAAACTACTGACAGCAGAAGTATGAACCCCAAGAAGAGGAATGCCTTCAGCTCACCTGACAAGCGAGGTGAAGAATGGCCCTTTGCCGCTCCCTGCAGGACTCTCCAGCCTGCAGGTAAGAGTTTAGGGTGTCCCACTGTATAACATGGGATGCAGGGAGTCAGTAGGGTGAGCCGCTGGTTGCGCTGCGACCCATTGCATGACATTAAGTTATTTTTAGAACTATATATAACAGGTCCACAAAAACCTTTATTCATCAAGCCCATGGTCTATACATTTTTTAAAATGTTAAACGAGTTCCAAATCCCCAGTTGTACCAGAACCAAAATGTTTAGCAACTGCCAGCTGTTTGAAAATAACTGATTCCTTAAATTTGAAGCTGTGCTGACTTAATGTACAGTAGGTTTAGCCTAGATGTCGGATGTCTTTCTACACAATATAGTTCATACTAATGAGTTCTCGACTACTTTGGCTAACAGTGCCAAAGCTGTACCTAAAAGACAGGGGCATCCATTAAGAAATCCAGGTAAAAAAGGCTCTTTCAGTCTCTTTACATTTTAGGCATTGGGAGACCAAAAATCTATCTAAAGATATTCTTTATACGCAGATTCATATGTGTATGTAGCCCAGACTCGATTAGGAAAGTGCAATGAATTTAAACCACTCTACAAAGCACAAATCCATCCATAGCTGACAAGGTAAAGCACAGAGGCTTAACAGTTCTTGATTTAGATCCATTTAGATGACTCAACTCCTTAAATGCTGTCTGGAAGCCAGTTAACTAACTGACCTGCCCGCCACTTTTTGACGCAAAACGGCAATAACTTACAAAATCCAATTGTATTTTGCAAGTTTGTGGCGCTTTTGCGTCAAAAAATGACGCAAATGCGGCGCTAAAAAAGTATAAATATGGGACTAAGTGCCTGACCTGCCCATCAGGAGTGTATTCTTATTGTTAGATTGTCTTCCCACCTAATATAAAAAAAGAGTGTATTGGACAGATCCCTGGCAAGGACAGTGTTTGTATTCTGGAGTTGTTTCATAGTGACTGCTGTGCAGCACCAGACCTGCAACCATGGAAAAAAAACAATTGAATCCATCCAGTCTCCGTTCATGAATCTCTATCATCATGTTGCACCACTCCTTTACCACTGATGAGCTGTGTTCAGAGATGTCTGCAAAATATTACTACAAAATACATACATTTGCAATTTAGGCAGTACCTGCTTCAGTATTTTAAAAACGTTTTAAAAATTTTTACCACCCAAAATGCATATTCAAATACCTACCCGCTTAGTACAGTAGCCATATATAGTCCCAGTTTACGGAAGATTTCCCAGTCATTAACTTCTATTATTTTCCCAGCGATTAAAAATAAAATACCGATTGGCATATACCTGCAGTGAAAAGAAAGACGTGAACATCTTTTTAATCCAAAACAATCATTTTTTAGTATGAAGAGATCAACCACATCATATATATTTCAATCACAATTTAGGAACATGAAAACACAATGCTTTGGATAAGGACGTCAGCGAAAAAAATTGGGATTCCAAAGACAGTGGCATTTTCCCCGTTCTTTTATTGCCTGATGAAAACCAACTCAAGCATAACATCTGGCAGAGTTGGGTTTAGCCTCATAAGCACATGGTGTGCCCCTTTGCTATTGAGTGAGGTTCCACATGGATTTTATTTATGTGTCATGTTTTGCAACATAGTAGCTAAACGGAATTCATTCACAAGTCTCTGATGCACCAAACATACCTAAGTTCACCAAAGCATCATTATGTCAGATGTAATGTCAGTGAGTAAGCATAAAAGAGCGACCGGATATCTGAATAGAATGTTGGTGTGTGGAGTTTCGATGCAGACAAATTGGTATATGGCTTACACTTAGGCCATTAGTGCTTTATCCTAAATAAACCGGTGGCCGTATTTGGGTCAGGCACATATTCTTTTTAACATCAACACAATAATGCAGACTCTACTCTTTGGTGTACATTTTAGGTATCTATAGACCGAAGTGATCTACTAAGGCATTGGCTTCTACATTGTTAACCGGTCTAAGGTTGATGGATTTCTCCTATTGTCATATTAAGCTTACTCACAGCGACAGTGAGAATACGTACGATGATTAAATTGTGCCACTAAAAATAATGACCTAAACAGCTCTACCCTTTCAATGTGTAAACTGATTCCAGGGACTTGGTAGGACAACCATTTTACCAAGTTGATATCATTTCTATGAGTGGGTGTTGCAGTGCCAGTTGTTGGCCATGTGTAGTGCTGGACCTACCACTGTTTTAAGCTCTTTTATGGCTGCAGTAACTAAAGAAGTGTAGTTTGTGAGAGGGAATGGGATTGGATTTACTATTTTTTGGGTGCATGTTCCATACCTAACCCCCCAGCCCCTATTTATTCCTTCTTCTTGCCTCCTATTGACTAGTAAGTATACCTCATTTTCCAAACAGTCCACTGTCCATCCCAAATGTAATACTAAAACTTAGGCCAATGTGTGGTTGCCACACATAAAAGATGGGGGAAGCAGAGACTGCATGTAGGTTTGTGATAGCATTTTGTAGTAAGTGAGTAGTACTAATGCAATACTAAATGTACTACAAGATGCAGTTTTCATGCCCCAATGTGTGATAAAACTGATGGGACCACCAACAAAGGTCAATCGTAATGTGTTTGTGTGGGTGTATATATGTATAAATCCAAGGGTTACAGGGACGTTAAAGTTCGGTTCAGTTTTTGTATGCATTTTCCTAACCATCACATCCCTGTAATCTCTGTTTGTTCCGTAAAATCCTAGGGTTTAAAAAAAAAAAGTAAAGCAATATTTAATTACTATACATTAATTCAACAGCTGTGTGAACTGCCTTTTGCCGTGCTTGGTGGGGGTTGGCCGCAGGGCCTGGCTGCAGGGTCTGGGAGTGGGTGAATGAGTGGCTGTATGGGTGTTTGACTGGGTGTGTGTGCCTGTGTACATAGGTGTGTGTGTATGAGTGGGTGTGTTGGTGCATGTGAGAGTGACTGTGTGGGTCTGTGAGCTGGTGTGTGGGTGGTATTGTGGGTCTGTGAGTGGATGTGTGAATATCTGTGATGGAATGGAAGAGAGAGAGATAGATTGTAATTGCAATGTTCTCTCCATGCAATGATTTCAAAGAGATAATTGCAAGATGTTTGGTATGAATGTTATAGTTATGTTTGGATGCAGAGCAGAACATAGTCACTTCTGGCCTAATGATCAAGGCTACGTAGGCTGAAGGGTCAAATCTTAGTATTGTTTGGCAGTGTGTTAGTTCATTCACTAGTGTTTTGACTGTACCTTCCTAGTGATGGAACATTCATGTTTCTTTCCAATCACATGTGTGGGTTGAATGCCATAGAAATTTCTGGTGAGAGTAAGGTAGGGGGTCACCTGTGGTGTAATGGTTAAGATCACACACCCTCCCACTGAAAGTTGAGGGTTCTATTCCAGGTGTGTCTGTGGTCTTTTCCCTTCTTTAATTTAATTTAAACTTCAAAAGTTAAAGATTCATACTGAAAGGTGATCTTACTCATTTTAAATGACAAATACACTTTTCTTTTTAATCTGTTCTTAAATATCTCATTCTATGTATATCATTCATCAAAGCCCAAATCACTCTCTCTGAATCTCTTGATCACTCTTTCTCTCTCTATCTCTCTCACGGTTGGGTGGGTAGGAGAGTTGGCCGCAGGGCCTGGCTGAAGGCTGTGTGCGGCGCAAGGCTGGGTGGTTTTAGGTGGGTGGTTATAGGTGGTTGGCTGTAGGCCCTGCGCCCAAACACCGCCATGCACAACCGAAGGCGATGTGTTTTCGCTGGTTGGATTAATGTATAGTCATGAAAATTACATAAAAAAACATATAAACTGACTGAAAAAAACAAAGGTTACAGAGACGTTATAGTTAAGAAATAGAATTTAAAAAAACCCATAGAAATTCACTTAAAAAACAAAGGTCACAGGGACGTTATAGTTAGGTTCTGAATTTACTTATGCAAAAACATAGACATTCCTAGAAATTCATTAGTTATAGTTATTTCAAGTAACTATAACTCATGCTCTAACGTAACTATAACTTGTGCCTATGCCATGCACTGTTAATTACCCCACATAGTACATCACTCATGACATCATTGATAATATCAATGTAACATGTGCATTAGAATTATTTAGCAGAAAACTGTGCATGGCGGGGGCGCAAGTTATACTTACCTTAGGGTACGAGTTACATTTTTTTGAGATAACCATAACTGGTGAATTTCTATGGTTTTGTACGAGTAAATTCAGAACCTAACTATATCTTTCCTGTAACCTTTGTTTTTTTAAGTGAGTTTATATGTTTTTTTAAAAATTCTATTACCTAACTATAATGTCCCTGTATCCATTGTTTTTTTTCAGTGAATTTATATTCATATATACACACACACACACACACACAAATGTGTGTGTGCGCATGTGTATGTGTGTGTTTGTGTACATCCAAAGTCAGATTTAAACATCTTCAGCAAATAATCTGCTTTGCAGTGGAAGGAAGCGAGGCATGGTGCAGTGTCTGTTTTTTCAGTGTTATCTCGTGTGGTGGTGGGGCCCAAGGGTTCCAGGACAAATGTGCCTGAGGCAAGGGACCCATCTGCCCCTTTCCCCCTAGAGATGCCAGTGTCGAGATGCTAATAAAAAGGAATGTGAACTCTGGCCTTGCACCAGTATGAGAGCTGATCAAGATCTTTAATGCAGCTGGGCCCATCTGTCATCTGCCCTATTGAATCAATGATCTGTCTGCCCACTAACTAACATATATTCATCCAATTGCTATTAGCCCACCCACATCTATTCAATCATCTCGCCATTCTTATCCATGCATCCCTACTCCCACCTTACCACTATTATCTATTCCCGTACACCCTATCATTCACCCATCTGGCCCTAGCCATGCATGCGTTCACTTTTCAAATCCAAAGCACTAGACCTTCTTCCCTCAATGCACTACTTCCTTTTCTACCCAGTTGCTTACACTGGTCTTAGAGAATCTAAAATACACCTGAACTACTCCTAATGTAGATGCCTGCCCCTATCCCATTTGGGGCACAGTATATCTACATTGTTTTTACAATAAGTACACTTTTAAATCTCTATGTGTGCCGTTTACATGACTGTACATCTTTCCTCATACCACATACTCTTATATAACATACAAGGGTAGTTTTTGTTTCTGCCATTCCTCGGTTCAACAGGTTCAGGAACACCGGATTCACATCAAAATGTGAAAATAAACACGTACTGTGCAAATATTTTTATTCATAACCATTGTAAATGTATTTTATAGAAAACACCATTAAAACGGTCATGCATTTAGCCCTTCTAAATCTCGGCTGGACATGTTTTTGATCGTTTCATGTGTCCTCTCTGATACCGTAGTTACCTACCTATAATCAGAAGCTTCAGGACGGCTTTGAAACATAATTTGACAATAGTAGATTACAGATTATGGAGCCAGCCTGCTACTGCTATCGTCAAATGATTAATTATTTATATATAAAGTCTGGCTTTCACGTATAGTTTCTATGCACAGGAGTACCTGGATTGCAAGTTAGAAAGTAGTGAATTGTTCTCATTTTTATAAAGTTTACAAGCTAAAAATAATAAATTAGTGTGCACAAAAGTTATAGTGAGCATAGGATGCAGTGGCCTTGGGTGAAAGCAGAACTCACCACATGATGATCTGCACTATCTGCATGGTTGCGTCGTTGAGAGCATTGAAGAAGTCCACCAGCACTTGGCCCTTTTCACCCATCTTGCCGATCACAAGTCCAAAGACGAGACAAAAAACGATCAAGCCCAGGACATTCACGCCATCAGAGTACAAACCCACAATCTTAAATTCCAGGGTTTTGTTCTATAAGAATGAACAAAAAACACAAAATTGAGGTTCCATTTAAAAGAGCTCTTTGCTACAGCTCCAATCTAGGCAGATAGCCATTAAATATGGCCACAGACAGTGCTTAATTTGTGCAGGAAGTTGCAGGTGGTGGGTACTGGCTCTCGTTATTTATCATCAACAAGCTTTGACCTAGAGCAGTGGTTCCCAACCTGTGGTCCAGGGACCCCTGGGGGTCCGTGAAGTCTCCTCAGGGGGACCATGACTGCTTAGAAATTTTAATAATATTAACAGATTAGGTCCCCAGCTTTTAGTAATGACTCAGCGGGGTCCCCGGATTCCAATAATGATTCAGCGAGGGTCCCTGGGTTCCAGTAATGATTAAGTGGGGGTCCACAGAAGTCAAAAGGTTGGGAACCACTGACCTAGAGTAGGAGAGGGAGAAAAAAAAATGAAAGACAAAGAGAAATTTAGGAAACAGTAACAAAAAGAGAAAGCAGAGATGTACAGAGAACCTGCAAGAGTGAGACAGAAAAGAGGTGTAGGTTGGTGGAAGAAAGAGGCATTAAGTGGACTTGAGTAGGCAAACTTGGCTTTCAGCAACCCCAACATTCAATAGTGCCAGTAGTGGGCTCTTAAGGAAATCTCTGGGGTCCTGCACTTGGAGGCCAGATTTACAAAGCATTTTTGCAGTCCCAGACATGCCTTTTCCTTATGTACAAACCACAAAGTGCAATTCAGCAACATGTTACCGAAGCGCAATTTGGGTGTGCGACCCAGTACTGATTCGGCATTTGGAAGGGAAGTGCTTAGCGTATTCCTTCCAAATTCAGAATCACAGTGGTATGTGTTAATGTTCTGCAAGTGAAATCTGGCTGCAAAACATTAATATTTACCTACCTCCTCAAAGGAAGCGGTAAGCCATTTGCAAACGGGTAAGGGACCCCAGGTGCCCCTTCCCCTTTTAACTGCAGAACTGTATTTTTTAATATTAAGCAGCAGTCCGATGGACCACTGCCTTAGTTGAACTTCTCATATTTTTTAAAACACATTCTGTTTTCCTATAGGGTTAAATGGGCTGCATTTAAAAGAAAATTCTTTATTTAAAAGCAATCATAGACATGGTAGTCTGCTGACCTCAGCAGGGCACCATCCCTGTGATGACTGCGATTCCTAGAGGGTCGCAATTTAAGTCACTGGGGATGAGATCATGCAGAGTGGCTTTAACATAAGCGTTCAATCCTCAGAATGTAATGTTTAATGTCCGATTAGTGCACTTTCTGGACATCTTTAAGGATATGGTTGAAGAAAACTCTGTTATTACGCCAGAGAATAAGACTGTTTGATGAGTGTGGGTTTTCAAAGAGCTTTTGAAAGGGATGGGTCACTAGGGAGTAGCAGGCCTATTCAACCCCGTGCCCTTCACCTCTATATCAAGGTTAGCAAAATAAGACTTATTACCTAAAGGGTCCACTGACTTGACAAGTTGCTAGGGGCTATGAGCGCCATTCAGCTCCTATGCCACCTTGCAGCCTTAGGGGCCTTAGTAAACTTTACTTAACCCTGAACTCTCCCTCTCCTTATCAGGGACAGCTAGACAAGAGACCCCCTGAAGGGTATACAGACATGACAGGTTGCTAGGGGCTATGAGCATTTTCCAGCACCTATCCCGTCTTGCTGTCCCATGGCCCTTAATTCAAGAGGCACCACTTGCACTTATTTATTGCTCTAGCACACTAGCACTTTATGCTTTCCTGTCTCGCTGCCTTAGGGCCCTTAGTTAAAACTCAAAATCGAGAAGCACCACTTGCACCTTACTTATTGCACTAGCACTCCAGCACTTTACACGCCCATTGGATCAGTTAGCTGACCCATGACGTCATCAAGGTAGGTACACAGCATCATGTGATTTAAGTCAGAGTGTTTTTAAACTGATCTAACTGACGGCTCGTCCAGGAGCATAACTTGGCGAGTTTTTAACTTGGTTTATTTAGTTGAGTTGTTAGGGAGCAGTAAGTGTGCCTAGAACTTGACTCCACTAGCATTGGGAAACATCTTAGCCCTTTGCTCGTGGTAGGTGTCCAGAAGATACGGTTTGTAACAATGGAGGTATTATGGATAAGTAGTGTGGGTCCTATAAATTGTCATGTTTTAAATTGTTGAAGGGTATGTTTGCAATCTGATTTTGTTAGCGGTATGTGCATGTATATTATGTAATGGTTTATGGTTTCATTGTCTAACAAAATACATTTACTACTACTAGTGGGTCGCAATTTGTGACCTATATCATTAATATTCATGAGGAAGCTCGAACTGCGACCCACGAGGACGTGGTAATTTGCCAACTGTCCTATTATTACTTAGGTCGGTTTGCAGATTACCACAATGGATGCAAAAATACTGGCCCCACATTGCAGTTAGTATTTTGCAACATTTGCTTTGTATATCTGGCTCCTAGTGTTTACAAGATTAGTGGTAGATAGTTGTGTTTCTATTTCAGTGTTATTGATGTGTTTATAGTTCTAGATGGAAAGTTAAATTGACAACATTCACTAATGGTTTCTTGCCACTGCAAAAAACATCACAACTATTGCTCCCTGAAAACTAATATAGTAATTTGATTTAAAAAAAAACTGGGGCTCCATTACAACTGAGAACCCCTTTGGGGCAATAGGTTAGTACAGAAATGAATAACATCATGGTGCATCAAATATATAAAGCCCTGCACACCCCTCAGTATGTTGGATGGTACAAACTATAAGCCTGAAAAAAGAAATAGCTTGTATTGCACAGATATGGGCAGTCACAGTCTGCTAGGAAAGCAGAAAACAAGATTAGTCTGTGTTATTGAACCTACTTCAGTGGGTTTATGGATATGGCCTGTGACCAGCCCTGCCATGCCCACACGTCCTTAACCTAGGAAGGGGCTATTATCGCTAAAACCAAGCAGGTTCCAGTCATCTCAGGAGCTTCCAACCTGCCACAAGCAGATTAACACTGCCCTTTAATCCTCTTTGAATCCTCTGTGCTATATGGCCCTTACAAGTGACCTATTGACCGGCCAGGCCAGTAACATGTATCAATAGCTATGGTTATATTCAAGAAAAGCACAGGTTTATGAGGTTATTGTTTTGATTGTTAGCTGAGAAACCACTGAAATTTGACAATATAGTTTAGCACTGCTCATAACGTGATACACAATGTCATAGATGACATCACAAATAAATCATCAATGTCATCACTGGTGACATCATATATATCACCTCAGCATTGGCATAATTGATGACAACATTGTGAATAGGCAATTTTGTGTAGGGGTATGCATTCTTATTTATTAATATAGCATTGTTATTTACTGTTATGTATTGTTATGGAATAGCACTTCATTATTGAAAAGTACTGGGCCAAACCCTTGTCCGAACAGAACCCACTGTGCTACTATTTGCTGTATATAACGGAGGTTGCACGAAGGGCCTGGCTGGCCAGGCCTTGTTGCAAATTCATGCCTGAACGTACACCACAATGCATGAACAAAGGCTGGTTTGCAGTTTTGCAGTTCTGGTTGAATGGAAGGCGTTGCTAACTCCCTGTATGGACACATGCAGTGGTCAAGGCCTGTGGCCATTTGCTGCATTGGTTAAGCGAGAGACTGCGCCCAGCCCCCTGTGAACCTAGACATATTTCTACAGCCAACAGTTTTCTTTTACATCTCTTCCACTTTGCCTGTAGTCCTGCAGCAGGACAAAAGGCAGATATTACATGCTTAGTCTTTTCAACACAGTAATAATGATTTCTAGTTTCATACTCAAATCACTTTCAATAGTCAATTTGAAACTGCTGCCTTCTGTGTCAACATTTCCTTTACTTGTATGGAATTACACTGCCATAGAAATGCCACCAATGGTGTTAATGGTGAGTTGATATGTAATGTCACCAGTAATATCTTTGTGAATACTATTTGCAATGTAATTTGTAACATCTTGTGTGAGGTCATGAGGAGTGCACTGGGAAGAACAGTATGGTTATCCGTAACTAGTGAATTTTGGTGGCTTTTAGCATGAATATCATAACCATATCTTTAGCTGACTTTTTCATTGAATACTTGTGATTTTTAATCAGTTTTGTGAGCAAAACTAACCATACCTTATTTTTAATAAAGTATTTTTCAGAGACTTTTTGGATTTTTACAATATAATGAATTTAGCTTCCATGTTAATATAATATAGTTTGTATACCCTTCGACAGTGTGTAGGAACACTGGACAAAGAGCATGTACTGCGGCCAGGTCCCAAGCCAACCCACGGCCCTGAATGCCCTGAGGCCAGGCCATTGGCCACAGCCTATGCCACCGTGATCATTGTGCACAGCCTTTGGCATTGAGGCGGACCCACTGCCTCCTAGACCACCTCAGATGGTCTGCAGTCCTCTACTGTGGACCCTGAGCATAGACACTATGACAGCCTCTATACCACAGTGCAAACATTACACAGCCTTTGGGCATGTGCAGTGGGAGTAGTATCAGTCATACTGTCTTTTGGCTAGGATGTGTACCAGCCCATGTGCCACAAGGTCCGATGTGCGCAGCCAAAAGGTGTTTAATAAACTACTTTTTTCACTTCCGAAACACCACTCCCCCTCAGAGCGCATGTGTGTTTGGACGGCCATCTTGGGCCAGCCAAGCACACATGTGCAGTAGGCTTTCTCCAGCCCAGCATCACAGTTGCCGGGCAGGAGAGAGCCTACACAGGTTCCCAGTCTGCCCGGGAGCACCCTGGCTGGGCACTCCCAGCCAACCCTGACGTTGCTCTGAGCAGAGTCAGGATTGGCCGCAGGGCAGGCTGGGAGCCTGTGCCTGCCTGCAGCAGGGGAGCAGCATGGCATCAGAGAAGGTAAGTGTGTTTTGTAATTTTTTTTAAATAAATTTAATGTTTATTACCCGACCTGTGCACCTGCCCGCCCCTTCTGCACCCGCGAGCTGTTCCTGATAAGCTGTTTCCCTGTGAAATCAGTGCAAACAGTACCCAGTAGGAACGCCTCCTCTCAGCTTACCACACTCAAGATTTCCTCTGGGCTCGAGCTGTTCTTATCTGGGACCGTAGTGTTCTTTTCAGGTGGGCTTTTCAACTCTTCACGCTTTGTTTTGTACTGTATTAGGGAAAAATAAGATTGTAGAATTCAGCTAAATAGTCAGGAGTACAGCAGCAGTAAAGAAGACGGAACACACAGTCTCAGTGGTGGACGAAAGCCATAATAACTGAGATGTGGGCATCAGGCAGCCGGCAGGAAGGTTCATAAAGCACATGAGTAGGTGTTAGATGACCTTTTGCTTGCAAATCACTTCCATTCTGTGTTTACCAGTTGATGAATCATGTTTACAGCTCAGTGGTTAGTGCAATTAGAGCCCAACTGTCCCTTGTGCCTCTTTTATATTTGTTTATTTGTGTGGTTGGACATAACAGGCATGCAATCCCACAACCAGCTGTTGTGCTGACCTGTAAACAGTTAGCTCATGCAGGTCCCATCTTTTAACTCTGTGATACACATGGGGTACAAAACGATTATGTTTGGATAAATATTGCACCTCCTCTCCTTATCGTCCTCTGCTGGCCCCGTAGATATCATCTCACTCACCCTCACACCCACTTCCAGCATGTCACTTATTCATGCCAACCTCACCCTAGTTCATCTTCATCAGGATTCAGCACCGACAGAAACAATCAGTGCTCCAAATTAGAGTGTACTGTCCAGTACAAAATACATTTACTTCTTTCAAAGCAAGAGTATCTGTACTTCTCAGCACTTCTACAAATCACTTACAGGAGAGTACCAATACCTTTCACAAGCAAACAGGTAGAGTGGATACTGAGTACCAGCATCTCTACATTTTCATTTAAAGCACTGGGTACAATCTTAAAAAGTGGCCATGGACCTGCCTGTCCACCCACTACTTCTTTTATTGGGAAATTTGGGTGTATAATTATCATTCTATCCATGCTCTTTATCACTTCTATGTTAATGCTTCTGAAGAGCAAGTTACTTACCTTCCGCAATGCTTTCTCTGGTGGATACAGTAGCAAGCTGTGGATTCCTCACCTTTTGAATGCTCCCAATGCGCCAGCATTCAATGGAAATATTTTCTTTCTAGCTCTCCAAGTCGACGAGGACGTCACAATAACATGATTCTGCATGCGACTCCGTGTGACGTCATCAGGGTCATAAGAAGTCCTCGATGGAATGCTGACGTCAGTTTCACCAACTTTATTTACCGTGCCTTTGAGGCGAATGGTTGAACACCAACATCACAAGCACAATATGTGCGAACTCAACACAGTAACATATATATATATATATATATATATATATATATATATATATATATATATATATTCAAGAAAACTGGTGCATAATAATCGCACACCAAGGGCTGCACATCATCCAAAAACAGGCTCGTAAAAAATAGTCAAAAGCCACTAACGAATAATTTCATCGGCTGCTATTTATTGAAAAGAATTTAAATGCAGGTAAATTCGACCCGCAAAAAGTGGTACAGAAGCACAAAAAGAAAATCAATAATGTGCCCACCATAAACAGACAAACACACGCTGTCCCAACCAAATGTCTACGCGTTTCGGCCGAAGCCTTCAACAGGACATTGGCAGACATTTTACACTCAACTATTTAAACCATATGGTCCTTCTTTGTTGTTAACTGCATAACTCAAGAGAAGTACAAACAGAGCGGCCATTTTGTAACGTGGCAATTCTAAGTTTGAAAATAAGAGACTGCTAATCCTATGCTCTGATTGGGATAAAAACTTCAAATATGACATTATATATTTCTTTCATATTATACTGCAATATCACATATATGGTCTGGTCGCCTATAGATACATGAAAAATAATTATAATCACAATTGATGATTGTTAAATACAAGGAAAGGAATGTCCTATATATGAGATTTTTTCTCTTTTTCTCTTCCTTTTTCCTTTTTACTCTTAATATCAACATGTTGTCCACTTTTTGCCTAATAATTTTAAAAGCCTGATATATAAATAAATAAATATATAAATATATATACTGTCAATTAATTACAATACACTCAATCTATATACGAGCTATAAATAGGTGACTAAGTAGATAGAATAAATTCAATCAATTCTAAGAGGGAGAAACCAATAAAAATCATGTCCAGAACGGACAAATATATAAATAGATGTTAATAACCAAAATTCTGTACAATTTATATAAATATCTCCATTACTCTTAATAACAATATCAAATTTCATTTTAAATAGATCATAATACAATTCATTAAATTAATCCTAATCCTCTGAATGTTAATATATTCTAAAATAGAAAAAAGTTAATATACCCATATCATAGGCGAACCTATCATTAATAAAGAAACTGCAAACAAACCCAACAAATTCAGCAACAGGAAAATATATAAACACACCGCTCGCCTCCCCAAGAGCATATATTACAGTATAAAGATAAATTAGATGAGTGTAACACCCTAAAGTGAATTAATATATAATAAAAATAAAATAACAAAGTAAACTAAATTACAATCCGGAAATATCATAAACCAATAGGGGATCCTAAAAAGCAATATTTTAAAAAATCAAATGAATTTCATATTTTCTACTGGAAAAAATATATATATAAAAATATATATATATATATATAAAGAGATCAAAAAGTCTCACAGATGGACATGAAGCTCTGCGTCCAAATTGTGACCCCAGGGGTGTTCTGTGCCTAAAAGTAAAATCATTTTCGACTCAGTTTGTCTCAAATGCGCAGTTCTGTTCCCTCCCCGGGGATGGGCAGCAATGGTTTTAACACCATAAAATATTAAAGAGCTGCAATTACCTTCATGTACCTCCCAAAAATGTTTAGCTAAGGGGTAAAATGGATCATGATTCTTGATAGCTCTAAGATGTTGTAAGAACCTGACTTTCAATTCACATATACCTATATAAACATACATTCTGAATACATAGATTTCCAGAGTTACATAATCTTGGTATATCTGGGAGGCAGGTGGGACTGTGAGGAAGCCACAGGTAGATACTGTATCCACCAGAAAAAGTGTTACCAAAGGTAAGTAACTTGTTCTTCTGATGGATACATCTACCTGTGTATTCCTCACCTTTTGAATAGAATTCCAAACCAGTTACAACACTCGGAGGGAGATGCCTGTCTGGCTATACCAAGAAATCCTGCAGCACTGAATGAGCAACATTACCGTCCCTCCTCACTTTCAGCAGTAATGTTTTGTGAAAGTGTGGAGGGAAGCCCAAGTTGCTGCCTTGCAAATGTCAACAACAGGTACACCTCTCTAGTCAAAGCAGAAGTGGCAGACTTAGCTCTGGTTGAATGAGCTCTAATGCCTTCAGAAGGATCTTTCTTTGCTTGAGAGTAACATTTTTATACAAAGAATGACTTACTTTGAGAGTGTTTTTTTGTGGACGACTTTGCCCTTCATCTTGCCCATGTAGCCAATGAAGAGCTGATCATCCGTCCTGACGTCTTTTGTCCTGTCCACATAGAAGGTAAGTGCTCTGTCCGGATCCAGACAATGTTGCCTTTCCTCCTCCTTCAAAGGATGGGAAGGAGGGTAAACGGACGGAAGGGTGATGGACTGCCCTAAATGGAACGGTGTCACTACCTCAGGTAGGAAAGCTGCCCTGGTTCTCAAACCCACCTTATGAGCATGGAAGGTTGCAAAAGGAAGCTGGCTAAAACGTCTAGCCAGCATGATAACTATTAGAAAAACAGTCCTAAATGTAAGAAGTCTCAACGGGCAACTATGAAACGGTTGAAACGGTGAACACATCGGATATGTTGAGACTAAATTTAAATCCCACTGAGGCATTATAAATGAAATGGGAGGAAACGCATTAGTCAAACCCTTTAGAAACCTCAATACTATAGGGGACTTAAACAAAGAGAGTTGATCAGGTAAACAAATAAAAGCTGACAGCGCAGATAGGTAACCCTTCACTGTCGCAACTGTGCAAGCTTGTTGCACTAGGGAAAAAGCAAATTGCAAAACATTAGATAGATGGGCCTTTAAAGGATCAATGTGTCTCTCCTCACACCATTTGACAAATTTTGCCTCTCTGCCCGCATAGACAGTCTTGGTGGAGTGTCACCTGGCGGATAAAATAACATCCACCACTTCAGGGAGCAGAAAAAAATAACTTAGATTGCCCGCTGACTCTCTAGGCATGTAGGTGCAGATTCTGGAGGTGGGGGTGTAGAGCCTGCCACTGCAACTGCGAGAGGAGGTCTGCCCTGTGAGGGAGACGGAGCGGAACACAGAGTGGGAATTGAAGGAGGCCTGTGTACCACACCCTTCTTGGCCAATCCGGGGCTATTAATATGACTTGGGCCCGGTCCTGGCGAATCGTTCTCAGAACCCGTGGAATCAAGGGTATGGAATGAAACGCGTAAAGTAGCCTGTTGCTCCAGCTCAACTGAAACATGTTCCGCAGTGCTCCCTGCATCGGAATCTGTAGGGTGCATAACAATGGGCAGTGTGCATTCTCGCAAGTGTCAAACAGGTCTATGTGAGGGGTCCCCCACAACTGGAAGACGTGAAGAACCACCTCCCGATGGAGACGCCACTCGTGATTGGCTGAAAAGTGCTGGGTGAGGTTGTCCGCATGTACGTTGAGAACTCCAGCCAAACGATTTGCTACTATGCAAATCTGATGGTCCTGAGCCCGGGACCAGAGTTGCAGAGCCTGTCTGCAGAGAAGGTATGCCCCTACTCCTCCCTCTTTGTTGATGTAACACATAGCGATAGTGTTGTCTGTCAAGACTTGTACCGACTAACCCCAAAGGGATGGGAGGAAGGCCTTGAGAGCTAGACATATCGCCTGTAACTCCAACAGATTGATGTGAAACATCTGTTCTACTGGCGACCAAAGACCTTTGGTCTACAGATCCCACAGATGCGCTCCCCAACCTAGAGTGGAAGCATCCGTTAAAACTGTGGTCACTGGAGGTGGAAGACAAAACGGCCTCTGGAGATTGTTATTCACTCCTTGAGATCTCCTTTGTGTTGAAATCACTGCTTGCAGAGGCAGCACTGGAGAGCCCTCATGTGCCAACGTGCATGAGTGACCAGCAAAATACAGGAAGTGAACCGACCAAGCAGGCATAGGATCTTTAGGACCAGAATATTCACTCCATTCTGAAAACATTGGAATCATAGCCTGATTCTCCTGAATACTCTGAGGAGGAGGAAAGGCATGGTTCAATGTTGTGTCCAGTACTCCCACTGTGAACAGGAGACTTTGAGAGGGTTTCAGGTGAGACTCAGGCACATTCAACGAAAAGCCCAGGTTGAACAACAACTGGGTTGTCATCTGCAGACGGTGCAACACTAACCCTTGTGATTTGGCTTTGATCAGCCAATCATCCAGGCAAGGTAATAGAGAAATTCCCTTCCTTCTGAGATGCACTACAACCACTGTCATTACCTACGTGAAGACTCGAGGTGCGAAAATAAGACCAAATGGAAGGACCACAAACTGGTAGTGCTGTGAACCCACCATGAAACAGAGATACTTCCAGTGCGACTTCAGAATGGGGTTATGAAAATATGCATCCTACAAGTCTATAAAAAACATCCATTCTTCCTTGTCCAGTGCAAGAAGCACCTGTGCTAGGGTCAGCAATTTGAACTTCTCCTATTTGAGGAACCAATTCAAAATCCTCAGGTCCAGAATGGGTCTCAATTGACCATCTTTCTTGAGAATCAGGAAATATCTTGAATAACGTCCCTGACCCCTTTCCTGCTCCGGACCAACTCCACTGCGCCCTTTAAGAGATTTTGAACCTCCTGCCGGTGCTCTTCTGAGCAAAAAGATTGTTGAGGACAGAAGGGAGGGGGAAACTCCTGAAAGGGAAGGGTATAACTATTCTCTATAATGCTCAGCACCCACAAATCCCACTTGTGAAGAAAATGAAGCAACCTTCCCTCTACGGGCAACACATGCTGCTGGATGGGGAGAGAACTAGAACTGCTTCTCTCACAAGTTCCCAGCGTAAGAGGAAGAGGAGGAGGAGGAGGAGGAGGAGGAGGAAGGTGGCTGGGCGGCACCACCTGATCTAAGTCCTCCACGACCTCTGTAGGATCTGTCGAGGGGGTTGACAGGCTGTTGACCTTGGAGCTGCTGCCTCCCTCGAAAGGAGTAGCTACGGCCAAACCCCTGAACCTACCAAATGGTTTGTAGGTTGTGGAGAATGTCTGAAGGGCCAAAGATTTAGAAGTGGCCTTACCATCCATAAATCTTTCTAGGGCAGAGCCAGCATTGGCACCAAAAAGTCTAAATCCATCAATGGAAGATACATTAGAGTGGACTGTACATCAGAGGAAAACCCCAATCCTCTGAGCTATGCATGCATTCTGGTCACAATTGAAGTCCCCATCGTTCTAGCAACAGAGTCTGCAGTGTCCAGCCCTGATTGTATCACCTGTTTTGCTGCTGCCTGACTATCTTTGAAAAGCTCTGCAAAATGGCCTGTACATCCTGTGGCAATTTAGAGATGACCTCTTTTGCTGAATCCATCAACGCATGAATTTACCTGCCAAGTACACAAGTTGCATTGACTGACTTTAGTGCCATGCTTTCTGAAGAAAAGGTCTTTTTCGCCAATTGTTCCATACGGTTCAATTCTCCATTGTCAGGAGTTGTAGGTAATGATCCAGGAGCCTATTTAGATGAACAAGAAGCTTGCACCACCAAGCTTTCAGGAGTTGGATGCTGACTCGAGAATTGCGGGTCACCTGGTGCAACTCTGTACTTCCTGGCTATGGATTTGGAAACTGCAGGAGTAGTAACAGGCTTCTTCCATATATCTAATTTTGGCTACGGCAATGCGTCATTAAATGGAACAAGGGGTTCTGATGATGAGTTAGAAGAATGGAGAATCTCAATCAAAATATTAGATTTCAACTCTGTAGCAGGCAAAGGCAATTCTAAAAGTTCTGCTGCCTTTCTAATTTCACCACTCAGCGGATGTATCAAGCCCACTTGCTGTCTCAAGTCCTTGAAAGTTATGGGGTGGCACTGGTATCTCTTCTTCTTCCAGCTCCCGCTGTTCTTCCAAATACTGCTGTTCCTCTAACAGTCTCAAAGCTTCCCTCCTTGATCTCAGCCTGGATTGCAGACGTGGCGTTGATAGAGAATTTACAGATGTTGATGAAGCCTGCTGAGGCAAAGGCGAAGCAGGATCTGTACTCCGCACCGGAGTAGATTGAGTCAACACCGGTCTATCTAATGTCAGTACTGGCGCTGCCGGTGCCACCATCTCCGATGGAGGTGGTGTCTTCTTCTGCTTCAATCCAGCCACTCATATGGAGTCGAAGGCAGAAAAGGCATGAATGGAACCTGCCTATATGGCACCGGTATTTCAAGATTAAATGCCAAAGGACCCATGGGGCCAGCAGGCGCACCAGAGAGGACCACTGCTCTATTGAAAATGCTAAACATAGGCTAGATACTCTTGTTCCTTTTGTGGACTTCAAGCTTTCCCTGTCACCTGATCTTCCAACTCCTGACCTTGTGTGGATGCAGGAAAAAATTGAGCCACAGGACTCGAAGGCGATGCCGATATCTCCACCAAACATGGTGCCGGTGAAGCGTCAGTTGACTTCTGTTGAGGAGAGAGAGTGGGACTCACTTACCAAATTGTGTGGCACTGAGATCTGAAAGTCGGAGAAACTGATCAAGGGCTGTCATCACAAGATGAGCGAAGCCTTGAACCATGATGACATTGTTTCTTGTGCGATCTCGAAGATCTATGCGATGAAGACTCTTCCCGAGGCCTGGATCTTCATCGGCCTCTCTTCCCCTTCTTTGCCTTTGACAGAAAGAGCTTTGCCTCTCTTTCTTTAAGAGCCTTCAGATTCATGCTCTGACAAGACGAGCATCCTCCGACTCAAACACCAAAGAGAGTTCTTATGCGGGTCAGTCACCAACATATGACCCCACACTCCCTACAAGGCTTATAGCCAGATTTCCTAGGAGGAGACATTGTAGCAATAAAAATAATTCCCTCAAAACATTTGTAACACAACGGAGAGTAGAAAAAAAACGTTAGCGTCGCAGGCGTGGAAACAATGGAACTGACGTCAGCATGCCGGCGAGGACTTCTTATGGCTCCGATGACATCACACGGAGTCGTTTGCGGAGCCATGTTATTGTCATCCTTGTCAACATGGAGAGCTAGAAAGAAAAGATTTTCATTTAATGCTGGCGCATTAGGAGTATTCAAAAGTTGAGGAATCCACAGGTAGATGTGTGCATCAGAGGTTTTCGACACAAGAGCTGCAAGATGCAAGAAAATAAAATGCCATGGAAAAAATGCATTTTAGAAACTACAATAGGGTCATTTAGAGTATGATATGATGGGATCTCCCCTCTAAATGGGCTGCATGCCTGTCCCACCAAACCCACAGTTTATCTTCTGTATTTAAAGGTAGGAGAAGTGCAGGTTTTACAAAGGTGGAACATCAGAAGGCTCTGCAAGGGGAATCCCTTGATGTGGTGGTTCATCCACCACTGGGACTCTGGCAACAGTAACAGTTGCCCTGTCCTATTTAGGGCAGAGTGACCATCATTAGATTTCCCTGTCTAGATCACTATGCAGGGCATGGTGGGCTCAATTAAGGAAGTCCATTAATGGCACCAATGTGTATGGAGAAAAAACTCTGAGTGTGAAGGCCATTGTTTTGTTTAATATAAACAGACTCCCAGTGTGGGAGTATGTTTGTGTCAAAAACAGTGATGCGAGTTGGGGGAAATAAACATAGCATCCACTGTGCATTTCACTTAGACTTAAGTGGAATCATGGATGTGGCAGTTATAATGTAAACTTAGAGATCCCTAACAGGCTGACAGGCATCCCTAAATTTGGCAGGAGGTCCTCGGCCAAGGCAAACAAGACTATGGACTCTGCTGTCCTGGTGGGCAGAAGGTTTGCCTGCTAGGGTATAAATAACCTTAAATGTCCTTGCCACCCTGTGATATGCACTAATGTTTTTATGGGCAGGTTACCTTGACAGCATTGTTGTGTTCAAGCCTAGGGATTCCCCAAAGGCTGTCTGTTGGGGAGCAACTGTCTGCTCCAGTGTTCCCACAGTGCCTAAAAAATGCTCCATGTAGTGAAGTAACTGTTGTGTGTTTCCTAAGAATTGTCCACTGTGCCCTTGTATCTCTGTAGGATAACTAAATGCATGTCACAAAAAGCACCAAAACCATAAGGACTATGAGGTAAATGCTGCTCCTCTTTCTTGAGTCAAATACCAAATGTTTGTTTTGTCCTGCCTGCGACCAAAGGACCCTCCTTTCACAAATGTTTCCGTGATTCGGTGCTACTACTCAAACAAATGACTTCAGATCCCCCTCAATTTTCACATGGAACTCAAGCACGGTATTCTTTTATTTTCACAAATAATGGCACAGTACATCTATAAAACTGAGAAGAGTTGCAGAGGGGACAACAGTTACATTTTTAAAAAAAGGACATTTAGGGCCTGATTACAACTGTGGCAGAGGGTGTTAAACCGTCCCAAATGTGACAGATATCCCGCTCGCCGTATTACGAGTCCATTATATCCTACGGAACTCGTAATACGGTGGGAGGGATATCCGTCACATTTGGGACTGATTAACCCCCTCCGCCACAGTTGTAATCAGGCCCTTAATTTCTATTTGCTCAAAAGCACACTAAAAAGAATGATTCATTTGGTTTATGTGAACTTTCAAAGGGGCAGTAGGATGCAATAAATCAATTCTAAAGGTTAATAGATTCATCCTTACCTGCTGGAAACAAGCCTGCACAATATTTTCAGGAAACATATTTCTGTCAAATAAAGTGTAATAATACATTATTAATGATCATTGTAAACTGCAGTCCTAACATGCATGTCACCAACTAAGGCGTGGACTAGACCACTGTCCGCTAGGGAATGCAGAACTGGATAGCGCCACTTTCACACTCACTCGCCATCTCTTTCAGTAGCTCATTCATTTTCTTTCTTGCACTCTCTACTTTTATCTCTACATATTTCATCAACGCGCCATTACATAAAATGTTCTTTTTTATTATGTCCTACAGAACTTTACATTATTTAGTTCAACAGATCTTTCATTGTAAACTTCCCAGAGAATAAGATTTTTACTAAAAATTTGAAATAACAGTTATTACATTAGTTGGAAAAATATTACGGTGCACGGTAGGGTTCCACAAGGTATGTCCATCAGGGCTGAATCCATATCAAGTTTTCATAGTAACCACTCAAGGTCAAGCTACATAAAACTGATCTGTATGAATCGCATTTATTTACTTATCAGTGGTTATTCTGAAAATATGGAATTGATCTGACCCTCTTGGACCTATGCTGGATAAACTTAGGATCGGCAATGTACGTTTTTTGCGTTTTCATATTTGTTCTTGACTCTTTCTTACTTTTATTTAATTCGTATTCTAGGGGTTAGTGTATGCTTTGATCACAATATATGGTGTACTCCCTTTTTACTTTTTGTTTTTGTGGGCAACAATATCTTGCTATTTTGCTTGAGGGACATAATCAGCATTTTGGGATATTGGCAGTAGGGGCTCCTACAATCATAGCAATGGGGAAGAGAGAAGGCCCAGTAACTTACCCACAATAGTAGTGCCCACATCTTGCTTCAAGGTTTTACCATCATATAAAATAAGAGGATCCAACAAAGTATGTCAACATAGAATTTTTTCATTATCGGTGCTAGATTAAAAATCAATACCAATACACTAAATATGAATAAAGTTATTCTGAGACCACATAACCAGATATGAAGTCAAAATATAGCTTTTATATTTAAAAAAGTGATTGAAATGAGACACAGGTTGCAATAAAGAAACTGCTCAAAAGTGAAGGTGAACACCTTTAGCTCAAAATTGTGATCAAAATAGTTACATGGCGACAGACAGGATACACAATGATTTCCAGAACATGGCTTTCCAAAGCCAAGTCAAAGTTATTCCTGTCCTTATGCTCTCTTTGAAATAAGATCATTAAGAACATCTTTGTAGCTGTTGATGTTGACAGCGTTTCAACCCTGAGGCGAATTATGTGGTCATTATAACTACAAAGGAAAGTAGTACTGTATTGAACTGATCCTACGACACTCATGAGTTATACACAGTATCAGTTATGGAACTTGTGAGGTGGAACAATCCCTGCTATGAAGTTACTGGAGGAGGAATGGAAGTGGCTTGTACCAAAAGTAGTTAGATGTGTTGCTTTAAATTAGATGCATCCAAGGACGATCTCAGTGAGAAAAACTGGTGTGATATGAATGAAGTCTGTAATTAAGAGAAGGGGAATACACACGGACTGTTGCAAAGGTGAACACCCAGAGTGTTAGCAGATCTCAGCGAAACAAATGTTCAAGGAACGACTCTGGACCAACAATGAAGACCGTCAGGAGTCCGGTGCCAGGGCCGGGTTGTAGCCTGAGGCTTCATTCCTGCTTTCTCTGGACCTGGACTCACTGGCCAGCTGTGTTTTTGTTTTCCTGTGGTAGCCGGGTCTGGTTTATTCTCACCAGGTTCACTGACAATGTCAAGCAGGGAGGGCAAGCAGTTGTTTTGATCCAATATATGGCTTCTCTTGATTTTCCCAGCACTAATACTCAGCTTCTCTTCCTACATATAGTCCATACTGCACACGTGACACACATTAGGGTTTTAATAGTGACCCTATGTACACAAGGGAAGCATTATCGCAACACTGGCTTTCGTTTTTTAAACCGTTTTGATCTGCTGCCTGAAGCGATTTCTTACCGAAGATTCACCAAGAAGACATATTTTATAGAGGTTATAACATACCCTCCTTGTGTTATGTGTACATACAAAAAGATGTTGACATCACTGTTGCATAAGTAGTTAGTTCCTTAAGCAAGGCCTGCTCTAAGGCATTTCAGCCAGGGGCGTAGCTTCAGGAGGGGTGGTTGGCGTGCTACACCACCCACTAATACATGTATGTTGTGATAAATAGTTGGGTACGGGTGCTTTCAGTCAGGTATGATGAGGTGTCTGTAGGATTTCACCATTCATTTTTTCACATACAGACAAAAATACACACATACACACACCCTCTCTCTGTTTGGAAAGACTTAAACAAAATGTTGGTTATTTCACAAAATAATGTGCTTTCCCTCACTTAAGGCCAGATGTAGGAAGATTCCAAATTGCGAGTTGCAATTAGCGAGTCCCAGTGACTCGGAAATTGCAACTCGCAATTTGGAATGCAGAAAGGTGTCTCAGACACCTTCTGCGACTCGCTATGGGGTCGCAAAGACCCACCTCATTAATATTAATGAGGTGGGTCGCAATTTGTGACCCCATAGCGAGTCAGGGCACTCACGGGGATGGTGGCCTGCTGGAGACAGCAGACCACCATGTCCGTGACTGCTTTTTAATAAAGCAGTTTTTTTTTTCAAAGTGCAACCCGTTTTCCTTAAAGGAAAACGAGCTGCACTTTGAAAAAAGAACCGAAACCTTTAGTTTCGGTATTTTTCAGGGCAGGTAGTGGTCCATTGGACCACTGCCTACTCTGAAAAATTATTATTTTTTCCAGACACAAAGGGGAAGGGGTCCCATGGGGACCCCTTTCCGTTTGCGCCTGGGTTACCATCCACTTCATTTGGATGGTAACTGCGCTTTCATTTGCGACCGCAATCGCGGTCGCAAATGAAAATGAATAGCATTGCGAGTCGCAAATAGGAAGGGAACACCCCTTCCTATTTGCGAGTCGGAAATGCATTTTGCGAGTCGGATACGACTCGCAAAATGCATTTCTACATAGCAAGGAGGCTTTTGCGACTCGCAAATGGCGATTTTTGCCGTTTGCGACTCGCAAAACCCTTGCTACATCTGGCCCTTAGTACCCCTACCAATCCGTATTCCTCCCCTTTTCCGCTGCCCCTTAGACCCCTCTTGTGTGTTTTACTTATAGTATAATATATTTTAACATTACGTGCCAGCTTGATTGTTGGGATTTCTAAAGCTCACCCCCCACACCAATCCTCTGAGTAAGCTACGCCCCTGGGTGCAAATGGTGCCACCACACTGGGTGCTGGCTTTGGGTGGGGGTTGGGCGTGTTTGCAAGTATATTCTTGTTTTAAAAGCACCTGCTGCTGCATTCAAAAAATTGCAAGATAACTCCGGTGATTAATGTTCTTCCTGGATAGGGATCAGAGTTTTGTCAGGTGGACTGGTCCTATGGTAATGCTAGTGCAGATGGTTAATATGCCCGCTGCAAAGAACGTCTATATGCAGATCACAAAGTGCATATAATGTGAACAGGCAGTAGGTTATAGTGTTTGTCAGAGAGATCATTTTGTTGCTTGCAGGTTATAAGTTAAAATCCTAATATAGAACAGTGAGCAATTAACTGTCATCAAAGAGTTGCATGCAAACTGCAAGGTAAAGATTAGAGCGTTATTTTTCCCCAGTCTTTCATTAACCTAATGTTGCAAAAAGGGTTCTTTTGAGTAGAAGTCAATTCTTATTATTAAAGAGAACCCCCCAACCATGGTGTTATATTTTAAATCCTTAGTTTGTGCTTCTCCAGACAAAGCACTCCTAAACTATACTGCCGACAAGTATGAATGACATGACTCCTACACCTTGTAGTCCTTTGTAACATTTCCTATACACAGATTTACACATAAATGATGCTTGTCTCTGTGTAACGTGTGTGTGATATAAAGTGATCTGACACCCTACCCTGGTATGAGTGGCGATATAAAAATAATCAAATGCATCTGAGAGAGTGTGGTTATGGAGACTTGAGGAACACTGTTAAAGGGTGTTAGTGAGGGAATCCGTGGCAGGGGTGTTTATTGGGGGGCACCACCAAACTTTGTCGCACAGGGCGCCACCAGCGCTAAGCCGGCCCTGACCTTGAGTGTGCCTCTGAACAGCAACCTGAGTGGTAATCATGCTGTGTGAAATTCCAGGGCACATATGGAAACAAATTTAAATTCACTGTCGTTTATTTCCAGCGTACCACAATTAGGGTTCTGCCACCGGTGAAAAAACTAAGTTCAAATCAAAACACTGTAGCATTTAGGAGCACCGAGAGGGGCTGGGTAACATAACTACCTAATGATAATTGCATTAAAGTAAATACATTTCTCCAGATCCTTGGCAGTCCCCTTGAAAGCAACGTCCCCAGCAGAGATGCCTGTGTGCCTCGACTGCCTGCAGGGTCCCCAGGCAAGCTCACCAGCTGATGAACTTGCTCTCAAGCACTGTCAGTGGCTGGACAGTGTAATTAACTTAATGCAATTACCATTAAGATAATTGCATTGCTTAGCCACAGGCAGTGCTGGACAGACGTCTGTGCATTCCTCACTGCACAGAAAGAATATCTGCGATCCGGGGAAGGATTTTGAGCAAGGGAGGTCCTTGCAAGTGCTCATATTTGCCACTAATTAAAAAGTGACTTTAAGATAAGTCCCTGCCGTGCCCTATATTCATGTCCCTAACTTTGAAGGTAAAGACACTGGCCGATTTCTAATTTACCATTGTTTAGTTTTAGCTGCTCTGTTTCTGTAGCTTTTTTTATTATTCTTGTATAGTGCATACTGTGAACTGAGTCTCCGCTAAAAGGCCCCCAATAAGTTTTGGTGGGATTGGTATCTCCTTAGGGGGAGGGAGCACCACTTTGAGCAACTATGTCTTTCATGGTGTGTCTGTGCCTAATCTTATTGGTCGAAAACCCCTGGACCTGATACTTCCTGACACGCATACATAGGGCCTAGACTTCAATGTGGAGCTGCAGAGGCTGTGGCCATGTGTTATCCCTTGCCCCTGCTTGAACACATCATTCAGCTGGAGGGTTGAGAAGCTGAAATTTAAAGGGACCTGCCTCATATGACTCCCACACCTCTTCCAACCTCCCCGCTAGCAAATGCCTTCACTATACCTCCTGATCCAAGCAGGTAGCAAATGTTTGCAGATTTGGGCCCTTTATTTTTGCCAGAATAGAGGGACAAACATGCAGATCTTGACTCCTATTCCAGGGTCAGACTATTATTCCCCATTCTGGGGGGAGGAAGGATAACTTGAAATATCCATGACCTCATGGGAAGATAGTCCTGGTATTGTTCATTCTGGTTCTGCTATTTCCCCACAGAGACATCAGGGTACTCATAATGAAGTCCTAAGTGCCTTGTCACTTTCAGGTTGATATTCATGATGGGGCCAATGGACAGCTGTGGAACGAGGCATCGAGAGTTTCCCACAGCACCTGTCAGTGGTGTTAAAGGTGGTCAGACTTCATGCTCATCCAAATCTTGACCTCTCTGCAGAGTGCACAGGAAGATGGTCAGATAAGTGCCAGTTGTAATGACCTTTTGAGGTATAAGTGTAAAGGAAGGATACTAAGCTGTCGAAATATTGATAGCGCCAAAGGAAAAGAATATGGGGGTGATTCTAAGCTTGGCGGGCGGCGGGAGCCGCCCGCCAAGCGGGAACCGCCAGAAGACCGTACCGTGGTCAAAAGACTGCGGCGGTCATTCTGGGTTTCCCGCTGGGCTGGCGGGCGACCGCCAAAAGGCCGCCCGCCAGCCCAGCGGGAAACACCCTTCCACGAGGAAGCCGGCTCCGAATGGAGCCGGCTGAGTGGAAGGGGTGCGACGGGTGCAGTAGCACCCGTCGCGAATTTCAGTGTCTGCTAAGCAGACACTGAAATTCTAAGTGGGGCCCTCTTACGGGGGCCCCTGCAGTGCCCATGCCGTTGGCATGGGCACTGCAGGGGCCCCCAGGGGCCCCACGACACCCCATACCGCCATCCTGTTCCTGGCGGCCGAAACCGCCAGGAACAGGATGGCGGTATGGGGGTCGGAATCCCCATGGCGGCGCAGCTTGGATTCCCCTGGGCAGCGGAAAGCCGGCGGTACACCGCAGACTTTTCGTTTCTGGCCGTCAGAATGCCCAAAGGAGCACCGCCAGCCTGTTGGCGGTGCTCCCGCGGACCACGGCCCTGGCGGTTTTTACCGCCAGGGTCGTAATCAGGCCCTATGTGTTTACAAGTGAAGAATGAGAGTGTGTGTGTATTTGAGAGAAAAGAGTCATAGTGAAGGTCAGGTCACACAAGGAAGTACATGTGGGAGTACATGTGGAAGTACAGTGAACAGTCTAAAATGAATCGGAACGAGATGTTTAAAAGATGCAGAAGGAGGATGTCAGAAAGGTATTTGCAGACACCGAGTTTTAATGAAAGTCAGATACTCCATGGCTTTATTAACAATCAGACATTAATCCGGCGGTGCCGGATCTACACTGGAAACTTCTATGTATTCTACTGTAGAGTGCAGATATAAAATTATTCTGATGCTTGAGATGCAAACACGGTCGGTCAAAGATCGCACACAGACACATCAATGACCAGAGGTGGACTTGCCAATGAGCATCTAGGCGGGTTTCTTGACATGGTAGTGCATTTGAAATCGTGGCATAGCTGAGACATTCTTAGTCACTTGATAGATATGGGTCAGAGCCATCCAGATATCACACTAGATTCTGGGCCATTTTAATGTGACAGTTCTGACATTGCTGACAAGAGCAAAATGCTTTCTGGAAGTAGTAGGACAGTAATGGATGAGGGAATAGGCCACCGCTCTTTCTCACTGCCATCTTGTGTCTCTTCAATACCCACCACTCAAAACCAGTAAAGCAAGAACACCGATGGCCCTAAATCAGCCAAGCAAAATGGCCTCCCATCCACCGGTTTGATAGTAAAAAACACATACACTAGTCGGGAGAAAAGGTCCTCTAACACATCTGTGACTTGGTGTCACTATACCTGCTGCATTATTGATAGTTACACCTCTGACAGCAGTGTGGACAGAGATGAGAGGAGCTATACTTATGACACAGGTTGACAAAGTGTAGGAAGTCAGTTGTAAGGGAGTATAAGTAGGGTTGACTTTTTTAAATGTGAAAAGGAAAAGAGTCGAGGAGGGAGTGAGTGCACGTCAAGAAGTGAAAGCAGAAGATGGGGCTGTAGATAGGACAAAGTAAGTAGAACTGAGCCGTAACTTTCAACCGGGAGTAGGCTGGGAAGGACGAGTAAGACTTTCACATGTTCAACCCCAGGTACCACAATAAAGCCAGATTCTTCACTACACCAATCAACTCCCACATTCATTGCTAGTATCCTCTGCAGTGATCATGAAAACACAGGAGTGAGCACAACCAGTGATACCACTTTCTATCACATTCCAGACGCACTACCTCAATGAAAAGAGAAGACCTGCTGAGCTTTGTGTTCACAGGGTCATCCTTCTCTGTCCCACTGATAATAAGAGGGCCACTCTCTCACTCCCTAAAATACCATGTGCAGAACAACTCAGATGCGTTGCACACACAGCTTTGATGGAAAAATGCGCCTGTAAAATCTCACTGCACTTTCTTCATAAACCCTTCCACCATTCTAGCAGAAGGAGTTCAAAAAGGAGAGAAGATCTCACCTCAGTAAATCGAGCATGGCATCCACGGTGTGGACCTCGGGAGTGCTTCCTGTCCGGTCAATGTCATCAGCACTCTGGGACACCCCGGGCTTGATGCTCACCACCAGCACAATCCCTTAAGAGAAGAAGTGTCAACGTTAGTAGCAGTAGTGGAGTAAATTCAGCTGTAGCCTCACCTTATTTAACAGCACAGTTCTTGGTTGAATTTGCAGAACTATAAACATGTTTCTTGAAGCACACCTTTCTTTGCATCTTGCCTTTCCCCAAGAAGGTTCTAAGGTATGGATTTCTTATGCTATTTACATAGAATGACCTTATTTTTACTGACATGAGTTGTCAAGCACTGACAAATTCAGCTAGGTGAGGACAAAGTGAAGTGCGAGCAGTGGAAGGCTTACTAAGTGCTGCTTCTTTTCCCATACATAAAATAAAGTGTTATAAACTCCAAGACTGTTTGGAACACCACTATACTACCTGAGAATACCGAACATCTGCAGCTTACTTTGGATGTAGAAACAGGAACCGCTAAGGAATGAGTAGGATGTCAAAATTTCAACAAGACTTACTTCTGCCATTTATAAAAATCATCAAAAAAATAAAATGTATTCCCTACAGTTCATAGACTGCTTTATTGTTTCAAAATCAAGGGCATGTGAGCCACATTCGCATTACTGCATTTGTCACGCACTTAACTGAAAACAGATTGTTTAATGGGGGTATATGCTTCCATCCGCACAGAACCTTTCCAAGGATGTGGACCATGGCAAGCAAAAGCAAGAGATGGCTGATATCTTTCAATATTGGGCATGCATGCTTACTGATGTGTTACAATTAAGAGTTGAAACCATCCCTGGATAAAGTTTTTTGCGAAATAATATTCTTATGGTTGAATGTCAGAATATCGGGTACAAAAATATTGGACCACCAAAATATAACATAGTATCCTAAACATCGACTACCTAAATTTTGAGACAGTAAGTACATATACTTCAAGATATAGGCAAGATGCATAGATGGAGTTAAGTATATTAAACGTATACTTACCTATATACACTGAACTTCACGAACCTCACGATTTTGGTAGCATGATATTTAAAATTTGAGACTGAGGTAGTATTCTTGGAGCTTATTTATTAGACAGAAGTGTAGCTACATAAATTAAGCTCGACCATTATTATAGCCTTATAGCCTATTGTAGGGGATATACGAGCCATTGAAGGCCCGCTCCAGCATTAAAAGCTCGAGCTGAAGGCGAGGACCTTTAACAAGGGAGCGGGATTTTAATGCCGGTACAGCCAAGCTACAGAGGGCTATAATGCTATTAGAACATTCTGCTGCTAGAGGGCAGTCCTTTTAGAGCACGAATAGTTAGAGGTCAGCATACTTTCTTAATGTTAGTTTTGTGCTGTGTGTAAAATAAAAAGGTTAGAAAACGTAGCAGAGAATGCACAGAAAGCACACAATGGACTCTCTTCCATGGTATATTGAGTAACAGGATAACTTTTTTGAGAAGTCTCTGGCTAGTAAACGGACAGATGCAAGTACCTGATGAAATAGTCTGATGGTAACCAGAGAGTGAATATAGGACTGTGGTCCTTAACCCGCAAAGATGGCCCATCGGTAAATGTGTCAAAGGCAATGTATTCTGGCTGTAGAAAAGATCAAATGGAGGATGGGCTGAAAGAAGAGATTTATTCACTCCCATATGGACTACTATGACAGAATCTGTGTAAACTGCACATTTGACAGAAAACCAGAGCAAACAAGGTGGCTGCAACTATATGAAATCAACTTTTCGACATGATTTTTTAAAATAAATTTATAGAGTTGCACTGGTGTGATTCTACAAACATATTTAACTGCAGAAAACATGTCATCTAGGTAAGGAGCCGAGGTGAAGCGACCTACTGGCTTTATTTTTAGCACATAGGTGGTGGTGTAGGTACTATGTGTTTCTTTTATGCTGATTTCCTTTAGCACTTTTACCACACAGACCCCTAACAGTCTTTAGTTTTAACCATGTGACCTCTTCTCACCTTGTCCTAAGGCCGGTTTAAATTCATGTCTCCTGTTTGACCACAATACTTTGGATAGGACGTTGTCCAGGGCATTCACAGCTGACCTAATCTCCCTTTTCTATGTTTCCAATGACAATGGGATTCCTGATAGTCTTCCCAATCAACAAAGAGCCTATGCTTCCAACTCTCCATTAAAAAAATCAATATTTAAATGAATGCCTGGTCAACCCAAACTACATTTAGTGACCTACTCCACAATAAATGAGTGTAGTCACTTGTGCTACAAATGAATAACTTGAAAGACCTCGGCTCGAATCTTTTAAGTCTCATGATGTTGCTAAAATCTAACATCTTCAGTGGACCTTACTAGAATGGAGTAATGCAAAATACTTTTTACTATAACTCAACAATTGTATGAATGATTGCTAATATGACCTTCGCTGGAAAATATTAATTTTAATAAATATTGGTTGAATGTCCTAATGCAAATAATATTTGCTACAACGTATTCTAATTATTTTGACTAGACTGTATTTATTTTAGGTATCTTTGCCAGAATTTCCAAGAATTACTGATGACCTGATCTGCTCACTAATTCCCTCAGTGTGTGTGGCCTGGTAAATTGACCAGATTTTCCCCTACCCTGGAGTTGTCAATACATGGGGCACTGGTAACTTAGAGGTGTGGGATGTCTGGCTCATTACGAGCTGGTCCCCGAGATTCTACTAAACAATTTTGAATTGCTGGGAAATCAGTGATTCTGTATCTGATTGCAATGGTAATTCCTCATTTTGCACTAGACTTAAGAGCCATTCGTAGTGAGGGCCAATGAGTAATTTGTGCCACTGTATTGCATTTTAAATGTGAAGACATGTTGGTGCTCGATCACAACTATAAGTAGTACCCGTAGTGGGATAATTTCAAGATTCACTTCCATGCAAGTGTACTAATTTAATCCACAAATTTAAACCTTAGATCACACAAGGCATAAAATGTTAAACTTCAATACAGTCACACACCTTACAATACTCTCCACAAGCTAAACTACATTAAACACCTTTGTCACAGCACACAAATCTTTTATTGCTCAGATATTTCTAAATACTAACCCTTAACTACTCCTCACTCAGGTTAAATGCAAAGTACAAACTATGACTAAAGGCTTCTGGCCAAGGTAGGGCAAGATTTAGTATGTTAAACACTATCTGAAAATCTACCCAACCAGTGTGATTAATTAGTGCAGTTTTTTGCTGGTTCTTGGCGCCGGCATCTATTTAGAAACACTTACACTTTATTATGACAGTCCACCACATTGGGGTGTTTTTCTTGCTTTAAGACCACCAAAGAGTTTTACAGTTTCATATACTTCAAAACTATAGTTGCAGCAACTAGACCATCCTTACAGCTTGAGGTGGCCTGGCATAGTCCAAGATGTCATAATGATATCACTGTCAAGGTTAGTAGGAAGCACCAGAACTGGCATTAGGCAAGCTTAGGAAGAGTAATGGGTGGTATGAGCCCTGGTGGCCACTGGACCAGTAAATCTGGCCTTGGCACGTACCCAACCAATACCGAGTACAAATGGGTATTGGGGGAAAGCACACAACAGTATTGATGAAAAAATGCAGACCTAAGTTAATGATAACCAGTTCTAGTAATGAAACAGAAAGTGTTAAATAATAAAAAAGACCCAATATTTGTGCTAACATTGTGGCAGCAGACCTCATGCGTCACCCCCAGAATAAATAATTCAAAACCTAACTCACAAGGGTAAAGGGCATCACTAGGTTAAGATCTCACCACTGACAGAATGTTTGCACAAACTTTTAATGTTCACCTTCCATTCACATACCATCCAAACAGTAACCTACTACAGACAAAAATGATAAGAGCTTAATTAAAGCCACAGACCTCAACAAGTGGCAAATTAATGTCCGATCAGCTGCCAAGAATCCATAAGGATTGAAATTCTTTCCACCTGTCAGAAAGCATACATTCTCTGCCTCACAGAAATATTGTTCTATAGTGACTCCAGCAGTATTTAATGAATGCATATGATAGAGCGTAGATTTTAGCGTTGTCCCTCGTGTCACACAAGCCATCAGACTGTGACAAGTTTATTTTATGAAAGTAAAGATTGGAAAACTAATGCAGAAAGCTGCACTGACATGCATCTAAAATATGCAATTTGCTTGTATTTCAAAGTTGGACATAGATGCCTTTTTAATTAAATCACATCCTAGAAAGTTAAAGTTAAAATGTAATTTAACCTCTAAACTAGTAGCCCATATAGAAAGGATATTCGATTTCTTGTGATTTATGAAAGATTAATTACTTTAGAAAAATGTGCAAGTGAGAAAAATGGAGTTCTCTGTTATATTTAATGTAATGCAATAGCAAAACTTTTCTCATTTATATGAAATGTATTACTCATATTGATGAAATATAAATGATGAATTTATGAGTTTGCATATTATAAGCAGTTTACAAAAAAATATTAATTAGTTGCAATTTATATTTTTTCTTGTGTTGGCATAACTGTAGTCTACAGAACTTGCATTTTGCAGTCATGTAAAGGTATTGAATTATTTTTTCATAACATGAAGTCTTCTATCAGATTTTGTTCCCAGGAGAAGCAAAGTCCTCTTGTAATAAGTCTATTGTTTAACTGCCGAAAATGATACCCATTTGTCCTTGAAAAGTTTGTAGTGCAGGAACATCGACTAAGATTGCATACATTTTTTTCAACATGTTTGGAGTCACATGGAAAGGAGATGTTCACATGACAGACTTGGGAAATTGTTGAACTGTTGCAACCTGGAGTCTGGTGATCAATTCTAATTGGACGATGCCTCTTCAACATAATATGAACCGACACCTTTGACAAATCAAAATTCTTTTTGAGATTTGATATACCAATGGACATTTGCACTTTTTTCAGAACTGAAGCAGTCCCAGTCTTGTCTTGGTCAGAGACAAAAGCTTTCTTGATGCTTGCAGATGCCATGCTGACTACATGCTTTGCTAATGAAGATTCTGTGAATACTGTATTCCTTGTAAAGGTATCTTCCTTTCTGCTAATTGCCACTGCCCCTTGAAATGCCCTTTTAGGTTAGAAACTTCATTATGCTGATGCTTATTTCCTTTTTCTTTTTAATTAGTGACCTGCAGCCCAAGTTAATCCTTTTCCTAATTATTTTTGTCCTTTTTGTACTTTTTGTATTTTGCCCACATGTGGTCCTCCCCACACATGTATTACTAAGATTTGGATAGCTGTAGGATTGACCTGTGCCCAGTCAAAGATCAACGACTCTGCTAAATTTGAATTGACTAATGATTGTAAATTCTGAGCACTGTGTAATTTCTGTGTCACAGGTATTTCTATTGAATTTATGTATCATTTTTCTTGAATGCTTAGTATTATTAATGTTAGTTGTATTGAAATTATTATGTCACCTTGGACAGCCCTTGGTGATTATGTATCTTTATAATTTGGTTTTGCACACTGTCCACATGACTTTGAGCTCGTGTTTGTAATAAATCTTTTAACTTTATTCCTAATTGAAGTTTTCCTTTCCCTGGCCACATTGGTCATGGTGTCTAAATTGTTGGGGTGGTGTTGAAATACTGTAGACGGTTCACCACACATCTTTCTGGGGCCAAAGGTCCATTGACCTTGTTGCTCATTTGATTCATGCGAAGGGTAAAAAATGCATCCACACCTGCTTAAATTATATGGAATATCGTACAAAAATACTTCCATCAAGGGTGGTACAGACAATGCAGTAATAAAATCAAATGCAATTATGCGTATTCAGATATAGGTGTCCACGCACAATACCGAACATTCCATCATTTGGAGCACCCTGGATGAAAACAACTTTTTTTCACAGAGGTAGTCTACAATGCCCGGTTTACCACACAAGGGGCCTGATTTAGAACTTGGCAGATGGGTTACTCCATCACACCACTGACGGATATCCCATCCGCCTAAGACTTTATCCCATTCTATCATATGGGATTTAGATTTTGGTGGACGGGATATCCGTCACCATTGTGACGGAGTAACCCATCCACAAAATTCTTCTGAATCAGTCTCTAAGTTTTCTAACTTCCTACCAATGTGATAATTAACGGATATTCACTAGTAAAAATAAAAACGAATTATAGAGTACTAATCATGGGAGTTTCAAATTCTAATCTTTAATTTGGAACATTAAATGAATTTTAAAACTCACTTAGTAGTGCACAAACTTGAGCTAACTTTTAACCTGATTGTCATATTAACTAGTTCTTCAACAATCTCACATTCGTGTATAGATCATGCCACTGTCAAATTCCAACTCCCCAACATTTATGCATCTAGAGGATTCAGATCCCCACTGAATCTCTGCCTCAGTCCTTCTCTCAACTTAAGAACATCCCACTTGGTTCCAAAGGGAGGCTCTACAGCAACCACAAAACACCTATATAATATCACAGATGACCTTCTAAATCTCTTTTGTGCCAAGACAGAACATCTAAAGACTGTCACCATCAGGAAAGAAAACAAAAGGATAAAAACTGAAATTAATGTAATGAAGTGGCATAAGAAACCCATAGCCTCCCTAAACCGATCCTGTAACGAACTAAAACAACAACAGCGAAAAGCACTAAATCCAAAGACCTATTTGCCCCAGCCTTTATTTTAAAAATACAATGTACCACCAAAAGAAACATTTCTACAGATATGGAAAGTAAATAAATTTACATTATGACTGCTGATTATGAATCTGGCGAATGTTGAATCACCTGTCAAGAATTAAATATCAACTCAGACCATTCACTCAATAAGCATTTGAGCAGAGCGTAGCACATATGGCAAATATATTTTTATCTTGCATACTAGGTATTGAAAATTTACACCAGAATTCAAATTGGACCAACCAACCTACTCCTTAAATTATGTCACTTATCTAAATTAGAGCCACGAAGGTGTACAGCCCAGCTACTCCATCACTATCTTTATAAAGGACCACATCTCCTTGCTGCTGGTCTTACTCCTTTCATTAATTATTAAGTGCCCATCTCACAGTCACTATCTCGAAAGCCAGAACTCGCTTTTTCACTTTGGACAGCAGTGGACTTGCTAATTATCACTCCATATCAAACTGTGAAATGGAAATCACATACCATCTTCAGCAACACCTTCAAGTCAGTACCTCTTTATAGAAATGCCAATTGAGCATTGGACCATGGAGAGAAATACAGGTGATACTCCTGGAAACCAAGGAAAATATCTAAACAACATCATATAATGGCAAGACAGTAGTGTTATTACTCATAGACATGTCATTGCACACAGCACAGTCACCAACCCACATGCAGATTCAACTGATGTAGATACTCTCCGTCTGCTCATATACAACCCAACACATTCACCTGGTGATGGCATTATGGAGTAGGCAGAACGTGTGCCCTACTAAACTAACTGTCATAATAAACTAGCACATGCTAAAGTTTCATATGTAGACCTAGAATACCTAAATGCATCTCACTTCAGAGAGCTGCTGTGGGCATCACACTAACCAATGCAACACATATGAATTCCAAACACACATCAAAACTTGTAAATACTTCCACGTGGCTTACCACTCTACACTAAGAAACAACCCTTTTTGCCAATATATGTGACTGTGGAGCAACCCTAAACTGATTCGAGCCCTTTCAACCTCAGATTGATGTGGTTATACACAGAACTGACTCCTCGGTTTACTAAATAGTCCAAATCTTCCCATTTTTAATGCCCATAAATTAATATTAGCCTACGTCGTGTGTAAACTAGACTATTACAATATGGGTGTTTAGATATGCATGCATAATTGCCAACAAAATAAAATAAGACAGAGGGAACACCTTTATTCTAGACCTCCGAACAGGAGATAACTTGAAGTCCACTATTTTAGCATAGACCTGGCTCCTCACTAAGCATTCAAACACATTCAAATGTTTCTCGATTATGTATATGTATACGGTTCACTCATCATTAGGCCTCACCGACCTCTAGAAACTATTCATAAACAATCTTCAAACCATAAACTCAAAATATTCAGGTCATAAAATATGTTATAAGGTATTACTAAGTACATCTTGTCCCATGGTGATCCAAGCTCCATGCTCCAAGCTCCAAGTGAGCATTTTAAATTTAGGAAAAGATCTAAGACAATTCCCTATCTGCAGATTTAACATCCCCACTCTAATTTAGACCCACAATAGGGGTATACCATATTGCTTGTGTTCACGTGCATGAATCCCATTGTGCCCGTAACTGGATGACTTCAGTATGTATATGTAGCCATATGAACCATGGTACAGTGTCTCATGGACAAACACTTGCTATATGCTATAAATAGTTGATAATGTTCTGAAGCAGCCTCATGGCATTATTCTGCATCCGATGAATGATTAAACAGTAATAAATACATAGTTTTTTGATAACCACTTTCAGTTGCTTTTTTTGTCTGTAAAATTTCATATTGTAAACGTTAATTTTAGGAGCTCACTCCCATTCAGTAATACTATCTTTATTCCACTTGTGAGTTTGAATATCCCTGTCATATCTCCCATCTCTCGTTCCTACTTTGTATCATGTGAGCTCCCTGAGCCTTTGTTGATAGGACCTGTGGTTTAAAGTATTAAATAATTTTGGTAGTTCATTTCTGAACGTTTTTAAAAGTTTCTTTTGACTCTTCCAAAGCGTTGATATGCAGAGCTTTACAGAACACACAAAATGAGATATCAACTTGTAACATTGAAAACAATAGGCCTAACTCACAAAACGGTTTGAATGTGTAAGTTCATTTTACACAACTTATATGAGATAAAAGATCCACAGAGGAGCCTGAGAAATTACTTTTAGTAAAAACTGTGAGCAGCTGGACAAGATTACACCAAACCACTGATTATCAAAAACCCCTTTTTCCAAGCTACGCACTTGAGGGCCACTTGTGTAATGACCACCTTAGTCTAATCTCCTTTATTAGTAGATTGAGGGATCTAGGATATGAACCTAAAGCAGTTCAATATACAGTTCAAATGTGCCACACTTATCTGCCTTTATGACACCCCACCTAATCCTCACACTAATGTTTTGTTTCAAAATCAACCATAATGTTTGATCAACTATAGTAGAGTCTGAAAGCTTAACCAAATAGAAGTTACGGCTAATGGTTTATAATGACCAAATGACAGTAGTAAGGGTATAATGGATGGTGATCAACTTATCATGACTATGTAATCTATGAGCATGCACAGAAGAAGCAAATTTCTGAAATCATAATCATGTAAGTAGGTTTGCACTTTGTTGCTTTGTTGCCTTAGAATGGTTTTCCATAAATCGCGAAAGATAGATGATTTGACGTATTGATTAAATTCAAAATCAATCATTATGTTTGTGTTTCCCAGGCTTAGCAGATTTTAATGGTGGCAGAAGTTTTAGTTACCTAGGACGACAGCTAGCACAGTAGTGCAGAAGTAGTACACAACAGCTCGCAAGCCTATCTTGCCAGAAACGCTGGAATCCAAAGCAGCCACACCTGAAAAAGAAAGATACGCCTTAGTGTTGCAGCTGGATCAGAAAAACAGAAACTTTCTAGATCATAAAATGCTCACAATGCTGGCATGGAAATGCACCTTTCAATTTACTGGACCAGGGCGTCCATAGATGTTAGTGAAAGCCATAGGATGTTGGTGGATGTTTTGGGGGCCTTATTTATGAGACGTGACCAGCAAAGCGGACATTGATTCTTTTTTAAAAATTAACATTTTGAAAGCCCCAAGTTCCGAAACAGGGTCTGAGTATCATGAATTGATACTGAAGATGGCAGACATGGTGCGCTGAAACTGTTGATATATTTTTTAACCATTCTTACCACTTTGTTTGACATTTATTACATGAAAAACTGTCCTTACACTATATAGATTTGAGGGTCAAAAGCGTTCAGCTTTTTCAAAAAATCTTTTGAAATACATACATTTATATATTCATATAAAGCCTTTCAGTCAATCCTCTCCATCCATTGGTCTAATGTAGTGCTATTCACATTCTGCTTCCGCCTATTAGAGCATACACTATGGGCCAATGGATCAGACCACTTCAGCCATTGGTTCCCATTTGAGTGACAAAAGCACAATGCCACCGTTCACACAGGAAATAGTGCACTTTAATGACATGGCCTGCAGGTCCATATTTGCTTTCCTTTTACAGATCTGGCCTTAGCAAAGACCTTTTAATTCTACTAAAATTAAATGTATAATATACTTATGTACAGGGGCTCTCCCCAGCCCTCCCCATCCAATGATCTGCTATTTTGTCATTCACATTTTATTTTCGCACAATACAGCATACATCATGAGGCAGTGGGCAGCCCACTTCAGCCAGTTGCTAACTTTGCTGTGAGTTAGAAAATTCTGCCCTTTCACAAGGACAAATCCACACCCGAAGTAGTTCCCTTCAGTTACAGGGACTATTATGGCAATGTGTTCTTTCTGCAATCAAAAAAAAAATATTTTTACTTTTAGGCAATGTTCTTTTTTTTTTTAATTGGCAACAGTCCGGCAGCTTTCCCAACAATAATGTTTTTCAAAAACCATAACAAAACAAGACAAACAGTGAAAAAGCCAAAAGGCTGGTAGCAGACATCAGACCTATTGGCTTTGCCAATGCTTGCTTCTAATTTCTTTGTATAGGGTCAATAAGAAACTCGCACACTGCTACTTGCCAACTTGTGTGTCTTGGTATGTGTGCACCACTCACATACTTATTTAATACTATCCTGAAAAGCATTGTACTATGACTACGACAGTGCATACAAATGCATGAGCATGTGCCTACAAGCATGAGGGGCTATCTGTGAATGCTTTTTGTTGGGCTATTCAAAAAGCCAATCCAAGATGACCACCCTTAAATGAGCATGCACATGTGCCTTCATGCATTAACCTCCATTTTGTATGTTATTTTGCACAACAACCACCATTTCAAATGGACACCTGTTTGCACTGTATATAGAAAAATACTGACCACATACTTCTAGCAAAAATACACCCAATCTGTTATCATAGTATAGAATTACAACTTATATTAATCTTGAGGTAACTTCATATCACATAAAAATCCTTTATCATCCTTCTGCACTCACTATAACCCAAACTCATCCACTGATGAAATGCATTACTACTTAGATGGTAATGGTAGAGCAACACTAAAAAACCTCAAAGTCATATATTGGTGGGACCATTTCTTTTCTTCCACATTCTTCAGGACAGGCAGTTGGTGTTGATCTACTGGCAGACTATGCTTATGCAGAATGGACAAGGAACTCTATTGGTTTTCACCACATGCCATATCTTACTCATGGGTTTATCATTACTATATCAGAAAGAGTATGCCATCTAACTATGGGTGAAATAATGGAGTTACAATTACGAATGTTTCAGGGGCCCAAATCATTGGATCAAAAGTCTCAAGATCTGATAACTCCGGGCCTGTAGGCACTAGGCATCTCAAAAAGGCTTCAGATGCTGGAGAAGCATTCCACATCCTGTACCCTGTCTCTTGCAGCACAGGTGGAGCAGTTATTGCTCCTCCCAGACATGCACAAGTGTACCTGTCACCCCTGCCCCAGTACTCCTGCCCATCACTAACAGTCCCATTGACATTTTGGCATGCCTAGAACTGGTGGAAAATATCAGCAGTTTTGTCATCCAAATGTTGAAAAATTACTTGGAAAGAGGCACTTGGTAAATCCAGGTAAGAGCTGTTATTCCCCTTTTCTGAGAAAAACCTCATAGTGGCCAAACTCTGCAGTGGAGATAGCAGCCTGTAAACTTAATTCTGATCCTCAGGTATCTCCGCTGCAAACACTGACCATCTCGTAATGAGTCTCTTTGTGTTTGTCTCACCATACTTATCTTTAGAATGAGGGTTGAATCTTGAGTTAAAAGATAATGATTCAGGAATGTCCAACAAGGACCCCACACTGCAATCCGATGAAGAGGATACCATCCCGCAAGTACACCTAAATGACAGTTTGTTACACTCAGTAACTCATTGTTTCCATGGACAACTTGTTGCACAAGTAACCTTCACTTAAGTCACAAACATTGTATTTAGGAGCCTAGAGTTGCTGTGAAGGGGTGAAGAAAGGGTCAGAAGGGTGCCTCGTCATGGAGGTAAAAATCAAACCACACCTTAAGAAATTAAATACAGAAAAAGACATAGCAACATCATACCTAGCACAAAGCTAAATAATGATTTCAAGATAGCAGAGCTTGCAGTTCCCCAAAGGTGAGTTGAAGTAATGGCCACCAGATTTAAGGTCTTGAAACAAACAAATGGACCACTGACAAGGGTACAAAGGCATGTTGTTGTAAAGCCCTAAGCTCAAGGTACAAATCCTACCTGACAAAATAAACCAAAGTGTTGCATGGCACAACAGAATACTTTAACCGATGTGTGTGGAATAATGCCCTACTACTGAAAACATCAAAAATTGCCCTTCCCAATTATTCTTTGAATGCATGAGCTGCCAAGCCCAGAACAAACTCACCATACACAAATTACAGACATTTTACACCATCAGATTAAAGAGTGTGAAAACTCCCTGCGGTCTACCAGGTGATAAAGTAATTCTGTTGTCTGGCATAAGACCTAAGGCCAGATGACGCCTGGAATAATAGGTTCAAAAACCATTTTCTCTGACAGACCCTTAATAATAAACACATACTTCTCAGGCTCCATGCCAGGAACCGATGCAGACCAGGGTCTGGCAGGAACCCTGTAGTACCTCAGGGACAGCAGAATCTATTCTGTCACCTCTGCTAGTTGATGCCATGACATTCTATGATAGGATATATTACCCCTGATTGAACTGAACTGAACTGAACTGAGAAATGAGAGAACCCTGATAGTACAGACTCCTGTAAATGTGCCATGCAATAAATAGGTCCATGTTGGACACATGCAGAGCATGCCAAGAGTGACCCAAACTGTGACAAATCAAACTGAGCACCTCCTTCTCCAGTACAAATATTTGCAATGATGGAGAAAGTTGACTCAGATAGCCATCCCAGGCAGACGTCCATCCAGAATGGATGACACCTTCAAGCATAGGAGGTATAGATATGTCTTTGAGAACCAAGAACCAAAGATATGCCAAGGCCACCAGAAACCTGTTTATGTACCCCCCTGGCTCCTATGGTGCCCCTTATGGTCAAGATGGTCAAGATAGATTGGGCCTGAAGGTGAGGACTAAGTATGAAATGGAGATGAAAGACAGCAGACAACTCTATTCATTGGCTGCCCGATTTTCCTTGACCACAGACCTGCAGTTGTGTAAATTTTTCATTTCTTGAGTTACACTCTGGCTCTTATTGCTGGCTTTAATGTTGAGTATCAAAAAGAACATAGGATGCAGAGTGACCTATTGGTAGAAATTTGATATTTCCAACCGCCTTGTCAGTGATGTCACAAGCTGATAAGATATTGTATGAGACAGTCAAAGTCTTGTGAATCTAAGTAGTTTCCTAGAACAGGAAACAGTGTCTCTCTAGACATGAAGTCAACTTCTGTTTTTTGTTTTTTTGACAGTGACCCTCAGACAATTCGGAGCTAGCACACTTCTGAATAGGAAGGAAAACTCTTTCATGGACTTTATTGATCACTCTCTTTAATAACTCTTCACTTGCGTTGGTTCTGGATGAGAATTCCTGAGGTTGAACACCCATTGATGGGTTTGTTACAGCATGTATACAATTCAAGTCTCTGAGATGCCCTTTTGATAATATGGACAGGGCCACTGGATTTAAGGGATTCTGTGGCAGTGGTTTCTTTCACATAATTGTTGATTTTCTGCATTTGCCACATAATCCATCATCCTCTGCATAATCTGCAGATTTTAACAAAACGTAATTTTGTTTCTAGCTCCAACGGATCAGAAGTTATTAAGAACATCACAACATGTATTCATGCACAGTGGAAGGTCTTCCACACAGGTTAAATGGTCATTTTTTGGTTGCTTTTTTCTGTATTTGATTGTTTAAATGGTACTAATGAGGTGAAATATTTGCTCAGCCAGTAATACCATGTGTTTACATTATTAAAAAATTAAGTAATACTATAAAAAAATGTAGCCACATAATATGCTTTTCATTGTCACATAATTTAGTAAACTCTTCTGCATAATTTGGTGCTCTCATATCTGGAGTGCTCCTGAATAAGGAGCATAGTCTTGCCAAATACAAAAATATTGGTGGTCTTAAATTCCTGTAGCATATAACTGCATTAATGGTTCCAGAAACTATTGAGGAGTCTTTTGACCAAACTGCGAGAATTCAAACTGGTAATATGGATTGCAAATCAAATGAACTTTGATGACAGTGTTGTGTGGGAATGAGGATGTGTAGGTCTTCAAAGCTGACAGATATAAAGAATGTCCTCAAAAGCTACCAGATGAGCTATAATCTGAATCTTATCTTTCCTGTTAAAATATTTGATGGCTTTCCTGATGAATCATAAAACCTTGGCGCTGTAAGAAGCATGCACTGCAATGTCATGGGAAATACAAAGGTACACGAATCACACAAAGTGCAGCACTCGGAAGAAGGATGCAAGAAACAGAGGAGGCCTCCACAAAGCTTGCAGGACTATAAACTGTTCTCAACCAAAGTAATGGGAAAAAACCTACATAATAACATTGACATTGAAATGTGTGATTTCACTAAGCTTGACAATTCCGTACAGAGAAAAATAAACATACACATACAGCAGAGAACGAAGGAGGGTTACATCAAGTTCCTTGATGCCATTGGAAAAAACAAAAAGGAACCAGCTGAGTCAATACCTTTTGTCATGGTATGTGGTGACTTCAATACCAAGAAGGGAGAATGGGGAAATGACTATGAGCCAACACTTGCACAAAAAAAGTGTACTGTGTATCCACTGCGTGTGCTACAACTTTGAAAACAAGTGATACAAAATGAAAATAATTGAAATCATTCTGTGCACTTGAAGGCTTGATCTCAGCTCAAAATTCATATGAGATTTTCGACCACATAATGTTGTTGAAAAATTCAATTAAAATAATTTTAAAAAATTCATTGGAGAATAACGGCCATCAAATCCCAATCTATAAAATATGTGGTATCTCTACAGTAGTTGATAATATCTTATAGAGGGGAAGACTGGTACAGATTTGAAAATAGCAGACTAGTGTGGAGTGTGGAGAGCGAGGATAACGCCATGTACTTGAACATAAAAAGAAGCAAAGCTGAAGCAGCACCTGGAAATCAGGAACTGGTCAGCAAATGGGAGATCAGCGACAAACTATGGTTCCGAGGCACCATGCAATGTAATCAAAACTGGAAAAATGGGACATCAAGAGATTGCCCACCAAAGAAACTGGCTTGCAAACTACAAGAACCTGCAAATCTCAATAAAACGCTTAGCAATGAAAATCAGAGGGAGAAAATATCATAATGTTCACAGATAGTAAATTGTGCTACCTAGTTCAATGAGGACTGCAAAAAAGTAAAAGAATATTTAAAGGGCATAGTATGCACCAGGGCTATCTCAAAGAAAATCAAGACAGCCAGAAAAAACAACAAAATCAAGGTAAAGAAAGAGAAGCAATGCAGAAAAACTACCTTGTGCTGAAGAAAGCAAAAATGGGGATGGACATTCAAACCTTCAGGATTAATACTGGGTATAGGCTAGGGGAGAGAATCAAACCCCAGAAGCAAACATAAACAAAGATAACTGGATAATCTTCTTGACAGGCATTCTCAACACAACAAATACATAATGCACCGAACCACAGAAAACAAATACAGATGAACAATACAAATTAAGAAGAAAATAGCAGGATATTTTTACAGAAAACAACTTACATAAAGATAATCAATGAACACACCAAAGGAAAAGCCGTGTGCCCAATCATGATTACACCTGAGGCTTTCAAACACCTATCAGAATGGAAGGCTTCAATTTTGGCATCACTTTTCAAACAATGTATCAGCCCAGCAGGACTGTGCTCCTTTATGCTGAACAGCATAATTATTCTCTTATACAACAGGCATCAGTAATACAAGTAGGGCTGACTTATGAAGGAAAGTGTCTTTTGGGCACTAAATATATCATCATACATGCACTCAGTCAGTCATCTTCACACTCATGTATCCATTCATCCATTCACTGACTCATCCTTGCATTTAGCCTCTGACACAATTGCAAAAAAACACACACAACCTCAACAACACATGAAAGGGAAATTAAAAGAATACAAGTAGAACATTTTTTTGCTGCCTTCTAAACACATGGCGCATATGCTTGCAGTAGCAAAATTAAACATAATAAGTGTCCGCCTTGCAGAGGTACTGTACATTGTCTATAGAATCTGATGCACTGTGGGTAAAAACAGCGGTAAGCAAGCGATGAAACGGAAGCTATAAATATAGAACATTGAAAATTAAAGGACAGGCCTAATAGCCCTTACACTGACGTGCACTCATTTTCAGGTGGATGTGCACTTGTGATCAGAGAATGCCATCACTCACATTAGATGAGAGTCAATGATTGATGTGAGCTGAACCATTACCCCATGCCGTACGCTGCCATTGATGGAAGCAGAGTGTAACTGACACACAGAGAGACCAGTGGCAGAACAGAGCTGACCTAAAGGCCTTCCCCATGTATTTGTAAATATATCTATATATATATGTATATATATATATATATATATATATATATATATATATATATATATACACACATATATATGTATATATATATATATATATACATACATATATATGCATGTATATTGTAATGAATTATTACTATAAGTTACTGGCTGAAGACATTCAAAAGAGATTTTAGCAAGATTTATTCAAGATTTATTGCAGTGCAAATATTTTAACCCTAGGGTTTGTTTGAGGTGGTAACAGACACCAAAATCCTGACTTTTAAAGGTAATCACTGACATTTAATGTAAAAAATGCCTATCTGTAGGCTTTAATAGAGGAAAATAACCATCCACCCTTAAATACCAAGTGACTTTAACCCCCAGGGTGCCTGGAGCGAGCTGGTCTCGTCAAGGCACACGGTTCCGGTGTGCCCTGGACGAGACCAGCTCGACCTGCGCCCGGCCCACGGGGGGAGAGCTAGCGCTCCTCCCGGGGGTCTCCCACCTACAGCCCCCAGTCGAGGATGGAAGGGGAATCGCTTCCCCTTCCATCCCGATCCCCCCTCTGCAATCTGATGACGTTGGCACGCTCACAGCACGCCGACGTCATCAGAAGCTGCAGAGGACGCGCTGGAAGCCATTTGCTTCCAGCGCGAGTGGAGAGAGGACGTGAATCAGGTAAGTCCGTCTCCTGATGGGTTTGGAGGGGGAAAAACATACACAGGGGGAAAGGAAAGAGTTTTTCCTTTCCCCCAGTGCCTGTTTTCAGTGGATTCCTGCTCTCCTGCTCCACGATCACGGGTGGGGCCCGTGATCGTGGAGCAGGAATCCCAACTAGGCACCAGGGATTTTGTTTTCATTTTATTTCGGGGAGCGACCGCTTGGGCAAGGGTCGCTCCCCTGGGGGGCTATTCCAAATCCTGTATTGGCCCCCAGGGAGGGTTGAAAACAACTAGCCTGCCAGGGATTATGTTTTTCATAAGTTTTTGGGCAGCGACCCCTTAGGCAAGGGTCGCTGCATGGGGGGGCAATAATTGTTTATATGTTTCGCCCCGCCGGGTCTAGATCGGCCATGTTTTTGGCCGATCTCGCCCCGGGGGGGTTGAAACACACTTTGGCGCCAGGGACTGTGTGGTGTGTGTGTGTTTTGTGTGTTTGGGGGCACCCCTTGGGCAAGGGTCACAAGGTTAAAATTAGTATTGCCCATTTCAGCCCCTCTTGAGGGCAGATCAGCCAATTTTTTTTTTTACGCCCATCTTCCCCAAGGGGGTCAGAGTCCACTTAGGCACCAGGGTTCCTGTGTGTGTGTGTTTTGTGTGGGGGGGACGGCACCTTTGACAAGGGTCACCCCACAAAGGGGGCATGTTACTGATGGCCATTTCTGCCCACCTTGGAGGCAGATCGGCCTATTTGTTTTAGGCCCATCTGCCCCCAAGGGGGGCAGAAGGCACCAAGATGTGAGAGTTTTTCTTTTGGTTCCCTTTTTTTTGTGTGCTGGGGCGGCCCCTTTGACAAGGGTTGCCCTCCGAAGGGGGCACAGAGCTGTTGCCCATTTATGCCCCCTTGGCCAACAAGACGTGAGGGAATTTAGTTTTTTTTTGTTCCCCTTAGTTTTTTTGTGCTGGGGTGCCCCCTTTCGTCCCCTTTGGCAAGAGTCGCTCCCCCCCCCCCCCCAAACAGGGTACAGAGCTGTTGGCCATTTCTGCCTCCCTTAGGGGCAGATCGGCCTATTTTTTTTAGGCCCATCTACCCCCAAGGGGGGAAGAAGCCACTTATACACCAGGGACAATTTCTAAGTTCTTGGCGGCAGGGTGTTTGTCAACTGGCGAAGTATTTGTATTTGTGATTATAACAGTTTCTTTTTTCTTTTTTTGTTCTAGTTCAAAGATTTTGCTTCCTTTGCTGTGGATACTTGCGGTTTTGGCCTCAGTTGTCCTGCGGTTTGCATTGTTCCATGTTTTAGGTAAGTGAAAGCAATTTACTCCAAAGGAGTATTGTTGACATGCATGAATGACATGTTTGTAGGTGGTGTACTAAATGCAGTATTGTGTGTGAAATTTTCCTTAGATTTGAGCACAATGATATTTGTTTTGTTATATGTCTAATTTTCTTTTTTCTTTTTAGTGGGATATCATTGGTGACTGCTGTGTCTATGCACAGTAGTTGCTGGTGAGTAGCTTTTTCAGGCAAGTGAGTGGTATCGTTTTTTAGTACATAACTCTTTGAGATAAAGCTACACTTTGTTTATTACTTATTTTAGTGCTGGTTGTTGTGTGGCAATCCATTTTTTGTTAGTGAGGATCATGGCTAGCTGCAGAGTGACCGCGTAGCAGGTTGTTGGCATGCTTTTTGAGTCGTCTTCAGACCATGATTACAAGACTGACTCTGCATCTGAGGCAGAGGAGGAAGTGAGAGATTCTGTCCGTGAGCTTTCTGTCCGAGAGTATTCTTCTGATGAGGAAGCCACTCTCAGTGCAGATGAAGGACTTGTTTTAGAGGAGGACATCGATGTGCCAATGGTGCAGCAGCCTGGGGCTGAAGGGTTTCCCATTAGAAGACCTAACACCTGGATTGCCCCAAACATGGAGCAGCCACAGTTACCTGCATTTACTGGTCTCCCAGGGTGTAGAGTCAATACTGAAAACTTTTTGCCTGTCAATTTCATTCACTTGTTTATGGACGATGTATTTTTAGAAGAGATTGTGGAGCAGACTAATTTGTATGCAGAGCAATATTTGAGGGACAACGCTGCCAGACTTAGACCTCAGTCTAGAGCAACTCGGTTGGTTCTCACATATCTGGAAGAGATGAAAAGGTTTTTAGTCCCTTGATGGCAACTGCTATATTTCCTGCAACTATGACACATAATCGCTATTTGCTTCTTCTTTGTATGCTGCATTTTGTAGACAATACTTTAGCCTTGCACAAGATCACCCTGATTGTGACCGTATTTTTAAGATTAGGCTTGTCCTTGATCATTTTGTAGATCGGTTTTCAGAGGTCTATTTTCCAGGCAAAGAGATAAGTGTGGACGAGTCTTTGTTCCTTTTCAAGGGCCGTTTAGTTTTTGGGCAGTACATTCCTAGTACGAGGGCACGCTATGGAATTAAATCGTATATGCTGTCAGAAAGTAGTACAGGATATGTGTATAATTTCCGGGTCTACACTGGTAGGGATTCCAGTATTGACCATCCTGGTTGTCCGCCCACTTTTGGAGTTAGCGAAAACATTGTGTAGGAACTTGGTAGACGACTGTTAAACAAAGGTCACCATTGGAACGTAGATAATTTCTACATTGGAGTGCAGTTGTTCAAGGAGTTGTTTGAAGTGGACACTGTTGCTTGTGGCACAGTCGGCTCTAACTGGAAAGGCTATCCAATGGAGCTTGTCTGTAAAAAACGGGAAGGGGACAGTGCAGTGCCTTGCGGAATAATGAGCTGCTAGCTCTGAAATTTTCAGACAGGAGGGATGTGTACATGCTATCTACCATCCATGATGAGAGTATTTCCCCTGTGACTGTTTGGGATCAGGTTGCCGAAGTGCGCAAACCTGTGTGCATTTTGGACTACAATAGGCACATGGGTGGTGTTGATAGAGTAGATCAGAGGTTAGAACCTTACACTGCTCTTCGTAAGTCTTACGTGTAGTATAAAAAGTTGGCCCTACATTTATTTCATTTGGCAACTTTTAATGCTTTTATTGTGTTCAAGGATTTTTCGCCTGAGTCAAGGATGAAATTTGTTAAATTTCAGGAGTCAGTGATAGAGAGCCTTATTGTGGTGGAACAGGCAAGAATTCCTAGAGTAGCAGTGGTGGAGGATGTGGCTAGACTGAAAGATTGCCACTTTCCAGATCACATTCCTCCCACTCCCAAAAAAGAATTGCCCACTAAGAAATGTAGAGTATGTGCCCGAAGAGGTATCCAGAGGGAGAGCCGGATGTACTGCCGCAATTGCCCTTCAAAGCCTGGGCTGTGTGTGGCCGGCTGTTTTAGAAGTTACCACAAAAAAAAATTGTGGGAAATACCGTGAGCGTAAACTGCCTATTTTATATTTTCATATGTTCAGTTTCACGGTTGGCATTACTGTCATGTATTTAGTTAGAGCTTTTGTGTTTGTAGTTTTGTGCTTATTTTATAATTAGTTAGTAGTTTCTTTGTTGTTTATAAAAAAAATTAAAAAGTGATGGCGGTGTGAGTGGGATGGCGCTTGGCTGGCGGTGCTTTGGGGACCCACACAAGTAAGGTGTCATTTTACTTGGGAGACTGAGGGGAACGCTGGGGAGTAGGAATTTCATGCTGGAGCGGTGATCCTTCTAAGAAAAGTCAGGAAAATATGTTTTTTAAGCTAATTTTGAGGTTTGCAGAGGAGTCTGGGTAGGAAAATGTTGGGGGATCCACGCAAGCCACACCTCCCTGGACTCCTTGGGGTGTCTAGTTTAAAAAAAATTCTGGGTTTGGTAGTTTTCCCTAGATGAAGGCTGCACCCGGAACCAAAAACCTAGGTGCCCCCCTCCCCCACAAACATAGATAGTTTTGTAATATATCATTTTGATGTGTCCACGTACGTCTGTGATGTGCCAAACACTAAAATTGTGAAAAGAAACACACTTAGGGTATGTGAAAAAGACCCCTCACCCACCAACCAAGTTGGTGGCATGCTTCATCAGTGGGGTCCCACCTGAAACACCTAGCGTGTCACAAGTATGCTGCTATGCCTGATTACAGCGGAGCAGGTTTCGTCATTTTTACCACACGTACTGGTTGGTATTGCTCCTAGATAGCCACACACAATGAAGAACTTAAATGTGGCTGGATGGGCCATTACTGGCAGGATGGTAGGGAGGAGCTGGGACCAACCCCATTTGCACTTGAACAGGCTGTGTGCCCTATTCACCCAAAGGGCTTTATACCCCCTGTAGATAGTCTGGAGACAGAGCCAGCAAGGTAGGGCACCTGTGCTCTTCAAGAGCATGCCTCCAGAACCTTCTCCCCACTTCAAAGGCACATCTGTGTATAAAAACTGGACCTCAGATACCAACTCTTCAGTGGATACTCTTCCAGGAAGAAGGACTGCTGTCCTACTGATTAGACTGCCACTCTGCTGTGCTGCCACTCTGAAGGAAGTGCTGACCTGCTGTACTGACCTGCTGCCCTCTTGCCCGGGAGGAAGTAACAGAACTGCACCTTCATCTTGCCTGCTCTTCACACCACACTGACAGCCTCCCGCAACACTCACCTTGCGGGTCTCTCTAACACAAATGAGATACTTGGCGCTGTCTTGAGAAGGTAAAACTTCAGCAGGACTATTTTAGGAACTATATCTGACCTGCTCTCCATCACGGTCGCCCAAAAAGTGTGACCAGATTCATATATCCAGTTCTACTGATTGTATTTTTGATGATTTGGTCTTGTTTTATTAAATACATTTTGCTCTATTTTTCGAACTGTGGGATCCTTTTTGTGTGGTGTTACTGTTTTGCTGTTTGAAAAGCTGCACAAATCCTTTACACATTGCCTATAAGTTAAGTCTGACTGCTCTCTGCCTAGCTACCAGAGGGTTGAGCACAGGTTAATTTAGAGTTGTCTTGTTCCTTGCACTGACAAGGACAGTGGTTGCTGCTTGGTCAGGGCTCACACCCCAGTCAACCAGTAATCCAATTTCTCACAATGCTTTTCATAATCAATAAATCAGACCTACTACCTTTATCATAACTTTTCATAGAAAACAGATCAAACCTAATGGCACCTGAAATATATTTTCCTAGTGAATCAATCAGGCCTCTAGGTGTTATCATTGACTTGTTACCATTGCCAATTCAGGCCTCCAGTATTCAGCTTAAACTTTACCACAAGAGAACTATCAGGCATATTGTCATAACATTACAAAAGTATACTAAATTGCAGTTGGCAAATCAAATCAATATGCCTTCTAAGAGGAACTAACAAGGATTTGTACAATGCAATGTTTTTTTCAGTGGGAACAACCGTCAGGTACACTGTAATATTACAAATATGTACAAAATTGCAGTTGCCAAAACAATACACAATCCCTACTAATACAGCCTATTAAGTATTACCATATAGCAAGTCTTCTATTCCAGTGGTTTATTTGGTTAGGTCGTCATCACAAAAATCCTTGCTTGCTACAATAATATGTAAAATGCTATGTAACAAAATACCTGCCAACAGGTTTGAGCACAGTGCAATAAAAATCTATTGCCTTTAACACATACTTTTCATTAGAAAACAAATCACACCTAAAGAATATGGCATAACTTTTCCCAGTGAAGTGATAAGACCTGTAGCCTTTGCCATTTGTTTGACATTGCATCCAGCATCGGCCTACTGAAGTGCACATAAACTGGCACCCATTATGCATGATGCATGCACTTATGAAATTACAAATACATACAGAATTAAAGGTGGCAAAACAATACACAAGCCCTCTAAATAGGGCCTAAAAATAATCACCACAGTGAAAATCTTCTTCTACCAGGGTTTGTCAGAGAGGGTGGGCAAACACAAAAACCCTTGACTACCATGGTAATCTGTGTGATTGCATGCATTGCGCCAATTTGTAAATATGGTGCATCAAATTCAGCCTTGTTAGGCCACATTAACGTCATAAGAAATGGCACTAATGTCATAGGCCCTCTTAAATATGGGCCTAAGTGTTTCATGCACAGTGAAACAACAGGGAAAAATTGTAACATCACATTTTGTAGCCCTAACACTCTCACTATTCGATTCCTAGGCGCTTCTAGTTCTAGTAAATCAATAAATAGTAGGCCTGTTTCATGGTGCACATACCTGGGACAACAAGGTATGTTGTCTGGAATAGCTTGCAAGCTGCTTCAAAGGCAAAAACATTGTGTTTGTTCAGGTACAAACATTGCCCTGGCACCAGTCAGTGCAGCATGAGCCTTCTTCATTTAAGATGAAATCTTGAGACACGCTATTTGGGGCCAGATGTAGCAAAGTATTTGCACGTCGCAAACGGCGAAAATCGCCGTTTGCGAGGTGCAAATGCCTCTTTGCTATGCAGAAATGCATATTGCGAGTCGGTAACCCACTCGCAAATTGGAAGGGGTCCCCACGGGACCCCTTCCAGTTTGTGAATGGACCCAAAACATTTTTTTCAGGGCAGGCAGTGGTCCAAGGGACCACTGCCTGCCCTGAAAAAAAACCGAAACAAAAGGTTTCGTTTTTTTTTTTAAGTGCAGCTCGTTTTCCTTTAAGGAAAACGGGCTACACTTAAAAAAAAAAAAAACTGCTTTATTGAAAGCAGTCACGAACATGGAGGTCTGCTGACTACAGCAGGCCTCCATGTTTGCGAGTGCCTAGACTCGCTATGGGGCCGCAATTAGCGACCCACCTCATTAATATTAATGAGGTGGGTCATTGCGACCCCATAGCGAGTTGCAGACGGTGTCTGAGACACCGTTCTGCATACCAATTTGCGAGTTGCAAATTGCGAGTCGGAATGACTCGCAATTTGCAACTCGCAAATTGGATTTTTCCTACATCTGGCCCTTGGTCTCACCCCTTAGTGAAGTTTCTCTCCCAATCAAAGCTCAATTCCCGGGGTTTATATATGATATTGTCCATTGATTATTAAGTTTTCGGAATCAAATGGGGATTTAATGACACTAGATCTAACCCAGCTCAACAACTCCAACAAAGAAGAAAACTAGATGTCCTACCACTTGCACTCAGCAGGCCAAACTGGGATGTTTGAAATCTCACAATACACACAGCCTTTCCAGTTAGCATGACAAACCCAACCTAGAAGAGGCTGTTTACCCTGGCTAGAAGTGGTGACCTCACACTAGGTACACTTCTAAGAAAATGGAATCTGCATCCCACTGGCATCTGTGCTTGTGGCCACTGAACCCAGTAATATTGTCAATTTATTAAGAAATTATTTCTTTGTTTGAACTTTAGTATAAGGTTTTATTTGTTTTTCACTTTTTCAAACCTGTAACATTGTGATACTGTTGCTTCAGGGTGTAGAGGGAGAGTTTATGTGAGATGATGACTTTGTAGCTCAGTTTACAGATTTTGATTTAAACACCCGGTTGATTCTCAATTTTTCTTCTGGGTTTGTTTCTAAGTTGCCTTTCTTGATTTTCCAACCTGTTTTGTTATTTGATGTGGTGCACCATAATGAACATCATCATATTAAAAGTAGAGTATCCTCTTTTTTAAATGTTTTCACAATCTATTTATCTTGCATGCAATGATTTGTTCACTTACACTCTGATGGGTCATTAAAAGCAATACTTAATTTGTAAAAAAAAAAAAAAAAAAAAGGTGCCGGGACCCAAGCATGTGGTCAGAAGCCTGCAGCAAGGGTTGACCAATGTTGGAGAAACCAAATACCATGGCTGTATAGTGTTGATTTCACCTCATGCCTCTTTCATCCACCACCTTACTTTTCCTGTCTCTTTTTCTCTATCATGCAGGTTCTTTATCATCCCTGATTTTTTCTTTTAGCAATGTTTTCCAGCCTTCCCTTCCTCTTTCTTCTCCCCTTTTCTACCTTTCTCCTTTTCTTTCTTATGCTCTACGTCAAAGTCTGCTAATGAAAAATAAGGTCTAGTCTCCGAAAATGAGTGCTATTAGGCGCCACCTGCATCCACCATCTCAAGTTAAGCACTGATTCAAACGCAGTTTTTTTAACAAGCACATCTCATCTCTGATTGCTCTGAATCGTACATGCCCATATACATTAAACTGAGGCCAAAGGGAAAAGTTTGGGAATCTGCCTAGGGCCAGGTTAAGGGTGGATAAGTCTCAGGTGGAGGAATTAGCAAACACACAGTTTCAGATATTAAAAAGCAATCAAATGTCAAGGATTAACACACAAACGACCTGTAAATGTAATTAGGTGCACTTTTGTTCACCTCCAGGTAAACAGGTTGACATATTAGTCACAAATTTGAAAGTAGAAAAAAGAGTTTAAAAAAGTGATTGTGGTTCATCTCCAATTAAGGGAAGAGACAGCGGCACGGAGAGCATTTTACAGCTCAACATTTCATTTTATGCTTTTTTTTCAAATGCAGCTACCAAATACAGTTATAGAAGTCATCCTTCTATAAAATTACTTCAGTCACTTTTCAGTGCAGAGTTTTTAAGCGCTGGGGTCTGAGTATGCTATTTTTAAATGTATGAATGTAACCAGCAATTCAGGGCATCACGATGGTCCACAGTATTGGTCTCACAAATATTAGGAGACCCCAGAATCAGCACCAATTACTTGCTGTGGTGTCAAGAATGAGTGCCAAACATACATCAGCCCGATAGCGCTTTTGCCTAATTTACAGAGGTACGTTTGCATGGGTAGATCACCTCATGTCTAGATCTACACATACACTTAGGTGCAAATCTCCTCACGGGTGAAATTGACCATTTCCATGAGTACATTTACCATTTGCATGTGTCTAATTTACACCTAGATTTAGACTTATGAATCTCCATCGCCTCTAACGAAGGGTGGACTCTCCTATTATTGTTACTTTGATCTTATGCCTTTCTGTCTGTTTGTATAAAAAGTTATAGTGAATTTCAAGGAAATAAATTAAGAAAAAGGATTATTTTTCAATAAAATATTAAAGCCCAGTTCTCCTTATCCTACTCACATAGTACTACCATAGTAACAAGGGACAACACACCTGCATTAAAACATCAATCAATCAATCACTCAAGGAGACTTATAGAGCACGCTACTCACCTGTGAGGGTCTCAAGGCGCTGGGGGGGGGAGAGGGGAAGGGGGGAGGGGAGATCACTGTTCGAAAAGCCAGGTCTTAAGGCTCTTCCTGAAGAGTAGGAGGTCCTGGGTCTTGCGGAGCTGGGTGGGGAGGGAGTTCCAGGCTCTGGGTGCTAGGTAGGAAAAAGATCTGCCTCCGGTGGTGGTGTGTTTGATGGGAGGAACAGTGGAGAGAGAGAGGTCGGCGGAGCGGAGGTGGCGTGTGGGAGTGTGGAAGGTCACTCTTTCGTTAAGGTAGGTTGGGCCGGTGTTGTGGAGCGATTTGTGTGCGTGCATGAGGATCTTAAAGGTGATCCTTTTGTCTATGGGGAGCCAGTGGAGGGATTTGAGGTGTGGTGAGATGTGTTCATGTCGGGGGAGGTCGAGGATGAGTCGTGCTGCTGAGTTCTGGATTCGCTGTAGTTTGCGCTTGAGTTTTAGTGTGGTGCCGGTGTAAAGGGCGTTACCGTAGTCAAGCCTGCTGCTGATGAGGGCGTGGGTGACTGTCTTTCTGGTCTCTGTGGGGATCCACTTGAATGTTTTTTTCAGTGTGCGGAGTGTGTTGAAACATGAGGAGGTGAGGGCGTTGATTTGTTGGGTCATCGAGAGGGAGGAGTCCAGGATGATGCTGTGGTTTGCGGGGGTGGGTGCAGGGCCTAGCGTGGTGGGCCACCACAAGGGGTCCCAAGTGTTTTTTTGTGGGCCAAAGATGATTATTTCGGTTTTGTTGGATTTGAGTTTAAGGTGGTTGGCTGTCATCCAGGCAGCGGTGTCAAGGAGTGCAGTGTGTAGGTTGGATTTGGCGGTGTTGGGGTTGCGGGTGAGGGAAAAGATGAGTTGTGTGTCATCAGTGTATGAGAGGATGGTGATGCCGTGGGGTTTGAGGATGTTGGCTAGTGGGGTCATGTAGATGTTAAAGAGTGTGGGGCTGAGGGAGGAGCCTTGTGGGACTCCGCAGGTGATTTTGGTGGCGGAGGATTGGAATGGTGGGAGCCGGACTTTTTGGGTTCTGTCGGTAAGGAAGGAGGTGAGGCAGTCCAGGGCTTTGTGGCTGATCCCGACGTCGTGAAGACGCATGAGGAGTGTGTGGTGGCAGACAGTGTCAAAGGCTGCGGAGAGGTCCAGGAGTATGAGTGCTACGGTCTCGCCCATGTCGACTCTGGATCTGATTTCGTCCGGTGCATGCGATGAGAGCGGTTTCTGTACTGTGGTTCTTGCGGAACCCAGATTGGGAGGGGTCGAGTGTGTGGTTTGTCTCGAGGAAGTGGGATAGGCGGGAGTTGATTATTTTTTCCGTGACCTTGGCTGGGAATGGGAGGAGGGAGATGGGGCGGTAGTTGGAGAGGTCGTCTGGGTCGGCTTTGTTTTTTTTTAGGAGCGCGGTCACTTCCGCGTGTTTCCAAAGGTCTGGGAAAGTGGCGGTTTCGAATGAGCTGTTGATTATGGCTCGGAGTATGGGGGCGATGGCGGGGCTGGCCCTGTTGTATATTCGGTGGGGGCATGGGTCGGAGGGGGAGCCAGAGTGAATGGAGTTCATTGTGTTTTCAGTTTCTTCGTCCGTGGTGGGGGCCCAGATGGTGAGTAGGTTGGGGGGTGTGTGTGGTGGGTTTGTGTTGGGTGGGTGGAGGGTGCGTGTGGTGTGAAGCTGTTGTGTATGTCCAGGATTTTGCGATGGAAGTGATTTGAGAGGGAGTTGCTTTTTTGGCGGTGCGTATGAGTTGGTGGTGGATGCGTGTGGTGGTTTTGAGGACGGAGAAGTTTGTGGTGGAGGGTTCTTGTCTCCAAGTTTTCTCTGCTTTGCGGCATTTGCGTTTGGATTTGTGGAGTTCAGTGATGAACCATGGGGCGTTCTTGATATTTCGGGTGGTGATGTTTTTTCTGAGGGGCGCAAGAGCATCGGCACAGGTGGTGATCCATTTGTTGAGGTTTTGTGCGGCGGTGTTGGGGGCGGTGATGTTGGGGGGGGTTTGTGTCACTTGGGAGTTCAGGAGCTCAGTGGGGATCTTGTCCCACATGCTGTAGGGGGTGGTGTGTTGGTGGTGGTGTGTGGGTGGTTTGTTGTAGGAGAAGTGGACGCAATGGTGATCCGTCCATTGGAGTTTGGTGGTGTGGGTGTAGGTGACGTGTTGGCTTGAGGTGAAAATTGCGTCGAATGTGTGTCCAGTCGAGTGGGTGGGGGCTGTGACCAGTTGTTTGAGTCCCAGGTTGGTGAGGTTGTCCAGGAGGGAGGAGGAGTTGTGGTCGTGAGGGTTGTCCAGGTGGAAGTTGAAGTCGCCGAGGAGTATGTAGTCTGTGGAGGTGAGAGCGTGCGTGCTGATGGTGTCACAGAATGGGGGGCGTGGTCCTGGAGGTCTGTATATGAGTGTGCCTCTGAGGGTGGGGGTGTTGTTGATGTGGATGAGGAAGTGCATGTGTTCTGCGTTGTTGAGGGTGTCGAGGGTGTTGGTGGTGACCTTGATGGTGTCTCTGTGAATGATGGCGATGCCACCTCCTGGTTTGTTGAGGTGGTCTTTGCATTGGAGTTTGTAGCCCTCCGGGGTGACTGTGGTTATGTCTGGCTCGGATTTGAGGTTTGTCCATGTTTCTGTGAGGAAGACGATGTCGGGTGAGTGTGATGTGATGAGGTCCCAGAGTTCTATGGCATGTTTGTGAAGGGACCGGGTGTTTAGTAGCAGACAGCTGAGATGGTTGCGGGTGGTGTGGTTGTTGTGATGTGTGACAGTGTTTGCGGGGATGCTTGTGGTGTGGCCTTGTGTGTGTTTGTGGGGGTGGTTTGATAGCAGTTAGAGCGGGCTCCAGGCTTGAGGGAGAGGAGCGAGAGGGGGTGGTAGTGTAGTCTGGGGGGATTTTGGCTGGTTGGGCCAGGGGGACTGGCGCTGGGCGCGGTCCGGGCGCAGACGGGCGCAGATGGCTGGCGCGCCCGCGCAGCGACCGTCATTAAGAGGGGGAGGTGGGGTAGCTGGGAGGTGGGCGGGAACGGGAGAGCGAATGGGGGTGGGAGGGGGGTGGGCCGCAGGGACGCAGCGGCGGGGAATAAGCAGAGCCGGGGGAGCGCACAAGGGTCGAGATGGCACGGAGAAGGTAAAAGCAGTGGAAAGAAGGCAAAACTACAAAAAACAATGCACAGAATAGCAAAGAGCAGCCGAAGGTAAAAAGATACGGTCAGAAGCGGTGGAAAAAAAGGCACAACAACAGGAAACAACAACAGGAAACAGTGCACAGAATAGCAAAGAACAGCGGAAGACAGAAGGTAAAAAGATCTGGTCAGAAATAGTGGAAAGGCACAATAACAAAAACACAATGCACAGGGTAGAACACTTACCAGGGATGAGGAGGAGGGCCTCGAACACACGATCGGTCGTGTGGGCGGGTGGGGAGAAGCGGCATAGCAAGGTGGTGCTGTCGGCGCAGGGGAGCGAGCTCCGGCCAAAAGGGCAGGGGTCTCTCATATTATATAATTACATATTATTTCAGTTTATTTAAATCCCTTTTAAAGTTAAATTGTAATAAAGTTAATTTTCATTTTTCCCCTCTCCTAACCCTTCAAGTGTTATTTGTGTTGAATGTGTCACAATATTGGATACAATTTAGGTATTATTGTATTTATTGTATTTGTGATTTACAATTTTAACAAAAAAATAAGTTAGAATGTACAGTAAATTTTATTTAAAATAATGTTAATGTGTATACTGCATTTAAATTGATATTAAATTTGCAATACAATATTTAATATTGAATTTTAAAATAATTTAAATAAAGTTTCATTTAAATTGTTAAGTAAATGTTTTTTTATGTTCCTCTCTTTGTTAATGTTAGTCCCTGCCTCTATTGATACTTCAAAATGGCCTTTGTGAATAGGCTTCGTTATATTCTTCTTTAGCCTAGAAGTATCTCAGTATCTGTCAGGAATAAGGCTGTGGGCGGTCCAAGTCCCGCCCAAAATGCGCGGATTTGCGGCGCTTTATGCGCACCACTTGTTATCCCCTCTTGTTCCAAAAGTGGCCATCAACATTGTCTGCCCTGTGGTAAAGCTCATGTAGCTGCAGGTTCAGGACATTGGTGGACAAGATGCACTTATCAGTGCTATTCTATGAAGGGACTACAATTCCCATGTTTTTAGAGGCAGCAGCCATCTTGGGGTGTGGCAGGCCTATAAAGCCCAGCCACACCCAAGCACGTTGCTCACTATTTTGAAGACTTCGATGGAGTCAGATCTCGTGGGGGTTCCTCTGAAGAAGAGCAGATTTCCTGCATGGCAGATGGACGGCAATCGGAGTATCCTTGTTTCCATGGTGAATTCAGATGCGAGTAGGTCGTACTCGTAGCGGTAAGGTCTTGATGAGCCCAAGCTTAAAGGGAGTTGTAACTTCCAAAAGGTAAAGCGCCCCTTAGCACAACGAGCAACGCGTTCTCAGTTTTCAGAGTAAAGCAGCCTTGGTGCGATGATTAAAGCGCTTCGGAGCACAGAAGTAAAGCACCCCTTAGCACAACGAGCAAAGCGTTTCAGTCCCCGTGAGGAAAGCACCCTTGGTACGGCAATCAAAGCGCTTCAGTCCACATGAGTAAAGCGCCCTTGGCACAGCAATTAAAGCGCTTCAGTCCACATGAGTAAAGCGCCCTTGGCGTGGCAGTCAAAGCGCTTCAGTCCACATGAGTAAAGCACTCTTGGTACAGCAATTAAAGCGCTTCAGTCCACATGAGTAAAGCACCCTTGGCGCGGTAATCGAAGCGCTGCAGTCCACATGAGTAAAAAGCCCTTGGCACAACATTCAAAGTGATTCAGGCCACATGAGTAAGGCGCCCCTTAGTATAACGCAACGGTACTCAAAGTACGGCCCGCGGGCCGCCAGCGGCCCCACGGACCTAGCTTGGCGGCCCGCGAGACGCACACCAAACGCCACATCATAATGGCAGCAGTATGTAAACATAGAAGAGGGCCGCGGGAGCATGCTCCCGCGGCCCTCCTCTATGTTTACATACGGCGGCCATTGTTTATGGCGTTGCCCTGACGATCCTGGAAGCCAAAGCCCCATAAAAGTCAGCGCTTGCAGCTAACTTTTATGGGGCTTTGGTCGTCTGCTTCCTGTCACCGGCTCCACGTCTGCTGCCCGCCTGCCTGCTGTTCCACATTTGTGGCATCTTTACAGTGCTTTGAGTCAGGTAAGGCTCTTTGTTTTTTTATTTATTTGTTTTTAATGTAGTGTGTGTTACTGGGGTAGGCGTGAGAGCAGATTGCGCTGTGTGTGTGCGCTGTGTGTGTGTGTTACTGGGGTAGGGGTGAGAGCAGATGGCGCTGTGTGTGTGCGCGCTGTGTGTGTTACTGGGGTAGGGGTGAGAGCAGATGGCGCTGTATGTGTGCGCGCTGTGTGTGTTACTGGGGTAGGGGTGAGAGCAGATGGCGCTGTGTGTGTGCGCGCTGTGTGTGTTACTGGGGTAGGGGTGAGAGCAGATGGCGCTGTGTGTGTGCGCTGTGTGTGTGTTACTGGGGTGGGGTGAGAGCAGATGGCGCAGTGTGTGTTACTGGGGGAGGGGTGAGAGCAGATGGCGCTGTGTGTGTTACTGGGGTAGGAGTGAGAGCAGATGGCGCTGTGTGCAGATGGCGCTGTGTGTGTTACTGGGGTAGGGGTGAGAGCAGATGGCGCTGTGTGTGTGCGCTGTGTGTGTGTGTTACTGGGGTGGGGTGAGAGCAGATGGCGCAGTGTGTGTTACTGGGGTAGGGGTGAGAGCAGATGGCGCTGTGTGTGTTACTGGGGTAGGAGTGAGAGCAGATGGCGCTGTGTGCAGATGGCGCTGTGTGTGTTACTGGGGTAGGGGTGGGAGCAGATGGCGCTGTGTGCAGATGGCGCAGTGTGTGTTACTGGGGTAGGGGTGAGAGCAGATGGCGCTGTGTGCAGATGGCGCTGTGTGTGTTACTGGGGTAGGGGTGGGAGCAGATGGCGCTGTGTGCAGATGGCGCAGTGTGTGTTACTGGGGTAGGGGTGAGAGCAGATGGCGCTGTGTGTGTTACTGGGGTAGGGGGGGAGCAGATGGCGCTGTGTGCAGATGGCGCAGTGTGTGTTACTGGGGTAGGGGTGAGAGCAGATGGCGCTGTGTGTGTTACTGGGGTAGGGGTGGGAGCAGATGGCGCTGTGTGCAGATGGCGCAGTGTGTGTTACTGGGGTAGGGGTGAGAGCAGATGGCGCTGTGTGTGTTACTGGGGTAGGGGTGAGAGCAGATGGGGCTGTATGTGTGCGCGCTGTGTGTGTTACTGGGGTAGGGGTGAGAGCAGATGGCGCTGTATGTGTGCGCGCTGTGTGTGTTACTGGGGTAGGGGCATTGTTTTGAAAAAGGGGGTGGGGTGGTTGTTCCCCCTCTAAGCCCCGCCCCCCGCTGTCACTTCAGTGCGGCCCTCGGCCGCAAACCATACTGCAATTTTGGCCCCCGAGAAAAAGTTTCTGAGTACCCATGGTATAACGAATGTAGCGCTTCAGATGAAACAAGTGAAAGCGCTATCTGGCATAAGGAACAAAGCGCTTCAAGTTCAATGAGTAAAACTTTCCGGCCTATAGTTTTGAATGTGAAAGCATTTTGGAGATAAGCAAATTATAGATTTAATTGTTTTTTGGAAAGCATAATATGGGAAAAGCATATTTAATTATTTGAGAATTTCTAGGCTATGATCAAAAGTTTATGTTATGAATGCATAGTTGTTACAGTATTGATATTCAGAGTTTGACCATAGTCCAAAGCTCTTGCCATCTCTTGGTTCTGAGGTTGTAGTTTGTACTTGTTCCATGATTCAAAGAAGGGGCTTTGCCCTCACTTCAAAAGGGGTCTCAAGCTGATATCACGGAGACGCCTTTGGTCAAGAGTCTATTGATGAGTTATACTGCTATTGAATGAGTATATGCATATTTGTTCTAACCTTTTCTTTTCAGATCTCTCTCCCTGTAGTTCCCTACCTTAACTCCCTTCCCCCCGCCTGGCTTCATCATAACTCTGTGTTGTAGTAGCTTTCTGAGTTGGTGGCGGCTGGGGTGGGCCTTTTGTTCAGAAACGTGCAGACCCCAAGGAAAGGACACTGTGACAGTGTCTACTAACTAAGGCAACTAAGTTTTGGGATACCACATTTTGTGAAGATGATCTGTATGGGGAAAGAGAGTTAAGGGAGGAACTGCATCATTTCTCATTTTAGTTTCTACAGGAAAGTTTGCTAAAAGCTAGAGCAAAATCTGCTGAATGGACTTTCACCAAACTTGGCATGAAATTCAAATTTGTCTCAGAAACAGTGTTTTAAGTACTTATTAGACATACATGTTGAACAAAAAAGGTGCTTTGTGGGATTTAATGGGTTAATACTTTTGTATATTGTCAGAACCCCCTTCAAAGGGCCACAGGGCAAATAGCAACTACTGAACCCAACCATGGAGGACAAGGCCTTTTACTACTGATGTCCCTGGGCCCAACTTATTATGGAGCAAGAGAAACTGGGGAAAGCACCTCTTAAGCATGTGACTTTCAGTAGTAGTATGGGTTGTGCAGTCTATGGCTTCTTAGGTGGGTGGGGCAAGGTTGCAGGGCAGTGACTGCAGGCTCACAACTCAAAATACATTTAATAGCAGCAAGAAATATTTGTCTTGTCAAATACTTGCTTTTATGGAAAAAGGAGTACTTATATATTTTTTTTAAATGAAATAGGGCATACGCAATCAATGTCCACAGTTGCCTAAATCAGGGCTCTAGTGTTTGACCTCCCTCTAGCTAACAGTAGTGGTTATTCCCCATTCACTATAGGCAACATTTAGGTTAAGTGTCACTAGTAGTCACAGTCTCAGACTGTCTTCCAAAGTCAAAAGTGTTCTAGTGCCCGAATCGCTGGGTAGCAGAACAGGTTTCCTTGGCCCTTCTGGTCCTGTGATCAGTCTTACCAGCTTCTACAGGAGTTGCCTACTGGGGTCATGGGAAGTGTTTCACTCTTGGGCATCATGGAGGTTGCAGCGGCTGCTGATCGTGAGTAGCACTTGTTACTCTGTAGGGACAGTGGCTGGGCATCCACAGCACTTCCTCCGGTGAGATGGTAAGTTCCTCTGATTCTTCTCACAGGTAGAGGGAGCAACCGCTCAGGTTCTGGTCCTCAGATGGAGGTCAAGCATGCTTAGCACAGGCCATCATGGCATCCTCTCCTCTTGATGACAGCGAAACCAGGAAATGTTCCTTGTCCTCCACGGTGGCTCCCTCTGTCATACAGGGTCACAGACTTTACTCCACACACTAGGAAGAGCCCAATCTGCTGAGAAGTAGCTTCCTATCTCAACATTCCCTTCTAGAATACAGGGTCGCTGACTTCACTCCACATACAGGCTTCAGCACAATTGCATGGCAGTCATGCAATCTTCACAGCGGCATCATCTGGCATATAGGGTAGCTGACTTTACTCAACACACGGGTTACAGATGGAGAGGTGCGGGATTGTTGCATTCTTCACAGCGGCTCCCTCTGATACGCAGGGTTGCTGACTTCTCTTTGCACAGGGCTGTGGCCCAATAGGTTCAGCAGTGATGCAAGCATCCCAGCGACTCCCTCTAGCATACAGGGTGCTGACGTTAATGTCTGTACCGGGGCGACAGGCTGATTGGTGCATCCCTGGCTAGAGTTCCCTCTGGCATATCGGGTCACTGACTTGAACCTGCACATGAGCAATAACCCGATCGGTGCAGCAGCCATCTCCTCAACCCTCGCTACAGGGATTCACTTATCAGGATACTCCACAGGGCCTTGCTTCATCCCAGTGCTCTCCTCCTCCTCACAGGGCACACCAGTCTTGGCAAACAAGTAGGCACTGGTTCTCCAGGCTCCAAGGCCAGGGGGTCTTAGAATTCTCTGGGTGATGTCCCCTCACCTAGCTGGGAGACTGTCAAGCCTTAGCTTCCATTCCTGGTCACAGGCACAAGTCTTGCAGAGCTTCTCCTCCTTGACATGCTCCCTGACTGTCTACTTGACAGCTGACAATTTGGGAGGCCATGGGTTATCCTTCTTATAGCCCATTTCCAGACAACAAATGTGATTTAGGTTCTAAGTCTTTGAAATTTGTGTTGGATGTCTGCTTCCTTTTGAAGTACTCACTCCCTTGTCCTTCTTCCAGAAAGCAGTATGTCACAGCAGGATCAACGACAAAGGCTATGGGACTGAGTAAAGGTTCACACATGGATGTCAACCACAGTGCATCAAAAGGTTAATTCACACAGAGATGACCAGAAGGGAGCATTTAGAGACCCCCGGCTGTGTGGCTCCAGGCAATAATCAGAACACACAAAAGACACAGGAGGTATGACCAAAGCAGTCAACTACAGGGACACTCTATTTCTCTGTAAGCCTCTGAGAGGAAGAAAGAAAGGAAAGAAGCAAAAAAAGAGAATCGCTGTTTAAAAGACAAAATATATACTAATCCACCCAAAGGTGGCATGCTTCATCATCAGGTTCCTTCTCACACCAATAAACAGCGTTAGGGATGTGGGCTACAACTCTCACAAGAGTGGAGAGGAGCTCTTGGATGGTATCTAAGGATATATCTCCATGTGAGTTGTGTAGTGGAGCTGATGGTAAGCAGAGAGTAGTGAAAAACAGTGGAAAGGTGCTTTAAAAATGCCTCTTGGTGGATGATATCAAAGCTTTCAGCAATGTCTCCGATGGGCACATTTAAAGAGCAGAGACAGGGGATGTAATTACACCCTATATGTGACAATGGGTGAATCTTTTTGCTGCTGGCCCTAATCACCCTACAAAGAGGTTTATGGCATTCTTCAGGACCTGTATTCTAAAATCATACCACTCTAGCACATACAGTGATTTAATCAATATAACCAACAATACAAACACTAGTCCACTCCACACAATATGCAGCTTGACCACTATGAAAAAACAAAAAACTGAGAGAAAAAATTCAGTGGTACAAACAAATCATTCAGAGTGATGTAGTCACCAATGTTCTCCCTAAATCAAAGAGCACCATTTGAAGGGTACTGAAAAGCCTGTCTCTCCTTCCTCTAGTGTGTGTCCTATCCAGCTCTCAGGAATGCAGCAATCTAGAAATCTGTCTGGAGAGATTTCTCTACCTCTTAATGCTTCGCCATACAGTCCTGGGTCTCCCATAATGGAATCCCTGAGTCTTCCATGTAATGTACTATTCATAGGCACATATATACACACAGTATACTCATGCAACCACACTTGCTACACAGCTCTACAAACTAACTTGATGTAGACCAAGGGATAGTTAAACCGACTGCAGTGGGCCTTTATGTGATGTGAGCCTTACTCCAGTGACACAGGCAAAAATGCCTGTTCACTCTTACTGATCACTACACAGTATGCTGTCACCAAAGTGCTTGCACAGTAGCCTTTCACCACTTTGAGGTTTGCGCTTTGGGCACCTCTTCTGTGAGAGAGGCCTATATCATGGCGCACATGCATGATCCATCCCAGACCTCGTTGCAGCTGCGGAAATTAGGGCAGGGGTGCATGTCTGTCACCTTTTGAGGGGCTTTTCTATCCAGTCTTTGACACCTTTTGAAAAAGTTGGCAGACAGTAAGTTCAGCTTGCTATTGGTGTTGTCAAATTTGCATACATCATAAAGGGTTGCAGAGTTAATAAAGGAGGAGCAACAAATATCCACTTATAAGTTTGGCATTGTGTGATGCATCTGCACAAAAACTGTCAGAGGTTAGGAAGGATTAGTTTTCTATTTGTATAGTGAGTTATGAGGCAATCCATAAGTGAGAGCACATAAAAAGTAGGACTGCCCTACCTTTTTTTGTGCTGAGACTCTGAAGTTGTGTAAGCTACAAATGTTCGCAGTTACAAAAGGGTAGGTTTATCTCTGTGAATCAGGCCCTTTGACTATATACTCTTTACTTTCAGGATTTCCACTTCTGAGCAAGGAAGACCATATTCTAACCTATCACACAAATTTTGCCTTGAAATTATTTGGAAATTATAGAATATAACTTTGGTGTGGGAACTCTTTCAAGCGAGTGATATGATAACAGTTTAATCCACTGAGTAAATGACAATTTTGGCTTAGAGACATTGTTAGAAATGAGGTCTCTAGTTGGCAGTCAGTTTACACCTTGTCCAAGTAGAGACCATTACTCTAGTTAGGGTAATGGAGCCACACACCTAGGATAACCCGTGCTCGCCCCCCTGGTAGCTTGGCTCAAACAGTCAGGCTTATCTCAGAGACAATGTGTAAAGTATTTGTACACACACACAGAAACATAGTGAAAACACCACAAAAGGATTTCACACCAGTTTAGAAAAATTGCCAATATTTATCTAGGCTAAACAAGACCAAAATAACAAAAATCTAACATGCACAAGAAATCAATTTTTAAAGTTAAAAGAGTCCTAATCCATAGGAATCAAAGTACCTGGTATGTGTCAAAAATAAAGCCGCAGGAGAATGGTGATGCATCAGAAAAGCAAGTGATGCGTCGATTCCTTACTCGCAAGTGAGGCCGTGCATCGATTCTTTCCCCACCGGGTAGGCAATGCATCAATTCTTTCCCCGCAGGAAAGCGATGCGTTGATTTCTGGACATGCAGTCTTGATTCCTTGCGCTCATGTTGAAGATTCCACGCCCAGGGATCATGCATGGAAAATCCAGTTGCACAGCAACAATGGATCAGCGCTGAAGCAGGCGATGTGTCGATTCCACTGGCGCTGTGTTGATTTTTCAGCCACAGTGCAGGCGCTGTGTTGATATTTCTGCTGCAACACCTGCGGTGCATGGATTTTTCTTTAGGTCACCAGCTTCGACTTCCCAAGGCTCAGGGACTGGATTTGTCACCAATTGGCAAGTCAGAACTATCAGCAGAAGAGCCCAGGCACTGGCAGAGGAAGTCTTTGATGTCCCTGAGACTTCACAACAGGAGGAAGAGCAGTTCAAGCCCTTGGAGAAGCTTCGAATGCAGGATGCAGAAAGCAAAGTCCAGTTCTTTCACTCCCAGGGCAGAAGTATCAGACGCAGGCCCGCACAGAAAAGCAACAGTCTGAGTGATAGGTCCTCCTCCAGCCTCCAGCTCTTCTCCCTGGCAGAATGTCCTCAGTCCAGAAGTGATCTGAAGTTGTGGGGTCAGCATTCCAATACTTACAATAATTTCTGCCCATGAAGTAGGCAAACGTCAAAGGAAATTCTTTGTAGTGCTCAGGACCCTGCCTTTCCTGACCCGGCCCCATACACACTCCAGGGGGTTGGAGACTGTTTTTGTAAGGGCAGGCACAGCCCTATTCAGGTGCAAGTGTCAGTTCCTCACACCAATCTAGCCTACGAAGACCCATCTAGATATGCAGGGCACACCTCAGCTTCCTTTATGTGACTGTCTAAAGTGAATTCACAAATAGTCCAACTGTCATCCTAACCCAGACGTGTATTCTACCAGACAGGCAGAGGCACAGAATGGTAAAGTAAAAAATATATCCACTTTTTAAAAGTGGCATTTTCAAACTTACAATCTAAAAACCAACTTCACCATAAGCTGTATTTTTAAATTGTGAGTTCAGAGTCCCCAAACTCCACATCTTTATCTGCTCCCAATGGGAAATTACACTTAAAAGATATTTCAAGGGAATCCCCATGTTAACCTATGGGAGAGATAGGCCTTGCAATAGTGAAAAACAAATTTATCAGTATTTCACTATCAGGACATGTAAAACACACCAGCACATGTCCTACCTTTTAAGTTCACTGCATCCTGCCCATGACATTGTCTTGGGCTGGTAACATCATGAGAGAAGCATTGGGATTGGGTGGGGGGGGGGGAGAAAAGAAGAAACGAGGCAGCAGGGGTGGCGGAACACCAAAGCGGCAGGTAAGTTTTTCTTTTTTATTATTGGTTATCCGCCCTCGCTTGGTGCGCAGCTCCCCACCTCCCCACTCCTTCCTGGCAGCAGCCACTACTGCAGGTCAGGTCTACCTCTAAGGTGGTGGCTATTCTCCTGAAGATGGACAATGGCCCATGACCTCTCTGCTTTCTCTTGCTCCACAGAGATTGGCACATTTGTTTTTCATAGTGTTGAAAACTGGCAAAACTGCGGTACTAAGCAAAGTATCAGTTTAAAACTACAATTGCTATTATGAGGTCATAGTTCAAACACCCTACCAAATACTGAAACCAACTGTGGTCTCCTAATAGACATTTAGACCAAAACCTGTTCTGGGTCAATGTGCAATGTTGCACTGAAGTACCACTAAGGTCTCTTGTGAACCTCATCTGAAGGCCAGAT